>NC_138236.1:18639882-18904972 GCF_964197995.2 Scardinius erythrophthalmus
CAGCGGTTTCCTACAAGTGTAAGATGACAATTATGGCACATCTCTAATTACAGTGCATACAGCTTGTTGGCTCTGCCTGTGTTTAAGTCTATGGGTCTATGTACCTGTCCCAAGGCTGACAACTGTTCCAAGTGTATCTGATCCGTTTCTCATAACAATGGTGGCAAGAATCTTCCTACCCAGAAGGCTGTGCTGAATGCGCGCTGTGAGTGCATTAAAGCGCTGATGGCTTAGCATGGCGATCTGATCATGCATCGTACTGCCTGATACTGGCAACTGAAACATACAAAAATTATTTTAGTAACAATTTTATTACACATCTCTCGTTAAGATTTTGATAGGTCAAGTGCAACATTGACTGGTCAATTACTTCTGAATAATGACAGTTGTACAGGGAAATAATGTACAACTGTCTCTAATCTAGGAAATCTGTTTCCTATATAATAAATATATCAAAAGAACAGCATTTGTCTGAAAAAGAAAGCTTTTGTAACATTATACACTACCATTCAAAAGTTTGGGGTCAGTAGAAATTTTTTTTGGAAAGAAATTAATACTTAAAAGTGACAGTAAAAACATTTATAATGTTACAAAAGATTTCGATTTATAATAAATGTTGTTTTTTAACTTTCTATTCATCAAGAATGCTGAAAAAACAATTGTACACAACTATGTACAACATTATTATTGATAATAATAATAAAAAAAAAAGTTTCTTGAGAACCAAATCAGCATATTTTTTTATGCATATGATTTTTGAAGGATCATGTGACACTGAATACTGGAGTAATGATGCTGAAAATCAGCTTTGCCATCACAGGAATAAATTACTTCAATTAAATTTGAAACATTTATTTTATGCAATGAGCAGAACAGAATTCTGTCAATAACATTAAAAAAACTTTAAAAAATGTATATATATATATATAATGTTTTTGCAGTTTTTTTTAATGATTTTTTATATATTTAATGAATTAACACTACCGCCATTTAAAAATGTTAGATAAATAACATACACATAAATAATGAATCATAATTTATAAATGTATAAATAAATCAATATAAATTATACATATAATATTTATATGAATCGTTCTACATAAATCATATAAATATGAGTTATATATACACATTTACTTACCTAGTACATGTAAAACCCTTTCAAACGGTTCAAAAATACCAACCATTTGTGAGTAAACTTTTGTTTTGGCAAGTAAACAACATAATTAAACAGAACTTTATTATTGAAAGTTTTCTTATGTTGCAGTTTACAATAGGTTTTCTGAATAAGTAAAATTGTAGGAATTATAATGACCCTTGGTGATGTAAATGTTGTGCACAAAATAGTTATAAACAGACAAAAAAAAATCTTTTTTTTTTTTTATAACAATTTAGGATCACACACAGGGACACGTGTAGCAAAAAAAACACCAAAAAGTTAATTTTGTACTGCTTTCAAATATTATGACCCCTCAATATTTAATAGTAACTTTGTTAATGCATAGTTAAAAGCTACTGCCTATTTTATTACGAACTTTTATTAAAGTTTCTGCGTGTTTAGTACCTCTGGTGTGAGCTCTCCAGTACGTGCTGCTTTCTCTGCTTCTCCGATGAGCACTCGAAGAGCAGCGTCTGCTGCCTCCTGCTTCCCCTGCTTCTTATTACTAGCACACACTGCAGGAAACCACCGCCCTCCCAATTTAGCCTGGTAAGTAAACCTGTAAAAAAAGGGAGATGAAATAAAATGTGATATGAACTTTTTATTGTGTGCCAGAGCAGTGGAGAGTCAGACACCGAGATGAGAATCTGCTGCTTCTGTACTAAGGACATAAAGATCAATAAAACGTGACAAAGTAAGAGTGCAAGTGTACTTGGGCTCGTGTGAGAGTCCGGACTGGCCCACAAGGCGGATTTCAGCAGCGAAGCCTCGAGCACGGGCGTACTCGAGGAGGCCGGACACTGCGTTGTTGTTCAGGTGGTTGATGAGGTCACCCACACCTGCTTCATGTGCCGCCTGGAGCTCAGATGCCGTCAGGGGGGGTAGCGAGGGGCACGCAGGAACGGCTGGCTGAGGCTCATTCTCGCCCAGAGCAAAGAAATTTCCTGGAGGCTGGAAGAGAAAGATCGAGTTCAGTTTATCAGCATATAAAATTCTCTTTTTCTTTCCATCTTTCAAAGAGCTCTTTTTCTTCTTGTACTGTTGCCAAACCTCTCTTCACCTTGTTAAGATGTAGTAGTCCATCTCCCATTAGTTCCTTCACGGCCTCCTCCGCTGCCAGCTGCCTCGCTGCTTTCTTACTGGGCGCTGAGGCTTCTTGGAAGAGACGCTCCCCAACCTTTACACGGAACATAAACCTGACGGAGGAAGTAAGAAAAAGCAAGAAAGATGGTGGGAGAAAGGAGTGAAATGACAAATCAGTCACAGTGGACACTATATTTTCAAATATATTGAGGCAGTTCTATTCCATTGAGCTCCGAATCCTCCAATCAGCTTAGGCTATACAAATCGCAGAGAACAGAATGGGTCATTAAGCTTTTTTCAAAATAATATTATTTTTATTCAGCAAGGATGCATTCAATTGATCAACAGACTTTGTTACAAAAAAATTCTGATTCAAATAAATGCTCAATTAAATGCTTGAAGAAAGTGTGGTTTCCACAAAAAGTAACAACACTTTTCAACATTGATAATACAAAAATTGTTAAGTTATTATGCTGAAAATAAATTATATTTGAAAATATAGTAAAATAGAAAACAGTTGTTTTCAATTGTAATAATTTTGCAATATTGCTTTGAATTATTTTTGATCAATTAAATGCAGCCTTGGTGAGCATGAGCAAAAGACTTATTTCAAAAACATAATTAATCTTAAGACCCAACTACAACCAGCTATTCAAATGTACTAATATTTGTTACACTGATAAAGCACACTGAGAACGACAGAGAAACAAAAATATGCAATTATGCATAAAAGCATGCTGTCAATTCCTGTTTTTGCCAATTAGAGCCAAAAAAATTGTCTAGTTTGGCAGGCAGTGCTACATTTAGGCTACATCAAGGCCAGTAATCAGAATCGCTTTTTTGCTAAAGGCCATGAATATCCACTGGCACATGACAGAGCTATACATGTATGTTTGTGGAGGCTGTCCTGAACCTAACAATACTAAGATTTCTCATTTAATAAGTTAAACAAGAAATGAGGAGAAACTACATTCATCAACTTCAAGATATTATACTTGCAGTATGATCTAAAGAATTGTAACTTACTGCTCAGTCCTAAAGTAAAATAAAGCTTTTTTTCCTCAACAGAGATCAAGTTTCTCTTATTTATCTATTTTGTGTTGTTAATTAGGGTGTGACTGACTGTTTTTCCTTCCACACTTGTACACCCTTCTAGTGATGCATTTGTTTTTAAATCAAATTGTGTTTCGAAATGTGATTTAACATACATTTAACATTTCATATTGCTGCTGCTTAGATACCAAGGGTATAAAACAGGAGAAGATATAAAATCATACTGTATTAGGGACTACATTGCAACAGAAATGTCTCATTTTCAATAAGCACCTCATATCAAATCTGACTTAGACCAGTTCCTGAGATGGGGTTTATGTTGAGCGCTCCGAGCAGGGCTGTAGTTAGAGGATTCGTGGCCCCCTGAAAAAATATTGATGTGGGCCCCCACCACCCTCCACCAATATCATATACTGTACAATAGATGAGCATGGAGGCCCACATATAACAGAAGAAGGTGATGTTGTTGTAAAACCTTTATTTTAAAAGTTAAATTTATATAAAAATTACAACTAATAAAAAGAAATTGTAAAATAATAATAAAACCAATTTTTAAAAAGTAACAGCAAAATGTTTTTTTCCCCATCAGTCTGTTATAACTCATAAATCAAAAAGTAAACATTTATAAATTGACAAGAATGCAGTCTTTTAAAATATTTTATAATAAAAATAATATTAAATAAAGCTAAAATGTATTCATTCATGTGCAGTGTGTATTCGTGCTTTATTGATGTAATAAATACATCAGCCGGCAGGTCGTGCATAATGCAATGCGTCGTAACTCGTGTCAATTTTTGAACTATTTACAATAGTGTAAAAAGACAGAAACTTTGACCACGTAGACATTTGGTCGATTGTGGTGCGCACTGATAATGAAGAGTGACAGGACCCGGCAGGCTGTAGACGGTAGTTTTCTTATTCCCAGCGAAATAACAATACGACCTGTCTTTAAGAATGTCTTGATCGACTGGGATACAACAACTCTCCTGGCCTCCCTCTCCTTCTTTTCATGGCATTTCTGGTACCCTGATTTATGTTTTCTTTTCCCCGACATTTTGTCAGTCAGTCACCTGCTCTTCCACCAAGTTCATCGTTAACTTCAGGCACTGCCGCCTAAACTCTGATTGGTTCTGTTCACGAGCTGGGGTGGGACTCAATTTTATTGGGTCCATCTGATGTTTGTCACTGACTGAATAATAAATAAATACTTTAGATCGGACTAAACCATTTATAGGGAGGTAAGAGAATATTTGGAAAAATTATTTAACCAAATTGCATGTTTTTGAGGTTTTCATTTAAATCTCAGGCATACAACTAATATAAATATTAGAATTATTCATACAACAGGGGCCTATATAGTATAACTGCTAGATTTTGTGGGGACCCCTATAATTGTCACCACCTTTCACCCCACTAGCAACGGCCCTGGCTCTGAGATCAATGAAAACACTCTGAAGCATGCATGCAGACTATATATTAATTTCATTAAATATTCAGTTTAATGAACACTAGGCCATATCACGATTTCAATCTTATTTTGATTCTTTTTTTTTTTATTTGTCAAGGCAACTTCCTTTGATGCTGACTCTGTTAAATGCTAATGGACAATATCAATAAATGTTAAATAAAAGTAAAATGAGCAAGAATAAGACAAAATAAGAAAGACAGTATACAGATAAAACAACATTTCGAGCCAGGATCAGACAAAGCAGAGTGGCATTGTTTCACACCCAGCAAAAATCACACTGTAGGGGCAAAGGGAAGAAAGGACACAGAAAAACACAAAAGAGGAACAGATAGCGAGAAAAGAATAGCGCTACCAAAACGACAACATAAAAGCTCAGTAGGTTCTATAGAGGCAACAAAGTGATATGGGGAAAAAGAGTCGAGGACTTTAAAAGGAAGAGCAAGAATAAGAGGAGATAGTACAGAATGTGCTTGGAGGTGTGGAGAATGTGAGGAGGGCAAGGGGACAGAAGAGCCTGGTAAATAGGGACACATCAGGACAAAAAGCATGTGACTTTCTGTAGCAGAATTAAAGGGATGTAACCTAAAGTTCTTTACTGTGGGACGCATTTTACCGTGGATCATGGGGGGGCCCTTCCTGTCCTGTCTTGATAAACTGGATGGCATGCCCACTGCGCTGACTGTGCTCCATCAGGACAGAAACGGGATTCTTTCCTCCAGGTAGAGACCGAGAAATAGCCTGGGGCGGAGTATCGGTGCCACCCTTTAGAAATAGCGAGAGAGGATAAATAAATAAACAAATGAACATTTTATATTAAATTAAAGGATTAGCTCACTTCAGAATTGAAATTTCCTGATAATTTACTCACCAAGTCATCCACAATATTCATGTCTTTCTTTCTACAGTAGAAAAGAAATTAAGGTTTTTGAGGAAAATATTCTAGGATTTTTCTCCATATAGTGGATTTCAACAGTTATCAACAGGTTGAAGGTCCAAATCGCAGTTTCAAATCAGCTTCAAAGGGCTACACGATCCCAGCCGAGGAATAAGGGTCTTATCTAGCGTAACTATCGGTCATTTAAAAAAAATAATATATATATACTTTTTAACCACAAATGCTCGTCTTGCACTTCACGCATTACGTAATCACGTTGGAAAGGTAAGGCGGTAACCTGACATAGGCGGAACATGTAGGGTAGGACAAAAAAACTCCTCATTTTCTTCTCCAACTACAAAATCGTCCGACATCATTGTTTTACCTTTCATTTATTTAAATTTGTTTGCAAATGTCGTCTGACTTCGTCTTTGCATGCTCGCTTTGTAAACACTAGGTCGATACTTTTGCCTATGTCACGCATGACCATTCAACATGATTCCGTAATGTGTGATGCATCACAGCTAGTGCAAGACAAGCATTTGTGGTTATAAAGTATATAAATGTTGTTGTTTTTTTAGAAAACGACAGATCATTTTGCTAGATAAGACCCTTATTACTCGGCTGGGATTGTGTAGAGACCTTTGAAGCTGCAATTTGGACCTTCAACCCGTTGAAGTCCACTATATGGAGAAAAATCCTGGAACGTTTTCCTCAAAAACCTTAATTTCTTTTCGACTGAAGAAAGAACGACATGAATATCCTGGATGACTTGGGGCTGAGTAAATTATCAGGAAATTTTAATTCTGAGGTGAACTTATCCTTTAAATCAATATTATATTTAAATGAATATTTTTATATTATATGTAATATACAACATACATATATTATATAAATGTACATATATTTAAATGAAAGGTAAAATAGGACATCAAAGATATTATCTGTAAGAGATTAAATGATCAAGTTTCATGCAACTTTGATACATAAAAAGAAAACAAACATACTAGCATATCATCTGACAGGTCAGTGGTTGACTCAGCTCCCTCAATGCTCGGTTCTTCCTCTTCATCTCCATCTGCTCCCTTCATCTCCTTCCAAAGAATCTTCAGGGTTGTGGCTGCAGCATCTTTTTTGGCCACTTTTTTGTTTGAACCCTCAGCTGGTGGAAACCTGCGACCATCTAACATGACCTGCATCCGAAACCTGGAGACAAAAAGAAAAAATCTCAAGCTATAAACTGTGTTTAAAAGTAAACAGTTTGTTTCTACTAATTCTTAATCATGCAATCTCATTTCACCAAAATTCACTAACAAGAGAACATTACTTCTGTAACATCTCCAAAAAACACATTAGCTGTTTCACAAATTCTTAAATTATGACAGCTGTGTATCTGCCTTCCAAACACATACACTGCCAAAAAAGACAGAGGCAAAAACTGTCTTAACACAGGCTAACAAATGCTGACATGAAACCATAAACAAACTTTTCATCTACTAACCGGGGGTCATGTGAGGGTCCAGACTGCTCCAGAAGTAGGAATTCACAAGTGTGTCCAAGATGCTGAGCAAACTCCATCAGCCCACTAACTGGGTTCTTACTGCGGGCCTCCTTGAGTTTCTGGAATCTGCTTGACTCCAGGCTTTGAGCTGGGGGAGGGGGAGCAGCCAACGAAATGGCGACCTCGGAGCGGATCGTGTTAAGGAATTCTGGAATATCATCAGATGCCCACTGTGAACGTTCTCCTCCATTACTGGCCGTATCCTGATAGTATGAGAACTGATGGGGAGGAGGTTGGAAGTAGCGGAAGGTGGAGGAGGAAAGGTCACTGGGTTTGGGGGGTATTGGCTCAAGGCCAGGCATGTCAAGCTCTGCGTTACCAAAAATGTTATTGTTGTCCAACATCTCCACCAATGGATTTTCACCCCCATCCATCGGCACTGCTCCAATATCACCTGAAAAATCAAATACATCATCTGCTTCCAACTTGACCGGAGCTACGTCTGCAATTCCTTCAGCTGCCAAGTTCAACATCTCAGCACTGTTCACATCCCGTTTTGCAGTCGCCGCAGCTTTTCGTTGGCGGTCCATCTTTTCCTGCCGGTGTGCACTAAGTGACCATGTAGGTGGAGTAACTTCGGTGTTGCGCTTTACATCACCTTGTTTCTCCATGGCATAGAGTGTGGGATTAACCTGCTTGGCACTGCGCAGGCCGAGGTTCTTGGCGATCACAAGCGAATTACCCGTACCCACTTCGTAGAGGTACTGTAGGATCTTCTCTTTGCCATCTTTAGAATCCGCCATTGTTGACAAGGTTACCAACTGGACTGCAGGTAAAAGAGTCTGTTGATCCTGGACAGGAATTAACGTTTCACAGGTATCGTCACCTTCAGAGTCCTCCGACTGGTCACTGATATCACCGTCAGCCTCTATGAGGATCTGTGATGCAGAGGGAGTGCTGGTACTGGTGAGATGCTCTCTAGCCTCTTGTTTTATGGATGAACTCCGACCTGGCTCTTTAACCAAATCCTTTGAAGGCTGCGATTGGTCTCTCCCTTTGATTGGCTCACTGTCCTCTTCCTTGCAGAGTCTCCACAGAGGAGGGGTCTCACCTTGCTTCACTGCTTGGTTTGTCCTTAAGAGGGCATATAAAGCCTTATTAACAATCGCTTTGGGAAGACCAAGCTTTTTGCTCAAGGCTTTTGCCTGAATGGTCTCGTCTGGCCCGATTGATGTCAAAAAAGCAAAGACCTGTTGCTGGATCTCAGGGGTCAAATACAGAGACTCTCTGACCGAGCCAGGAGAACTGAAAACCTTGCTAGAAATGCTACTGCAGGACAATATATCAGAGTTGTCTACCCTTGTTATCCGGTCACTTAAACTCAGACTATGAAGGCCAGAGGACACATCATCTGCCTGTGCATTCCAGTAATGCTTAGTCTGCTGATTCGGATAATACTGTCCCTTCTGATGAGGGTGATTCCACCCTGACTTTTTCTTAGGTCCAAAGTTATGCTCCCTTTGCCAATTTCCTCGGCCTCTCGCGTAGCAGTCTCTTCTACCGAAACTGTTACCACTTGTTTTGAAGTCTCGATAACCTGTCTGGTAGTGGAGAGGCCCAGTTGAGACCTTTTCCCCTTGGCTGGGGGTTTGGGACCCTCGCTGCTGCAGTGTTTTGAACTGCGGAGCCTGTGCACTTTGCCCCCTGAGGAACTGCACCTGGTATTGTCGGAAACTTACACCATTCGGGTCAGAGATTTGATCACTGCTGTGGTGGGGGGATGCCCACAGGGGTGAATCAGAGGGACTAGGGGGAAAAGGATGACCACGTGGAGGCACGCCAGGAGCACCCGGGTAAGAGGAGTAAAGAGAAGGGTGTGGATAGGTGCCGGATACAGAGCCGGGGCTTGGGACACAAGGGCCCCGTTGGTGACCAGTGGTCGTGTGGGAATGAAACTGAGGTTTTCCCTGTTGGGGAGGGAGGGAGAATCGCTGGCAATCTTTGTTAAACCCTCCTCTACCTCTGCTCATAGCGCAGGGGTCGGGGGCGAGGAGGGAGTAGCGTTGGGCTTAGTGGACGTGTTAGGATGAGACTCAGCTGTCTGGATGTAATGTCACAATGATGGCAAAGGCTTAGTCTGTGCACTGCTTCTTCTGCAGAGAGACATAGAACAACAGAAAAATCCATTAAAGAATGCAAAGTGAAAGCAAGCTTTTTGATGTTGCAGTGTCACTGTACAGACACACAAATTCTGTTGGCACATTTCTTGGCAACAGAGGAGACTGTAATTTGAACACTTGGTAAAAAGCTCAAAGATTAATTATTCATGCTTATTGTGACACAATCGATTTATTTCTGGCTTAGCGAGTAATTTGCTGATCCTTATGGTGAGGGAAAGTGGTCATGGGTATAAGAGGAAAGCATTTTCAAGGACATTCTCTCCCAATGTGAGCAACTCTAGTAGCTAAAGCACAATGATGAGTTAAGCTGTTTTTTAAGACACTGGAAAACATTGGAAGACAGAAAAAATAGTGAACCTAACACTCGTTTAAAAAATGCAGTACTCTACAGCATAATATATGTCTGGTGAATTGCTGTGAGAGTTTAAAATAAGTTGCTTATTAAGATTCAACAGTGCTCACTCCTCACAATACAGCAGGTCAATAGAGAGTTTAGCCAGCAAATTCATTATTTTTAATAGATTCAAGCAACAATAGCCCAGAAAAATAGCAAGGTTATCACACATTACATAAGACATAAAGTAAAAAAAAAATGAATGTGAGAGCTACATTTTTCTAACCACATAATTTTGTTACTTTTTGTTACATTCCAGTGTACAATGAAAATTTATATTAAAAACACACATACCTGAACTCATATCCTCCTATCAAACCCTAGCATAGACAAATAATTCAGCACCTTGATGCAGCTTAACATTTATCTTCAGACATAACAGCGCACTCTCTAAATAAGCTTAAGCAAAAGGGAAAGTGATTCTGCTGCTCAATCTCTTTCCATGTGCTCCTCCATGGATTCTGAAGTGACAGTCACACTTGTCACTTTGATATTAGTCCAGTCATTTTATGAAAAAAGGTTGAACAAATTGCAACAGAAGCAAACTCAACTGATTTTGTATCCTCAATATGTTCTGAGTAAGGAAAAAAAAGCCCCGAAGAATCCCATTAGGGGAAAGTTTCGAAAAAGACCCAAATATACCCTATTCATTCGCCTATTCATTCTTTTTCTTACGTGAATAGGGTAAAATTTTTAACCTTTAGATATCACCATGAAAATTACTGAGTTGATTACTAACAACAAGACAAACAAAAAATGTATTACAAGTTTTTTGAAATTCTTTGTTAACATGGACAAACGGTGCATAATCTAATTACATATGTGCTAATTTGCATAAATACCACAACAGATCTAAAAATTGGGTATAGCCAGGTGAATATGTCTTGTTCAATCTTGTTAACACATAACAGTAAAATACTTAATGCTAAGGTCTGAATGGAACCCATTTAGGCTACCCATGAACATTAATACATAGAGGCAGGAAGAAGTACTTTAGAAACCAGCCTTTATTAATTATTATTGCAGAGATGGGGTTTGGGGCTGGGTCCGTGGGACTGTTTCTGGGGATTCACTTTTTATTTTACCTACCTTTTGTCTTCTGCATTCTCCTTACCATTGTCTCCTGTTCTTCCCTCAGACTCGTCCCCAAGAAACAGTCCCATGGACCCAGCCCCAAACTCAATCTCTTAAAAATTAATAAAGGCTGGTTTCTAAAGTACATCTTTCTGCCTCTATACATGTATTAATGCTCATGGGTAGCCTAAATGGGTTCTGTTCAGACCTTAACATTAAGTATTTTATTTTACACATGACATTTTCACCTGGCAAGACCCAATGTTTAGATCTGGTGTGGTATTTATGCAAATTAGCACATACGTAATTAGATTATGCACCGTTTGTCCAAGTTATCAAACAATTTCAAAAAACTTGTAATACATTTTTTGTTTGTCTTGATGCAAGTAATCAACTCAGTAATTTTTCATGGTGATAGCTAAAGGTTAAAATTTTTAGAAAAAGAATGAATAGGCGAATGAATAGGCTATATTTGGGTCTTTTTCAAAACTTTCCCCTAATGGGATTCTTCGGGGCTTTTTTTTTCCTTACTCAGGACATATTGCGGATACAAAATCAGTTGAGTTTGCTTCTGTTGCAATTTGTTCAAGGTTGACCCCCATTTTGGCTTAAAATGACTGGACTATATCCCCAATACAAATCTGGCATTTTATTGGCCATTCCTTTCAAAATACACTGAGGTAGCACAGGGTAGAGATGATACAAGATTGTAATATACCTAGGTAGGTACCAATACTACGGTACTAACATGGCACTCAAAGGTATTTTAAAGAATACCATTTTCCTTTTATCAAGGAAAAGCCTGTTGTAAGAGCAGAAAGTTGAGCCAATTAGCCATTTAAATAAATTAATGTCTTCAAAACTGAGAGTTGAGGTAGATAGGTTATTAAACATTTATTTAAATATTGGAAAATGACTGATTCAAAATATAGGAAATGTTAACCTCTAACCAATGGATTTCCACATTATCATAAGTTTTAAAAAATACAGATTGCATTCACACAAAGCAATTTCTAACAAACACAATATTTCTAAGAAAACAACTGCATGTGCTTGACACAAATGGCTTAGAGGACTTCTTAAGATTTTATACATTCCCATGACTTTGGACAGTGGTCAGGATTCTGTTTCTGTTCAATTTTAAAATTCCCTGATAGTTCTAGCTAGGTGTTCTATGACTGTGGAAAGATGGGAACACCATACAAATTTAGTATATCACCCAAAAGCATGAGTGGGGCCCTCAAAGCATGAAAATAAAAGGGTGTTTATTACAATACTCTTGTATCTAAAGCCTTCTTTAAAATGAATCACTGACTCCTTTAGTTTTAGCACAGGTTCTACATTAACGGTTCAGTCACTTTGGCAACAAGGTGGTTTTACCTACACAAATAAAAACCCATTCAGAGTCAGACGAACCCAAAAAGTTATACATACCACAAAACACCTGAAGGTAAAAGACAGACGAACTTGACAGACAAACTAGATAAGGCCCAGACTCGTGCACCGACTAAACACTGTTCCGCACGCAAAATGAAAATGAAATAGACTGATTAAACTCCAGCAATACGCCTACGTTTTCCCCGGTGGCCTCTGCAAATCGTTTAGATCCACAAACTCCACAACACGAGATGATCCTGAAACTTGTCTAAACTTTTCGAAAGTGTGTTGGAAAAACGATATCAGCAATAAAAGAAAATAGAAACCATGCGTAAACGCGGGATGTTGCGAACTAGGCACAGGCCACTTAAGTTTCGTTTTCTATTCTTCTCCAAAGCTCTCAAACGAGTGTCTCTAAAACTGATTAATAACCCGCATTTCGCTAAACTGACAGCAGGCGGCGCCATTAGTCAGAAGCGCTTGAAAGTTTCATAGGCCTATTTTACAGTTTCACAAACTGTAATTACACCATTTAGTTATAACAACATCCCAATGGAGTAAAACGTATCTGAAAACTCAAATACCCAGAAATCGTTTCTAGGTTATTAAACTGTGAAACTCCTCGTGCGGGGACGACTGTATTCATATTACTGCATATCAGTTAACAGCGCGACATATTAATACTGCATCGCACTACTCATTTTATCATAGCCGTTGAACTATTGGTTTCGTTTCAGATTTCACCAGCCAGCAGACGGAAAGCAAACCTCCACCTGCGACCCTCCCAGATGCATAATACATGAGGTTACAGTACTGTGACCGACATGAAACTGCACTGCAGTTTATAACCTCCCGCTGAAGCCTGAGGTGGCTAAACATCTTCAGGAGCTCGAAAGTGTAAAACGGTTCTGAGGATGCGCGTGCCTCGACTTCACTTCTCTAAAAGAAAAAGTCTGGAAAAATACGGGTCATGTACAGACAAATGTCTCCAGGAGGCGCTTAATAACACGGTTTATCCAATACACACAGTCACGCAAAGTTGTAACTTAGTAGCTCAGGGCTTTAGGCTACAGAGCTTCATAGACAGAATGACAACAACTGCTTTCATCACGATATTCCATAGTTGATGTAACGTTATAGCCTAAGAGTATTCTTTAAAATTCATGCTAATCTATAATTAATATTATTGCCGTCTTTACTATTATTATTATTTTGCGTCACTACATTTATTGTGAGTTAAGCTGTGAAACGAATAACGTACTTTTTAACTTAACGTTAAATGTCTTCATACAGCATTATTGTTGTGATAACAGTGTGAAGTGATTGTATAAATAATTATTATGGTACTTACTTTTTTTTGTTATGACCGGAATACCTATTAAAATTTGAATAGTTTGATTTGTAAAATTGTATTTAGTAAGTAACCGCAGAGATATTAGACTGCATACATACATTATACAAAGGAGTACATTTCAAGAGTCCCGTACGAAAAAGGAATGTGGTACTATGTGTTTGCGTTATGGTAATATCATGGTATTATTTTTGTTCTTACTCAACAAAAACATATATTTTTAAACTAATCCCAAAATAATCGTCTTTGTCCAGTATCAACAAGCCCTTTAAGTAGTGAAAACCGATAACTAGTTACAAGGACATCGGAGGTTGCTCACTTTGAATGAAAAAATCGCTGCCTACGCAAGTAAGCAAATACAACCCGCTATAAACCATTTGCTAATCTTTATTTTAACTGCAAGCATGCAACAGCATAAAATTAGAGGTAACTAGGGCGAAAAGAGTCAATTAACACGGCATATGGACTATTCTTTCGACAGCCAACGACAAACCGCGATCGGAGAAGCTTTGAAGCATTTCTCTCACTCCAGGACAATCCAGTTCCCACTCCGTTCCGAAAACGCGTTGATATAGTAAATAACATAAAGCTGTGTAAGTTAAATGGAGTAAATATACTTACATGCGCAGACGACGTAAACAATCCTGCAACGTCCCTGCAAGAGGCCACATGCAGCTTGAAAACACAGCGCTGGTGAATGACAATGAAATGTGGCGCGTAGCTGCGACGGTGTTTTTGACGCTCTCTGATGACGTAGGGTTTCGCAAGAAGCCGCAATGTGATCCTGAAAACACGATCGGTTATTAATGAAATGAAATAGCGATTTGTGTAATGCATGACTTGAAATTGAAAGTGTTTTTGTAAATAATGCTCGTTATGCTCGTTTATAGCTAGTAATATACCCAGTGTCGATGAGTATGAAAGAATGCAATATGATATCATAATATAAATAATAATATTCAGTTGCCTGATTTTCCTCACTCTGGAGCTTGAGTTTTCAAACTGGGGGCCGCATGGGAGTACTAGGGGGTCCGTTGACAAGTTTAGAGAAATGCAGTGTAAAAAAATAAATAAAAATGAATAATAATTAAAATAGGATTAAACCAAACAATAGTTAAATAAATGTATACATATTAATCAATTACAATTAAATAACTTAGATTTAAATAAATAGGCTACATTTTGATTTAAATAAATAATAATTGATCTGAGAAGAAAAAAAATCAATGATATTTTACAAATACTTTACACATTTAAAATAGGCCTATATTTTTCCACAGTGTTTTACATGAAAATATGTAGCTGCCTTTAAAAATGTAGGATGAGGATCACAATCGGGATTGCAGGAGTCATAGCCTATTTGGCAGTTCATGGCATCTAAAAGATTAAAAGATAACCTGCTCTGGAGGTAGCGATATGTCCAGACTGTCCACTGCAGCCTTGTTTTGTCTGATTTGGTGAGCAAACCTAACCAGACAGTTCTAAAGGTGTACATGACAGACTCGGTGACTACTTAATAAACCCGTATCAGCAGCTTCAGTGGCAGGTTGAACTTCCTCAGCTGGCAAAGGCAGCAGAAACTTGTACTAGGCCTGACGCTCACGCTGCTGCTGAAGTGACACAAGCCGTCTTGTGTTTCAAGCCCCATTTGTTCTTTAATTGTTAAATGCCTGATAAAATCACTCGGGTGAAGGTCAGTGACATGACCCACAGAGAGCAACACTACTGTTACTAATCCCATTCACAATTTATACGGCTGCTAAATTATTCCCGCGTTGGCACCTCTGCCCACATCTTTTCGATGTGTATAAGATACACTTTTCAGTGTATCTGTCACTGGTTCGCACTGAGAGGCCACCAAAAGGTCACACAGACAGAAGCTTTGGGTCAATAAATCAATTTATTTAAAAGAATATGTTACATTTTATTATAATGCTATGACCAAACATTTTGCTTTTACATTAATTCATGTCAACTTGAGATTTCCATTTCAAAACCTCCTCCAGGTAGGCCTACTGTTTGTTTTGTTTTATTTGCAGTGTGTCCTCCATTGCTTCTTTCGGTTTATAGGCTACTACTCACTTTGTGCCTGATTTTTTTTAAAAGGTTACCCAAAAACTCACAGCGCTGAAAATACTGTACAGAGATATTTGAGTTTGAATTCCATATTCAAATAAATTAAAGTTTGAACCAATAGAGAAAAACAACCAGAGCAAACAAACGGAGAATGAAAGAGTAAAGAATGAGAGAGGGGAAAGACGAAGCTAAAAGTCTAATCTTAAATCTATGACAAGCCATCTGACAAGAAAGAAGAGAGATTTGTTACGTGTGCTTGTGCAGAGGCTTTGCGTGAATCTGTGAAATCCCATGATAACCAGCATAACCGTTATATAAGACAGCTGTAGTAATCCAACACAACATAAATCCACTGATGGTTCTGTTCAAAGTCGTTGCTTACTCAATTTGTCTATTAAAGGAATATTCCTGGTTGAATACTAGCTAATTCATTTTGATTCACCTCTTAAGTAAAAATAAAAAAAGCTACAATCAAGGATATGTTGGAGCCAATATTTCGAGGATTTAAAAGCAGAAATATGAAGCTTATAAAACATTAATTCTTCTGGTAAAACGTGTGTATTATTTGAACTGTAAAGTTTAGAGCCAGGTTGTTTTAAGCTATGAAACTATAAAGCTGGATATAACATTACACAGAAAACAAACAATTCGACACACACACACACACACACACAAACAAAAAATGTGTTTATACACATTATGCCCTGTGACTGTATTAAAAGTCAGTATTTTACTTTTCCAGATTGGCCCCATTCGTTTCCATTATAAGTGCCTCGCTGTAACCCAGATTTTTATTTTAAATTACTCAAGGTAATCAACATTGTGGCAATTGAACCAGGAATACTCCTTTAAAGTCAATGAATGTGATGAAACTTTTAAAGGAACAATGCAGTCTTTTAACACACATCACACATGTTATTTAAAAAGTGCAAAACATGTCCTCCTGACTGGTCTGGTCTGACAGATTTGTATGCGCCTGCGCTACAATAAGTAAAATTGGGGCGGGAGGGGGGAATGAAATGCTCACACTCACACATGGTTTGATGCAGACGGCTTCCTGTGCGGTCAGAGCCACCTACTGCTGGATGAAGGCATGACAGCCTAAAGCTCAAAACAAGCAGCCCAATATTCACTATTGGCTTTCCAGTTCAGTGCTTCACATTTATAACACTGTTAATACTGTTAAACTGAAGTTACATATGAGCTGAGTGAACACCCACAAAGCTCTGTTACAGATGATTCGTGCGCAGGTGTTCAAGATTGATGGCCAGATCCACACAGACTCTCTGCAGATTTACAACTCATAATTCACAAGTTTTTCAGCCCTTGATTGTTCACATTAATTTAATCATGCATTTAGCTACCAATATAGGTACTTTTAGCTGCATGTGTTTAGGTCAATGACATGCAATATTGTCCATGAGGAGAAAAAAAAAAGATATATATATAGCTTAATTGAAATAAAATAAAAACAGCCCCAAAATCTAGGTATAAAATGTAAAACAACATTATTGTTTTATTGAAATATGTTTTTGAAAATTCTGGAATCATAAATTATTATGGATAATTTATTTAATATATGGACACTCCCAGTTTTGACAAAAGTTTGAAAACAAAACATGGGCTTTGTAATAATTACAGCAAAATATATCAGTAAAAATATAGCAAATATAAGGGGCCTTTGAAAATTGTGTAAAGCAAGTCAAAAAGTCATTTAAAACTTTTTTTTTGAAAATTTATTTTTTAAATAAAAAAAAGTATTGTTTTTACCATTATTATGAATTATCATGTTTTTTGGGGGGGAGTTACACCACATAACTTTAAATCCAGAACCCCCCCCCCCCCCCCCCCCCAAAAAAAAGAAGGAAAAAGTAAATTAAACTTTAAAAAGATGTGCATTTAATATCTTTATATATGAATCGCATTTTTAACATTTTGATTTGAATAAATAATAGATTTAAAAGGGGCGTCACGTCATTGACCCATTTAACACATTTTACCAGGTGAATATTCCATTAAAATCTGCACAGAAATTCTATCTGGGCCTGGCTATAGCTAATGCAACCAAATACTGCTTTGAAGAATAGAAGACAGATGAGAGCACAAAAAAAAACCCAATTAAATTAAAAACCTCAGTTCAGCTAAAGGGCTGAAAATCTGTACAAACCTACTACCAACACAGTGGCAATAGTGAGGTAAGAGACAAATTAATGTGGAAAAGCATGGAAAGTATTGATCTGTCTCTCTTGCCCTCGTTTCTACTCGCTTGAAAAGCCTTTTTTTCCTCTCTTTCCCTCTCTCACTCTGATTGTCCAAGTGGAAAATGTAGTAATGTTTTTGTTTTATATTCTTTTTTGTTTAAAGGTGCACTATGTAACTTTTTGGTTTTCAAAATGTATATAATGAGCGAGTACATCATGAATCCAAACCGTGTTTTTGTCTTATCCTGAATCACTTCGTTCCGCCTATAATAAGCGTTTATATTCTGACTATTTTAGACCGAGCAGGATCCCATTACCTGCGTGACCTGTATAGACATAAACTCCGGCCACAATGTTCTTCCGCAAGACTCGCGCAGTTTTGTTTATTAACCGCTAGAGCGCTAAAAGTTACCTAGTGTACCTTTAAACTGTCACATTCTGGGAGAGCATCTCTGCCCTCACAGGTGCCTGTGTTAGTGTCAGGATGATACATTAGTCAGTTCGCTGACGTTTCCATGTCTTTAAATTGACACGCTCCCCAGAAGCACAGTTCAGTCTCTCAGTTTTCAGCATCTGAAGACCTCGTCTTGTGACCAGTCACATGACATGAATTAGTCACAATGCTGGTGCCATGTCAATGACCACGTCTGTCTCCTGGAGCATTACGGTCTTTGAGTGTCGTCTCTTCTGTCCTGAGCTGGCGGTCAACTCCAGTACGTCCAACATAATTCTGTCCAGTCCAATGAAATGAAATGATGACGTAAGTCTTTAAAAGTCTCTTGTAGTTTCTTATTTTCATCATTGCACTGTGACTGTGTCATTTCCCGCTTCATATCTTCGTATTTCAGTATGTGTGAATCAGTGGTGGAGTGCATGTAAGCATATGGGACTGGTTTGAAATGTTTTCTGAGTCACGGTATGCAGCTTTTAGTGTACGTGTGCATGTATTCGAGAATTCAAGAGGAGATGATCTCTTCATTCATGTGCCTCCATCCCTTCTGTGTCTCAACAGCTGGAAGATATTCTGTCAAAGATAGACAAGCTTCAGAAGAGCGCACATTATAGATGGACAATAATGTCCACAATTCAATATGGAGGCAGGCATAGCCTTACCTTACCGCACATACCATCTTTACTGCAGTTTTTATTGTCCTTGTCCGTGGCCTCCTCTTCAACCTGAAAAAATATATCAATCTTATAATAACACAGAGCAAGAGACAAGCAAACACTCATTTAGAATATAAGTACCCACCTCTTTTCTCCATTTGAGCTCACAGAAGACTCTCTCAAAGCACTCGTGCATGTAGTTGAACTTGGAAAGAAAAGGCATCTTTAGTGCACAAGAATAAATGCAAGTTGCAAGATCACATGGAAAAATGAGACTCACATAAGGAGTAAAGATTTTGACCCAGCGAGGTTTCTTCTCCCCTCGCGCGTACTCGAAACAGAAAGCCATTCCCTCTTCATCCGTGTCCCACCTCTGCATCTCGGGCCATTCGAACGCTATCACCTGATTCTGTAATGACACAAAGGGCAAATCATTAAGCAGCTGAACTGTTTTTTCTTACTTATAAAAGTACGTTTCTGAGTGGTATCAACATGTACTACAATTAAATTATGACACCTAGCATCAATGTTTCACTCCTTCAAAGCGAACACATTCACCTCTAGAGTGCCATCCTCTGTGCACGCATGGAGTTTAAAGTGGCGGATGCTTATCGCTGTGACGACGTGACCTTTCCTACGTGAGTCACAGGAGCAGTGCGGGAAAGTGATCTCATTGTAACCCTCACATGTCCTCAGAATACCTAAATACTACAGAGGAAGATGGTACAGGAAGATTAAAATTAATTTTTTCACAATCACTTTTCAATTAGGGATGTACTGATATTAAATGTCTTTATTATCAATGTTGAAAACCGTTGTGCTGTCTGATATTTTTGTGGAAACTACGTTTAAAAAAAACCCAGCAATTATTTGAATTAGAAATCCTTAGTAACATTTTAAATGTCTTTACAGCCACTTAAAAAAAAAAAAAAAAAAAAAAAAACCTACTGACCCCAAGCTTTTGCACAGATGTGTACATTCACATTACGTACTGGGCAGTATTACAGTTATACACTACATTGCCTAAATTTAAAAAAAAATATTAAAAAAAGATAGTTTTATAGATTTGCAAATCTTACATTTAACAGTGTTATTAAATTATTACAGCTATTAAAGATTAACTTAAAAGTAATAATAGACAAAATGACAAAAATCAATTAAATCCTATTTAAAAAAAAATCGAATACAAATATAGCCTAGAAATCTAGACGCACCCTAGCGGCAGCAAAATGTATTTCGCAGCCAGGGTAGTCTAGCAACTCTCAATAAACCTTCTCGCTGCAAAAACCCAGATTGGGTCAGGCCAATCACGTTGTATATAGAGTAGGCGGGGGCGGGCTTAACATACACGACAGAGTTGCGACGGTTACCTGGCTGCTGCTACTTGAAAACAAAGAATGGCGGCTGCTGATGGAGAACAACGGTCTTTCGAATCGGCTTTGGCCGCGACTCTAGAGGACTTGGAGTTAAGTTTTTCTTTGAGAAAAGAGCAAAGAACGGCACTTAAGTCATTCTTAAAAAAAGGAAGATGTGTTCGTCGTTTTGCCGGCCAGATATGGCAAAAGTTGAATCTATCAACTAAGCTCCGCTGTTGAGAAAACGCTCTGGTTGGTTGAAGCGCTGTCCTATTACGTGCAGAGGGAATTTGAAAGACAGCCGTTTATCCCGCCCCTCGGATTGAGCCGTGACTATGGTGAGTTTCCAGACCTAACATCTTGATGTAGGTCTGGCTTGCCAGGCTAATACAAATAATCTAAGCTTATAAAAATAGAATATGTGCTGTTAACCTATTTATTGCATCCTTTTTATCTTCAAGCCGCTTCAAAAGGAAATTGAGTCATATACTTCTAATGTCGTTCCAAACCCATACACTTATTTTTTTCTACGGAAACAGGGAAAAATCTTCTGAATCCTTAAGTTATCTTTCACTATCAAATCAAATGTTTAAACTTTGTGATATTAAACTTACGCCATAGGTGTGATATTTGATTTTTTGAGAGCTGGATAATAAAAAATTTAAAGGATTTCAAGATTCAAAACTTTTGCCTTCCACAGAAAACATAAAAACACGCACACATTTTTCATTTTTGGATGAACGATCCCTTTAACCCCCAGACCTCCACTCATTAGAATAACTGTGAATTGTTTGGAGACTGACCATGGTCATTTTCCTCTGTTCAGTGAGCTTTTGGAGCTGGTAGGATGTCTCTCCCACTTTGATAAATCCCTTTTTCACATCATCCAGAGCCTGAAAAAGAGGAAACAAGTAAACACCAGTACAGACTGAAAACACATAGCCACAAACACACATTTTCTTGAAAACGCACACACACAGAGACCTGATGGAAGCAATAGTTGATAGCCAGCTCGTTGTCATTGAGAAGAATCTCTTCCTCTGTGGTGAAGAGCCACTTGCGGAGTGTGAGGCAGGTGCCTGGGATGGCAGATGTGTAGTTCTGCACATACAGCTTGTGTGGAAACTCATTAGGGGCCAGCTTGCGTGCTGAGAGATCGAGAGACAGAAATATAGAGGTAGATAAGCAGTAAGAAACCGGGACAGAGAGAAAGTGTGTGAGTCAAGAGTATTTACAAAATCATAGAAGGACTTTATGATGTACTTCATTTATCATTATATATTACTTTATATCATTAATATTATATATTGAGGTATGAAAGTTATATAAAAATAATCAATAAACATTGAGCTTGATTTGAACACAAGACCCTGCTACTTAAACACATGAGTTGAGACATGCTGGTCAAACATGTTCAAAGCTGCTCTATGAAACCATGTATTAATACAACACCAAATACAAAGCACCCACAAACTCTCCTATACATACTAATTAACTGTTTGGATATTTTGGGAGCAATTAAAGATACAAGAACACCAACTTTGTGACATCAAATCATAAAATGTGGATGGGGTTTTGAAGATATTTTAGCGTGAATCACACACGGGAAAACCACACATACTGGCTGAACACATTTTGGCTTCATTAAGTGACTGGATAAGATGATTAGTAAACAAAGAGGCTTGTATAATTCAAGAGTCATGAGCTAACAAACTCCATGCATACAGATACATATGTGTATGTATGTGTGTGATTTTGACAAGTGTGAAATGATGAAAATGAAAAAATGAAATGAAGACTGTTTCTGCTTCAGAATAAAAAGGTAATTAATAAGGTTTACAATAAATACATTTACATTCTGTGATATTGGGTCACAATTGTGAGATAAAGTTAAAATTTAGTACAAAAGTAAAAATGTATTTCTTAATCTGTGAAATTGGTTTCCATTAAATTCCTAGTTATATGAAAATAATATGAAAAATATACAAACATGAACAAGTAACTTCAAGTAATGACAGAAACAGTTTGATGCATGTTTGCATTGCATTTCATCTCATATCTTAGGACGCATCTAAAAATATGGAATGAATTGCGAAGCGTCCATTTTCAAGAGTAATTATTGTAATTCTGCATCAGTACATTCACAGAGAAGAAAAAGAAACAACAAATCTGTATAACAATGAACTATTCTGCCCTATGCCAGTGTGTTCTGCTTAATCACTCACGCCCAAGCGAATGCTCCACTCATGTACCGCTCACCGGTAAAGCGACGTTCTCTTAAATTATATTTGTTGGTTGTAATGAATTTCTTGGAGAAATATATTTGTTGGTTGTAATGAATTTCTTGGAGAAATGTCTCAATTACAAGAGGCCTATAGATAACAGTTATATTTGTGGCTTTAAATAATTATTTTATAAAGTAGCAAGCTATAAATAAATGTGATATGCAAACATCCACATGACTATGATCAGATGATTTCTTAACTGTTGTTTTCTCATCTATTTTTGTTGTATGTTTATTTTGTTATTTAAAGGAAAACATGTAGCACATATTTACATATTCGTCTAAACGGCGCTCCATCAGCGTGGACGTCGGGATGTTCGTTAACTCGGGTACACTTGATTTGACTTGAGGAGAGCAAACAAATGCATATTTATTTTGATTCACTACTGCATAATTTTTAGTGATTTGCTTTACTTAAATACTTGAATATTACCTTTTATGCAGTGTGTAATATAGCTGTTTGTGAATGTAAAAGCTCTGCAAACTTTTAAAGATCAAAGTGCATGACAAATAAAGTTATTGTCTCCTAAAAGAAATAATCGATTCGGAACTGCCGAAACGAGTCTTCAGTAATTCAGTCTCACTTCCTGTTACATACCTACGTCACAATGTAACACATTTGCATAATACCAGCCTATGATCTTCATGGGCTGTCTGCGAACAACGTCTACTTTGACCCGACCTCAGTTGTAGCTGAGGCCTGGAAGAGTTTGGTTAGTGTTGTTCATGTTAAGAAGTAACTGTTTTCTGGGATGAAAATGCACTTCAAAAGGATGAGGACTCGCTAGAATTGGTACGGAAAAACCCGGCACCTTTGTTACTGTTCGTATCATTGTGTATCAAGTGCTGAGGAAGCCTCTGGAGCTGAAATTCAGATATGGTAATAGGCGTCCCCCCCACCCCCGAAAAGCGATTTAAACTGGAACGCGATTTCAACCAAAATCACCTCCAAAATGAAAAAAATCGGAATGATTACACCCTTAAGCCCAATTTATACTTCTGCGTCGAACTCACGCCGTAGCTACGTCGTAGGCTGTTTGTAGCGCACGTACCCTTCGGCGTACCCTGACGTGCACCTCTCCAAAAATGTCAACTCTACGCGGACGCAAGCGCTGTGATTGGTCTGCTAGGACTGCTCCCTCGGGTTTCACACGCTCCCTCTGCAAGTGTAATTGCGCGTCAACGTGGACAACGACGCAGAAGTATAAATGAAAACCAACGCGTTGCCTACAGCGTAGAGGCTCCGGCGTAGGTCCGACGCAGAAGTATAAATCAGCCTTTAGTTATTAGGAATACTTAACACATATAACAGGCATATAACATTGTCATACAGGAAAAATGATGAAGAGCTCTCACCAAAAGAGTGGTTAATGACTTCAAACAGAGCAAAATAACTTGCAGTAATGCTGTCCATCCCAATCTTCGTTACTACAGCCTGGGGAAAAAAGATACAGTGAGAATGAAATGTGTGGATTTAGAAACTGATTTAGATAACTCAAATGAGTTAAATACATTACCTGGTAGACCTGGTCTGTTGTGCAATTCTTTCTCACCCGGACCGTAACTGTAGTTTTGTCTGGCATTGCTATCCTTAGCTCTACATCAGAAACGCCATTATAGTTCTATGAGAAGAGGGAAATGAGAGAGGGACCTAAAAATACAGTCCAAACAGATAGAGTACCGCTGCAGGCTGCTTGTCCATCGTGTGCCTGAGAAAAACCCCGACAAGGTACAGATTCACACTCACAGCTGAGCAATGGAACATGCAAATGAGTACACAAACAACAACATGACTGCCACATTTTCAAATTAAGGAAATTCAAAATTCCTCGACAAATATAACAGATATAAGACAAGATCCATGTAGTTGAAAAGACATACAGGCCCTGAGCAGACTGTTCAGAATGACTCTCTCTTTCTCTATCTCTCTCTCCCTCTCTTTTTTAAACAATGTTCTATTATTGCCTGTAGCTGACTTGCTAACGTTTTGGTATTATAAACGTAGAGTTGCTGTTATGTCAATCATGCCACTCATATGAAAGACAGAGGCTGCGAGAAAAGTGACTCTGACAGGATAGCTGCATGGATGGATGGATGGATAGACTGACAGGCTTGTAGTTTTGGGGCCATTAAGGGGAGAAGGATCAATTTAAGGCAGTGGTTCTCAACATTTTTGACTGCAAGGCCCCCCACTGTCAAATCCAATATTTGAAGGCCCCTCAAGATATTCTTATACTTGTGTTAAAATGGCAAATCTTTTAATTTTTTTTTATTTACAGAAAGTAATTAAATTGCTCTTTATGCTTTACACTTTTTATTACAAATGGATTTACATTACTTATTACTTTTCTTGTTTCTAACCAGCCCCATTTTTTTGCGATTCCGTGAACGCTGAATACAACGCGAAATCAACGGTCGCATTTTTTTGCGAGCTTGCATAATTCGCCATTTCACAAGAAAATAAATCACAAAAATGAAAAGGTCTCACAAACAATAAATTATAATTATCTAATTGAACTATAACTAATTTAATTTGGGATGGGCTGTTTGGTCAGTATTGCATCTGGACATTGCAGGTCTTAAAGTGACAGAAACCTAATATACCCTCTGCTGTCTGTGTCGTTAATGCTAAACAACAATAACGGGAAAAAAAACTGTACTTAAACCATTTGTATCTGTTTATGTTGTATTTATTTGTCCTATTGTTCTTATTTTATTACTGACTGTTCACTTGATTATTTGAGAATTTTTTACTTACATTAGGCAAGTATTTGTTTCGCTATGGATTGCTATTAAAATTTTGGTAATAATCCCACTCTAAAGTCCAACTGAAATCAAAATTGACCCTATTTACTTTGTTAGCGCATATTACTAGTCTTGTGGTGAAAAATTAATCCGTGCAAGTTAATACACAGAAAAAAATGGTTTGCCGTCGTGATCTTTAATCAAAGTCTGAAAAGTTACTTCCGGTCTGGAATGGCGTTCCTTCTCTGATGATGTAGGTTTGACGGCTTGGGATGGGAAACGCTTAACCACTCCCCTCAAACCGTTAGTCTGTTATGAGCAGAGATGGAGAGGAGGAGCGCTAGAGTAAAACCCTGCCCTCTGTTCAATATTCCTTTTCACCGGGAAATACGTCACAACACTGGAGAAAAGTCGTTTGCAACTTCCGGTTCGCGCTGACTTTAAAGATGGATAGTAGGCCTACACCACTAGACTAGCCTTGCTAGCTATATAATAGCCAAACAATTTAAAAAAAATAGTTTTATTATTTTTTCATATTTGTGGCGACTGGGTAAGGACGTGCACCACACCCAATATCCCCTTTCCAAGTCTGAAAAAAATAATAATTTCCATAGGTTGTTTTAAAAGTTAAAATGTATCAAAATTTGATAAGAGACCAAAAATAAACAAGATTTATGCAATTAATTTGTCCTTTGTGTGATGTATGACTATTGGGCATTTTAACATCATATGGCAAACGTGATATCCTAATTATATATTGTTTTAAAACATAGCAAATTTTTCACAGATTTCTGGAAATTAGCACCACAAAATTTATTTATTTACTTTTTAAACGTGAAATCCTGGTGGGACTGTTTAATTACACATGCCCCTTAATTTGTTAAGGCAACAAATTAAAATAAAAAATATGATTTCAGCTGGCATCTTGACTTTTAGCTGTAGCTTTTAAATCATTTTAAATACATTTAAGCCATCTTGCAATCCCTTTAGAAGTGTGCTGAGGCCCCCTGGTTTAAACCACTGCTTTAAAGGTCCCGTTTTATGCCCCTTTTCACAAGATGTAAAATAAGTCTCTGATGTCCCTAGAGTGTGTATGTTTGGGGCTCAGAAAAACGCGCTGTTTTAGTGTGTGCCCTTTAAATGCAAATGAGCTGCTGCTGGACGACACAGAGGGCGGAGCTTCATGAGCTCACGCTCAGTCTGTCAGAACAATTTCATCTCACGGAATGATGATAATATCAGAAACTCTCAGTAACGGTGTTCAGTTCGAGTCGGACAATAATGCCTACAGAGTCAGAGTGCTGTATAGAGATGAAACAGCTATAGTTTAGTAGTTTAATTACGGTTATTATAACGTATTTGTCATCTGCTTGTATGTATCCATTATTTATTAATAGCCTACAAGTCTGCTGTCTGAATGATGATCAAACATATACTGATGAGTTTAATAAAGTTTATTGTACATCACACAAAAGATGAATCGTCAGTTTTACTTCAGAAAATCACCGTAAGAGCTGAGTAAACACAGTAAGTTATTAGAAGTGCGCAAGTACATAAACGAATTTCGGTAGAGTTGAGGGAGCATTCCTGTGGGCGGAGGATAGTCAAAAAACGGTTTTAATGACGTCATTAAAGAAGGAAGTAGAGGGATGTAGTCCAAACGGGCCGTTCGATGTAGGCAACTTCTGTTAAATAAAATATCTCGCTTGGCATCGAACTTTGAGCTTTATAATTTTACAGATATTATTTATACTCTAACAACAACATTACACACTAACTAAAGTTTGAAACATGGGATCACGAAGAATGGGACCTTTAAAGGGATAGTTCAACCAAAAATGAAAATTCTGTCAGTAAACACTCGCCCTCATGTTGTTCCAACCCCGTAAGGCTTTCGGTCATCTTCGGAACACAAATTAAGATATTTGTCTGATATTTGTCTTTAATAACTTTTCTGGGCCAGCAAGTTTCGATCCCATAGAAGCCTTTGGAGGAGTGATCCAGCTCTCAGATTTCATCACAAATATCTTAATTTGTGTTCCGAAGATGAACGAAAGCCTTACGGGGTTTTAACAACATGAGGGTGAGTAATTACTGACAGAATTTTCATTTTTGGGTGAACAAACCCTTTAAGGAACACTTTTATTATCGACTGATACGGTATTGTAATTCGATAAACACACTGCATTCAATACAAAAACAACAGCAAAAATTGAGTTGAATAGTCTGTAGTTGAATGCATTGTGATGTATGAGATCCTCTCTATCAGTTTGTCATTTTTGAGAGTCAGAACATGTGTTAACAAAGGAATGTTTTCCTTGCTAACTTATCTATCACACTGTCTTTGAAGAGTCTTTGTGACTCAGTCACATTCTTTGATCGGTGGCCATCGTCCATGATTCAATTTTTGAGTCAAGTGAGATTGCAATGCTGTAAATATGCTCCTTTTGTTTATATGCAGTTATAATCAAGATGAAGAAGGTTTTTGCAGGACTACAGTCTTCTCTTTGTCCAAGTACATTTACTCATTTAGTGGTCTTTCAGAGTGTGTGCACAACGCAGAGGCCAGCTGTCGTCTGATTAACTGTATAGATGAGGTGAAGTCCAATACAGTGCTGCAAGGATGATGTATTTTTATAGGCCAAAACACAGAAAACAGTCAGCATTTTAGCACTTCCAGTTCCATCGTCCTAAAGTCAATGTTTTCTTTAAATGCCTGAAATAACGTCTGTGGTTAACACAAGCTCAAGATACTTTCACGTTTTATTCTACAACCCCATTTCCAGAAAAGTTGGGGCGTTTTGTAAAATGCAATAAAATTCACAGTCTGTGATTTGTTAATTCTCTTGTATCTTTTTTTTAACTGACAAACATTGTAATTGTATTTTGTAAATATATATATTTTTTGATATTGATGGCTGCAACACACCCCAAAAAAGTTGGGACAGAGACAAAATAGAAGTGAAAAGATTATCCAAGTTAGATGATCCAACTCTTTTGAAACAGTCCACAATGAGCAGGTGAATTGGTAATAGGTGAGGGAATCATGTTTGGGTGTAAACGAGCTTCTCAGTCTTTGCAAGCAAAGATGGGTCATGGCTCACCACTTTGTGCCAAATATCATGCGATTTTTGAATTGTTCGACAATTCTCTCATTTCTCAATGCAAGATTGCAAAGAATTTATGTATTTCACCATCTTCCATATAATATTGTGAAAAGATTCAGAGAATCCAGAGACATCTCAGTCTGTATAGGGCAAGGCAGGAGACCTCTGTTGAATGTGCGTGACCTTTGAGCCCTCCGACGGCATTGCATGAGAAACCATCATGCTACTCTGTTAAATACAGCCACATGTGCTTGGGTGTACTTTGGAAATCCATTTTCACTGAACACAGTCTGATGTTGCATAAAGGAATGCCACTTGAATCTCTGTTACGCAAGGAGAAAGCTATACATCAGTTCAATGCAGAGATGCTGCTGTGTTCTCTGGCACAAGCTCATCTCAGATGGTCTAGAGGACAGTGGAAATGTGTGCTGTGGTCAGATGAGTCCATGTTTCAGCTTTTTTTTTCGAAAAAATGGACATTGAGTTCGAAGACGAAAGGGACCAACCAGACTTTCATCAGCAACAGGTGTAAAAGCAAACATCTGGCCTGGTATGGGGGTGCATCAGTGCAAGCGGTATGGGAGACTTGCATTTGTGTGAAGGTACCACTGACATGGAGGCATATATTTGGATTGTACAGAGACATAAACAGCCATCAAGATGGCATCTCTACTGGGAAGCAAGACAATGCCAGGCCTCATTCTGCTAAAAATAAGTGGTTTCTAGACACTCTGCACCATAGAAGGGATGTGCCAGCAGTCCAGATCTGTCTCTTATTGAAAATGTATGATAACCCATCATGAAAAGGAGAATCAGACAACGATGAATACAGACTGTTGAGCAGCTGTCTTGTATCAGACGAGATTGGGCAAAGATTCCACTTGAAAAACTGCAACAATTAGTATCCTCAATTCCCATTTAAAAAGTGTTATTAAAAGGAAAGGTGATGTGACAGTGGTAAACATGCCTCTTGTCCCAACTTTTTTGTAGTGTGTTGCAGCCATCAAAATCAAAATTTGTTTATATTTACAAAATAAAATTAAGTTGTTCAGTGAAAACATAGGAAATATTTTGTACATTTGTCAGTTAAATAAAGGTTCAAGAGAATTAACAAATCACAGATTCTTGATTTTATAAAATGTCCCAACTTTTCTGGAAATGGGGTTGAAAAGCCAATGAAATGAAAAATGAAAAAAAAAAAAATCCTACTGGATTTTTGTCGAGGGAACCAGGGTGATGCTAACTTCTGGGTTGACCTACAAAAATACATCACTGCAGTCTGTTGGGCGTGAAATGGCAAACATGGGGAATAAATGGAATAGAATAAAGCAGGGCAAGACACATTTTTATAATCAGAAGATGCTTAAAACCAGGCCTGGCCTCCCTGCCCCAGAAGACAAACTATGAATGTTCAGACAGAATGCTCATGCGATTACTGAGGATGAATGGCACCAGACATTCCCCATGGTACACAGATAGGGCTGGGTATCGAGTTCGATACTTTTTAGGCACTGGCCGAATTGCCTCGATACCATGGAGTATCAATAAAATGCCTTATCGTTCAGTACCAAATTTCGATACCTAAAAAGTTCATCTTGTCAGTGAATCAGTGAAACAATAAGCATGCAGCATGTATGATGTGCCCAAATCAAGTGCTTGGTGATTGGCTGTGGCGAGGCATCAGGGAAAAACACTAGTTTACACCGGCTTGATGGTAACAGCACGCGATGCAATGAATGGCGCAGTCTCGCGAACACTGTAGTAAACGGAACCGTGCGTCTGCGCCATTCATTGACACAGAGACACGCAGAACATGCAGGATTCATATTTAAATAGTCCTTTTGCAGTATAATATTCTCACTTTGACAACATTTCCTTTGAGAGAAACTATCTCAAAGGAAACTTTAACTTGAAACTGTGATAGAAATATATTACTCTTGTACAGTATAATGTACATCTTAATGTAAAACTACTACTACTACTAATAATAATACAATTATTATGAAAACAAATTTTCTTCCATGTTATAATTTTAACAGTAAACCACTGTTGTGTAGCACTCATGAGGGTTTGTTTAATTTTCATTTGATTAAAAGATAAATTAATGTTTTTTTTTTTGCCTTCATTTGATTCCCAGATCAATTAAAGTACACAACACAGAACTTCTGTTAAAAAAAGCACGTCATAGGGCCCTATTATCGTTTAAAAATGTATAAATTAAGTTGTTTTTATGAATTCAATTAATTAGATATGTTTTTGATTAAACCATTTAAATGTAATATAGACAAAATAAAACGGAAAGCACAGAACTGGTTAAAAATACATTTTAAATAAAAATTTTAAATAATTTCTGTAAAATGTTAATAAATTGCTGTTAAATTGAACAAGTTTCGTGATTTCAATTAATTACACATGCTTTTTGATTAATACAATTTTACTTAATCATCCTGAAAAAAAAACTAAGGTATCTTAAACTAGGTATCTTGTAAAGTGTGATTATCCTTAAGGTTGGCTGCATTAACAGTTTAGCTTTCTTGTTTTTCCCCCCTCTTCACATTAATGTTACAGCCTCTGCTATAACATTATCTGTTTATAAAATTGGTATCCAAAAAGTACTGTTCAGGAACCAGTATCGAAGTCATGGTATTGGTATACACCATTTTTGAACGATACCCAGCCTTTTACACAGATACTTCCCATTTCTGTTTGCAATCACCCACTGACTGTAATCACACAAATCTGCCTCTAAGCTATCCTTCCTCCTACTTACTTAAGATCAGATGACTAAGGGTAAACTTCGGTTAGACTTTGGATAAATTATATCAGAAGGAAAGGCACTGTTTGCCTTTTATACAAGATATGCCTGAATATATATATATATATATATATATATATATATATATATATATATATATATATATATATGAGATACACCCCAGTCTGCAGAAAAGTGCCAATCAACAGTAAGTTGTTTTTGTATGCTTTTATACAGTTAAAGTTATAAACACTATTGCAGTAATATCATTACTGTTATCTGATACCCTGACATCCCTAATATACACAATGCCTTACCTCATCAGACTCCGACAAAAACTCCTGCATGACGTCGCTCTCCCCGATTACCCGAACAGAACATACTGGTGAGATGAAGAGGGAAACACAGAGAAACACGGAGAAAGAATGTTGGAAACATCTGTAAACAGTTATTTTCTAGATTTTCATCTCACGTCTCCTTCCTGTGTCGTTCCCTCTTACCTTTCTCCAAGTATTCCTCCAGCCCTCGTCTGCGAGCATCTAGCTGCTGCTCAGACAGGGAGAAAGGCCATTTCCCTGGCAGCTTGGGAAATGCAAAGTTAGCAAATTCCCTCTTCAGATTCTGATGCAAGATGGCAAACTCTCGATAGCGCTTTGAGCACAACTGCCGGCCTGCCATGTACACGTTGTAGACCTGACACACACACACACACACACACACAATCCTTTTAAAAATAATACTGAAATCACCAGGGAAAAAAATACCAGACATGCGTAAGCAGGGACAGAGGATAAAACACTCACAACAAACTTCTCCCCGTTCTGCTCCACATGTTTGTAGGTGGGCACGGAGATGGGCACGGCCTGCTTGTCACTGTAGTCATAGCAGGACTGCGAAGAGCCATCGTCCCCGGGATCAAGACTGTCCGTCTCTGGCTGAGGAACCGACAGGATGGCCAAGACCAACTCTTTCTCTCCTGCTCGGATGAGATCTACCACCTGCTTATGAGTGGCCCCTTCCACATTCACCCCATTTCTGCAGAGCGAAAAAGAGGAGAGAAGGATCTGGTTACAGAATTAAGCTTGTACTCTCAGCCAATACCTTCTACCAATGTGACGTTAAATGGTTAATGCTTTAAATCTTTCCTTACCAGGACCTTTTAGAAGGTTAAGGTCAGATCAGATATCTCTTAATCCTGAATTACTACTTAGGTGGAGTTCCTGGAGCTCCTATTTTATGGTCTAATCTTTACAGGACTCAACAATAAGGGTGTGAGAGTTTCGGTTCAGTTGACGGAACTGTTACTTGCCCTTTCAAGCCAGTGCTGTGATGCCACTGAAAGTTAGTTTATGCCTTGCCAGCAAGAAAACCAAACATCTCAATCTAGCTGGTTAATGTAGAAGAAAAACATTGTGTTTCAACGGTATTGTGTTTCAACTGTATATAAAAAAATGGCACCTATTTTGTTGTCAATCCCCTTATAGCATGCGCATTGCGCAAGTGACGAGTCTCTGTCAACCAATCATCGTTCTGCAGTGAGTCTAGCTCCACCCTTTAGGTACTGTACTACTGTTCTAGGTACCCCAACAGAAGGATCCTAAAAAAGTGGTACGATACGGTTCGGTATTTTGGTACCATTCACAACTTCTGACAATCGAAACGTAAATAATTGCGTACCGTACTGCACTGTACCGTACCCCTTGGTGGAAACGAGCCATTACTAACATTCTTGCAAAAAAATTTTTATTTCAAGTAAATACTGTTATTCTTTTGTAAAGAATCTTGAAAATATTTTCACAAAAATATTTAGCTGCACAACCATTTTTAACATGGATAATAATAAGAAATGTTTCTTAAGAACTTTCTGAAGGATCATGTGAGACTGAAGATTGGAGTAATGATGGTGAAAATTCAGCTTTGCCATCATAGGAATAAATTACATTTTAAAATAAAATCAAATAGAATAGTTATTTAAAAATTTTCATAATATTTTGAATAAAAGAATATTCTGTGAAAATGAAAAAAATCCTTCCTTTGTGGTGGAGCCAGAAAAAATGTTGGCAGGTCAAGTAGAAATTTGACCTATTGGCCCAACTGATTAGTAAAAAAAAAATCCTTATATTTGAGCTCTGCTAAAAGTCAGGTTTTATTTAAAAACTGAGCAGGTCTTACTCAAAGTCTCATATCTTCTGCCCTGATAACCGGAGTTTGACCTCAAAATCTGTGCTGTATGTGGTTGATGCGTGCAAGATGTCATTCTGACTGTAATGCAGATTTCAGAGCAGAAATCATTCAGGGCAAAAAACAAACCCTGATACCATCATGTGGTATCGGTGGTACGACTTTGTGGTCCAAAGAGAACTGAAGAGTTTCAGCAAAAAAAATTCCAGTAAAACCACTGGAACAAAGTACTTAAGATTTATTCAACAGCAATCAGCAGTGCATTGACATTCTCACTCGTCTGTTTCTCGTAGACACTCAAACACGCCAGTCAGCCACTCAAAGAGTTTCACTGAACGTTCACTCTTCCTCCTTACTGTACGTTAATATCGCGCCGCCACTGAATCATAGTTTTGTATTGCCTACAGTGTGTCCTCACACCATCTCTCTCTTTATAACACAATCATGAGGGTTCTCAACTCTGGCCCTCAAGGTCCACTTTCTAGCAGAGTTTAGCTCCAACTCAAATCAAACACACCTGAACAAGCTAATTAAGATCTTCAGGATTACTAAAAAGCTACAGGCAGGTGGGTTTGATGGAGCAAAACTCTGTAGGTAAGTGGACTTTGAGGGCCAGAATTGAGAACCCATGCTGTATCGAATACAAGAGAGTAGGTTAACCTGCCTCCAGACCGCCCAGTTCCAAATGGACTCCCACTTTCTGAAAGCTGAGCCCTCCATTATATGTTTGACATGACATTCTTTTAGACGTTCATAACATGGTAACTGGAGAACACAGAAGATTGAGCAATTTGAAGGTCTAGGTATTGATACGGATTTAGAAACCATCCATACCAAGTTCTTGAATTGATTCTGATTCAATTGGGTAGGCCTATATTTGAGGGGTTTTCTCTCTACGTCACATTGCAGAAGACGTTCAACGAATCTTCACAGGCGAAATCCAGTTGTTTCAATAGGAATCCATGGGATCTGGAATTTTGCGCGAGGACAGAAAAAAAAAAAATCTTCACAACATTTTCACAAGTTGGTAACGTAAATTCACCATGACGACCAACAGAAAGCTGCTAGGTTTGAAAGTGACTTCTATAAGCTGTTTCATACACCACTATACTATTGACAACGGACATATTTTGGCCAAAGTTTCAAAATGATCAAAACCGGCAACATGTCTTTTTGAACTATTCATTAAAAGAACTGGCTCATGAGAGTCATTCGTTCCAAGAATCAAGCCATATTTGTAATGTTAAACCTTTTTGGATACATCAAAAAGAACCGGCTCATGGAGTCATTTGTTTGTGAATCAGCAAACAAAAAATACGTAAATCATTTTTTGCCATTATTTCGAAGTACACCGTCTTTTTTTCTTCTTTTTTTTTTAAAGAGAGAGAATGCAAACTCACATTCACAACTACATATATTACAAAACTATTAATATAATAAGGCCCAAACTATGCAGTTAAGTGAATTACTTCAGTGTAATGCGGGGCGAGCAGATTTGTACACATTTTAATGCAGCCACTAAAAATAGGCATAGTGTAGGCCTAAACATTTTCTATTTGAAGTTTACAAATAGATGTCGGGATTGTATACCTGTACACATTCCTATTGATTTGGGGTGCATGTCTCTGAGGGTGCTTTGCAAAACTTTGCATTTTGTTTCAACTGCACGTAGAACGTTTTTAGGTGTAATATTAAAACATTCGCGAACAGTACATCCACAGTACAAAAGGTGGAGATGGCCTTCTCATAAGATGGATGAGAATTGTTTTGCCTCCCTCTCTGTCTTAAAGGGTTACTTCAGGATTTAGCATTAAGCTTAGTATTAGTAGAAAACCTGTAGTATTTTCGAATTACCATGCTTTCCCCCCTCATATCCCCCTGAGAGATTTATGTATTTTTTGTCTGGAAAAAATCCTCCGATGACGCAAAAATCGTCATTTTGCGTCATCGGAGGATTTTCTGTCCAGAGGCTAAAGACTACAGCCAGTAGATGGCGTTGTTCCGCATGTTTTCAACCCGCCCATACAGGGTGGGATCTCACTCACAGAATGTACACAGTATCAGCCGTCTTTCTTTGGAAGCTAAGCTAGCATGCTCTTGTTCTGTGGAGAAAGCTGAATAATAGGAGAAATCTGAGTAAGTAGGGGTTACCATCTTCCTTTTCCCGGACTTGTCCGGCGAGCGAGACTGTTAAAAATGTCCGGGATTCGGCTTTTGCGTTCTGCGGTCGCCATTCATTGTTTACATGCACACCTCTCATTTCAATCAAACTGAATTAATTCCGATCGGTGAATCTGACTGTAGTGTTTACATGAACGCTAAACAAGTGATCGGTTGATGTGCGTTTTAACATTGCTAAGAAAATTCCCGCTCCTCCGTGAGAGATGCGAGACCCGGCGCGTCTCAGTAATGAAGCCACCGGCCTCGCGCCGTTCTCCCGCGGCCGTCAGCCTCGTCCTGCTCGCCACAGTAAACATGATGAATGGCGACTGTAGAACGCAAAAGCCGAATCCCGGACATTTTGGGTCTCTAACGTTAAATCCCTGGCAAACTCATCACTTACTTAGGCTAGCCTTGTTGTTTTCAACTATGCTCTCTAACCGGTAGGCGTGGCCTCCTAAGGCAGCGAAGCAAGTGCATTCTGGGAGTTGTTGTCTTTCATCCACATAAGCCAAAAATACATTTTCTGGCTTTTCTCAGTCTAGAAAGCTCCAAATTCAAAAATTTCTCCACATTTCTTCTACTTAAATGACCTATTTTAAATACACATTCATCTTCCCAGAGGTGAAGTATCCCTTTAAGTTTACACTGGCTGATGCTGATGCTGAGCTGTCACCTTCAACGCCACGGAAACCACTTGTCACCATGGCAACCTATGCCAGCATCAATGAGGTGCCTTGTGAATATTAACATGCAACCGGAACCGCTCCAGTGCACATTAGAGACACAATACCATCAACAAATAATAAATCGCAACAAAAAACAACCCAGACATTCCTCCTAACAGACATCCTCACACGTAGTCCATAGACAACAAGTCTGTCTGCGGTTACATAATCATGCTGCAAATGTTTGAGATCACCACAGTTATAAAAAGGATGTGCCGATCACTGAGGAGTGTGAGAATAAAAGCTATAGTTTGCCCAATTGTCCACTGAGATACATTTCGATTTTGACCCAGTATTGCTCAGAACAGTGCGCAGTCAAGATGAGAAGGAATGAGAGAGCTTGTCTGTTCACGGTTGCTGTATGTGACCTGAATCTGCAATGAAGACAAACGCGTCCAAACACAAACCTCCTTTATCTGGTGGAAATGAAGCAGCCATTCACGCAGAGACATACACCGATGCATATGACAGGCAGAGACAGTGTGTGCAAAGACACGGATGGTTCAGCCGGAAATGAAATGTCATCATTTACTCACCCTCATAATGTTCCAAACCTGTATGACTTACTTTCTTCAGAGGAACGTAACATAGCCTGAATGTGACAGCCTCCATTCACTTTTAATTAAATTTTTTTTTTATCCATACAATAAGTCAATGTAGTTCTGGTCTATGAAAAAAGCCAAACAGCTTTGGAAATGCATGAGGGTGAGTGAATGATGACATAACGGGGACCGCATTTGTAAAACCGAACAAAGCCAATTCTGTGACTTTATGCAATTAGGTGGCCTTGAAATTAGTTAATAAAGTCAGCTTAATAATAATGTTTGCTAAAAACTTAAACAATATGGGATGATTGCGAATGATAGATGTTTGAATGACAAGCTCTGAAGTGTTTAGAATATGAAATCCTTCACTATGTTTTGAGGGAAGCACTATTGCATTTGTATGCCATATAAGTGTTATGCATTTTGAATATACTGTATATTTCGAGACTTCACAGATGATATGTAGCACTGCAGTGACATGGTTGGCTAACTTTCAGCTAACTTACTCAATCCAATATACATCAACCCACTTATTAGCCAGGTTAGCAGTTGTACTGAATTACAAGAGTGATTTCTCTTATCGGAAGCCTTTAAGTGTCTGAAAAACACGGCTGCCTTTCGCCGCCGGTATTTAAGACCGAATTAGGTCCCTTTCTGTCTAATAAGGGACGGCGGTGGAGGTGGACAGCGCGGTTAAGCGGCTGTTCGCGCTCCTCACGCGCGTCCACAGATTATTTACATAAACTTACACTTCAAGAATACGGTCCCCTTTTGAGATTCCAGCTCGATCTGCCGCACCGCCCGGTAACACGGCGCTGACGTGCTGCAGCGGGGCGTAAAGTTCGCCGTTGATGCTTCTCAGCTGCCCTCCTTCGCTCACTTGACCGCGGACGTTAAAGCCGTAGCCCGAATCCGACTTGACGATGCGGACCAGCCGAGGCCCGGAGGTGACCGTGGTCGTGACGAGGCCGCCGGCGCATGTCGCCGAGCTCATGCCGGAGCCGTTGCGAGCCGCCGAGTGAAGCGTGGAAGGGGCAGCGGAGCGAGTGTCGTCTCCTTCGACAACATCTGCCATCTTTATTTGAAGAAATCCTGCCTCCACAGCGGGTACGGGCGCCGAAGTGCTACATGAGCTTATTGGCTGGCGGAGTGCGTCAGACTCCAGACGGGAAAAACTGACGCCAACCCGCCCCCATCACGAGACACTGCTGCATTTGCGTGCCTTGAAAGTTACTTCTGTCACGTAACAACAAAGCAGTGCACCATGGGGTATGTAGTTTCATTTAACTGCATGTTTTGCATAGATTCCAGTTCTATTAATAATAGAAAATATATTCTATGTAGATTATATGCTTATAATAATATAATAATTTTATTAATGATTTCCCCCCGTTTGTTCCAATGAATTACACTTTAAACCCATTTTTAATAACATTCAGATAAGTTAAACATTTATGTAAATCTATTTAACCCATTACTGGATCACACCCTTTTTTGAGCTATATTGGAAATGGAGTAACGTTATCAGAACATGAATGCTTCTTAATAAAGACACTTGGCAGATTAGTGTTGAAATGAAAGCTCTTTAAAGTGTAAACAGTCGATAACACACTTACATCAAGGAGACGTCTATTTGATGTACGTGTTTACATCTGGAAGACAGCCTATTTTTTAGAGTGTTTGCTCATCTGCAATACGTCAATAGGACGTTTCTTGTCAGATGTCAAATAGACATTTAGAAATGTCTTTAAGATGTTTATGACTTAGAAAATAGGCTATGTAAAACTGACATCTTAAAGACGTCTATCAGATGTTAGTAAACCGCAGATGCTTTCCAGATTAAAGGGATGGTATAATGCCCTTTTCACAAGATGTAAAATAAGTCTCTGATGTCCCCAGAGTGTGTATGTGAAGTTTTAACGTAAAATACCCGACAGATATTTTTATAGCATGTTAAAGGTCCCGTATTATGCCCCTTTTTCACAAGATGTAAAATTAGTCTCTGATGTCCCCAGAGTGTGTATGTGAAGTTTCAGCTCAAAATACCCAACAGATCATTTTTTACAGCATGTTTAAATTGTCATTTTTTTGGGCTCAGAAAAACGCGCTGTTTTAGTGTGTGCCCTTTAAATGCAAATAAGCTGCTGCTGGACGACCCAGGGGGCGGAGCCTCACGAGCTCGCGCTCAGTCTCTCAGGACAATTTCATCTCACGGAATGATGATAATATCAGAAACTCTCAGTAACGGTGTTCATTTCGAGTCGGACAATAATGCCTACAGAATCAGAGTGCTGTATAGAGATGGAACAGGTATAGTTTAGTAGTTTAATTACGGTTATTATAAGTTATAACGTATTTGTCATCTGCTTATGTATCCATTATTTATTAATAGCCTAAGTAGTCCAGACGGGCTGTTCGATGTAGGCGACTTCTGTTAAATAAAATATCTCGCTTGGCATTGAACTTTGAGCTTTATAATTTTACAGATATTATTTATACTCTAACAACAACATTACACACTAACTAGTTTGAAACATGGGATCACGAAGAACAGGACCTTTAAAATTGTCACTTTTTGAGGGTGAGCAAAAATGCACCATTTTTGTGTCTGTCCCTTTTAATGCAAATGAGCTGCTGCTCTCGTCACAGAGGGCGGAGCTTCAAGAGCTGGTGTGTGTTTGTGTGTTAGCAGCTCAGGGGGCTGTTCCATAAACCAAGATTAGAGTATAAGCCAGGCTTATTTCGGTTAGTCAGGCTTATTTTTGGTAGATTCGGTTTCATAAAGCAAACTTAAAATAGTTCAAACTCAGTTACCCTGGCAACTTATGCTGGGAAACTAGCCTGGTCCAGGGCAGGCTAACTGTCAAGCTAAGCCTCAGTTGTTAGACAGATCCTCTAACAATGACCGACAAGAACACAATGATATTACCACTGACACTCTCTCATACCATTATTGGACTTTATTAACCACTATTAGTCCAAAAATAAATACACAGTATACAGAAAGTCAACTTAAATAAGGCTACAATGATAAATTAGACTATATATATATATATATATATATATATATATATATATATAGATAGATAGATAGATAGATAGATAGATAGATAGATAGATAGATAGATAGATAGATAGATAGATAGATAGATAGATAGATAGATAGATAGATAGATAGATAGGCCTAAATACAATATATGTACTACAGGTTTTTTTACTGGCTGAATGTTTTGTGCCCAAGATTTAATTAGATTGTTTTAAAGATTCATGAATGCATTTCTCTCTGGTTTTGTTTGGCAGCTGTAGTACATGTTTATGATTATTAGAAGAACATTAGAACACAATCTGAAAAAAGCTTTGTAAAGCAGAAGTTAAAATCACAAAATTAAAAATAAATAATTACAAAAGCACAGTATAAATTTTAACTGGTAAGATGAATCTGAGCTTAGTAATTGACAGTATATTAGCCTACATTTGATTTACCCCATTACAATAGTTATTACCCCTTTACAGTTATTGCTATCATAAAAATACAGGTTTAAAATTCTAAATAAGGCACATCTAATGTTCAAATAACAAATATTTTAGTATATATATATATATATATATATATATATATATATATATATATATATATATATATATATATATATAATGTACTTTATTATGTCTTTCAATTCAAACACATTTAACACAATTATACAAATGGACAGTTCCTTTAAAGACATCATATTTTCCCCCAATAAATATTCCTTATTTTTCCTTCTACTTTTTTTCTTTTGTTATAATACCCACCAACACATAGCCTAAAAACACACATGATTAAACAATAACCAAAAAGTACATAGACATTTTTACATATGATTTAAGGGGGAAAAGACAAAAAACAATAAATAAATAGTAATAAAAATTTAACATTAACATATTTATATCAAACTCTTATAATGACACATAATTCCTAATAGTTATTCAAGTAATATTATTTGAATATCAAATATTAAATATTAAATAAGTAAATAAATAAAATAACAAATAATTAGAAATAAAAGGGAGGGAGGGTTATATAAAAATGTAGTTAATAATATATATTCCTTTATTTTATGGAATATTCTTTGATTTTAGAGTTGCACATATCTTTTCAAAATGTATACATTTGCTCTTAATTTAATGTTATCCTCTCCATAATGTACTTTAGAAACTAAATCTACTCATTTAAAACTGGGGATTCTTGCTTTCTCCAAAAAAATATTGCATTAAAAGCTGTAATTCTCAGCTTTCTAAATAAGTATACATCATTTTTATTAAGTAGCATAGGTCCTATACCCAAAACTATATTTTGTATCGCTATATATTTAGTTTCATAAAATCTTCCCTGACTTATAGGCTACTTCACTGAAGTACTTCTGTTCGGTAGAAGTTCACTGCAACTTATCCAACATCCTAAAGATAAATTATTAGAATTATAAGATATTTCTAGTGTTATAAAATATCGCATATTAATTTTCCGAATTTTCCGATTTTAAGAATTATTGCGCTCCTATTTGGCGCACATGCGCACAGCAGCGCTCGTTCAATATGAAACTTAGCAGCAAAATGGATACATTTGCATGACTTTCGAACATTTACAGATGGAGAATATAACTGTAAAATGTAAGTTTTGAACTGAGGGGGAAAAAAACATGTCACAAACGCATAAAACAGCACAAAATATACGCTGTTTGATGGTGGATCGATTTGATCCACGATCGACCTCTAGGGCTGCTTCAGAAACGCGTGCACACGCAATTATCTAGACTAGATAAACCTGGATCAAATTAGTGAGATTGCGTGAGCTTCAATTACCTTTTATGGAACCACTTTAGCCCCAAAGGCTTATTCAAGTCCGGTTTTGGAGTTTAATCCCCGCTTTTCTAAGCGTCTTTTATGGAACAGCCCCCTGATTACCTCACACAGACACACCAGTGGCGTAGGCAGAAATTGTATTTTGGGCGGGCCAGTGAAAAAGTGAGTGGGCCAATAGTTTTTCCTAGAAAAAAAAATTACTTAAATAATAATTAATAAGTAAATAATAATAATATATTAATAAGCATGGTTTGAAATGAATAACAACACACTCCCCAATTTCTGTTAAATCAACCATATACAATGCAGCCTGGTGGAAATTAAGCTTTTGTGCCAAAAAAATTGCAACTAATTTAAACTAAACAATGTACAGTAGGATAGCCTATAAGGCATTCAGCTATACAGTACACAACACACCAGTAACTTAAGGCGAGACAGGTGAATAGGGTAACATTTTAAAATAATAGATATTACCATAAAACTTCCTCAGTTATTCTGGAGAATGACAAACAACTAATTTTGAGAAAACAGCATTTAAAGATTTGTAATGTAAAAAATCATACTTTTTAGCAGAAACAACTATTTACAGACACAATATCTTATCAAATCATCAGCAACAACAATACAAACCACCTAAAACACATCAAAACTTATAACACAGCATTTATGGCCAACAACTGAACAGAACCCCAGTCAAAAACAGTCAAAAACACACATCAAAATGTCAGAGCACGTCACGTGATGCATCTGAACGAATCACATTGTCAGAAATTGATATCAGTCAATGAGATTTCGCTTTTAGAGTTAAATGCCCCATTGTACTTTCACGATTGGTTGCTGATTAAAGGAAATTACCATATTTGGTTCCGACAGCATTGTGTACAGGAGAAAGTAGAGAGCTTTTCAACGGTGTTTGTGTTATGACAGGTGCAGAAAGCGATCGCGGTGCAGCATATTGATTAACAACGCCAACTTTTGTTGAATTTAGGAGAAATATACAGACGCAAATAGACAAAATGTAGTAAAATAAAGACCTAAATGTGTATTTTGGATTTTTTTTTTCACCACAAGTCTGAAATAATGCATTGAAGAAGACAAATAGCCCAAAATCTTAAAATTGACCAGTGAAAAAAAAAAAAACGATGTTTTTGCCGTGTCTCGCCTTAAATCACTTCACGGGCAAAAATGAAGGAAATTAGTTAAACAACTGGCCTACCTTTGTTGTTTTCATTCTACAAAACAAGATGCAAGTGCCTGGGTTTAGTATTAAAAACAGAAATGATCTCATCATAGTCCAAAGAGTCACAGAGTTATTTTTCAAAGAACTAAAGGCCGCCAGAGCCCGCCGCCTAGAGAGTCTGCCTGTCGGACTCGGAACCCCTAGCAACCAATTACGTTCCGGAGGGAGGCTTTCACGCATTTTATTCGGAAACAGAATTAAACACACACACCAGTCAACAATAAATCAGGTTTATATTAATATATTTTCTTAAATACATTTGAATAATAAAAATAAACTAAAAATGTATTTTGATCAAACTTGCCTGGGCGGGCCAGTGAGTTATGTGGGTGGGCCAGTGCCGCCCTGGCCCATTACTGGCTACGCGCCTGAGACACACACTGCATATTTCAAAAACTTTTAATCTTTTATGTTCAAACCGGAGTCAGACAATGATGGACTCAAGAAGTGACAACATGTGGAATGCAACAGGACATTTCTAAATGGTTAGTTGATGAATTTATGTAGCTTATATGTAGTTCTCTTCCAGTGGCGCAGATAGGATTTTTTAACTGCGGGGGACCAAGCTGTCAGCAATTGATTTAAACTCAATTCGTTATTTTGTGTAATTTGGGCTTTAACTAGTGCTCAAGTAGTTACTTTGCGTAATTTGGGCTAATGATTTGCACTAAAAAGCCAGTGGGGGATTCTTATTTGAAATCATGGATAAACAACAATGAACAAAGGCCTACCTGATCACCACTAGCAATGCATGATCAGACTGTTATTTGACTATGCCAATCACCCACCAAAACTTCATGTCTTCAGCAAAGTATGTTTTATTTAAACATTTGCTTATCTCAGCATACAAAGTCTATCATTATGAATTCTACTGTCTCTCCTTCCTCATGCTGTCTTTTTCTACTGTGGCTGCCATCCTGCAGATCCTCACTTGACTGACTAGGGCCTGCCTTACTGTCATCAGAAATTGCCTGCAGGCCAGGAGGACAACATTTTATATCTTATAATTTCAGTTAACCCTCTATACCTCTATAGAATTTCACAACAAAGTGAAATACAACATATTCCTGAGAATTAATGGCTAAACTACTATTTCAAATGTCTAAAAAGAACTCAAAATTTTAAATTTAAGTGTTAATTACAAGTTTGTTGCAATGTATAGATTAGAAATATCTTTCAAATGATGTATGACATATTAAGAATTGTTTTTCATAGCCTATACAGTAATTTAAGAATCTATATCCTCTGTTGCTCCGTACAATAAAAAAAACATGATTTCCTGCTATAAGAGGATGTCAAAAGTTTATGTAGGCCTTTATTTGTTGTTTGCATAAACCTTGCACCACACAAATTTACTTATAATTATTTTTATAGTGGTTTACACGACAGTGAACATACCTCAGTCAATTTATACAGTACAATGGGTTAAATGATAAGATAAAACATTATTTCCTGACGACGATAAATTGTTTGATTTATACAACCATTCTGTTTGTGTCCATTCATTGCTATTCCCCTTAACAAATTTGTAACCTCACACGAATAGCTTGACCCTCTCTAAAACAATAGGAAATGCTTTATTGTTTTCTTTTTTGCTGACCTCTTTAACAAAAGAAATATGACACAATCTTTTTATGTAATATAAATTTAAATTATGCCAATTATTTTTATTGGTATAGCGCCATAGACCTCCATTCATTCTGCACTCGTCCTGTGAGCGCCCTCATATGGAATCAGAGAGGAACTGCAACCAGTTCAGAAGCCGGAAGTGTACTGAGAGTGAAACTTCTCGCCATGAGACATTGGCTGCGTTCCAAACCGCATACTCAATGAGTAGGTACTTAATTTCAATGAGTACTTACTTAACGAGCGCTAAAAGAGTAGGTACTTTATAGCCAAATCTCGTTGAGTATGAATGCGAACCGGACATCTGCCATGTTGACGTTATCATGTGACCTACGACGCGTTATCACACGCGCAACAACTTAAAAGATTCGAACGGACACGTTTAATTCATCTATCCGTAAATCTTGATATTGATTAAACTTGCTCATTTTGTGGTCTTTTTGAAGAAACTGCTGCCCATTTATTTTGTGAATACATTTAGGGTTGATTTAAGTAATTATATTTAACCCTACAGTAGGGTTTAACAAAAAATTAACAACATATTCAAGAGATGACAATTTTGGGATTTCGTAATAAAAATAAATAACATCGTTAAGGATAAAACGGTAGTTCACATTAGTAGGGTATCCAAATATTTTCATCCACAAGCAAAAGTGGCTAACTGCTTTTTTTTTTTCCTCTTTTTCTTGTTGAATTTAACTGTCGTTTCATCTCTCAGGCCTATAAATAACAAAAAAATGTTTTTTAAATGAATTATAATGAATTATTTAAGAAAATATATATTAAGATATTCAACCTTGTAGGTTCTTTTTTCCTGTGTAAAAAATCTCATATTATGTATGCAAACCCATTTTACATATATATATATATATATATATATTATGGGTTTGCATACATAATGAGATTTTTTACAGATCTCATAACATCAGTAACTCGACAGCCCTACCTAGAACAGGTTTCCTCAGCGTTTGTAATGTCTGCACAAAGGGCAGCTGTGCGAAGATTTGCCTTTGGAGGAAAACTGTTGATTTTATACTCGAAAAATTTAAGTATCATTAATATTAAAAATTAATATTACCTCAGAATGAATTGCATTTCTATCCCACCCCAAAACATACAATAATAACAACGATAAATGCTGACCAATACTTAATTATATGACTTTTTACTGAAAATTATATAATTCAATAAAACAAACAAATTGTAATGTATGTCATATGACATAGCTATGCATGATTGAATACACTCTAGATGTGTATATAATGAACATATCTACATTTTCTTTCAAACAATTAAATAAAACATTAATTAAATAATTATATTTTATTTACTGACAACAATGAGAAATATGAATAAATTAGTAAAAGAATGAATGAAAGTCACCATCACATAATAAACAAATGCATAAGTCAACACATGAAACAAAGCTTTATTCAAACTACAATCATGTATGTAGGCTACAGGCGCTGAACCCCACATCCTTCTGCCATCTCAACACAGCGGTTCCCATTCTGCGGCTTTATTCTGATGAATCAGCTGACCGCCAGAGGTGAGCCGTTCCCTTGTGCCGGAGGTTGTTGCGTAATGTGTTGTGCTTCACAATCTGAGGCAAGTGGAGTGATGGAGGGACCATCTCCAGGATTCAGCTCTGTGCTCTTCATCCTCAGTGCTCACACCAGCCCGCTGACATTTCAGATCCTACAAAATGCACAAACATAACACAAAAGCAGTAATTTTAACCACACAATGTCATTTGATTTCAGTATTATTTAGAAGACAAAAACGCTTTTTTTCCACAAATGCCGCCATCATCTTCCCTTGCAGGTCCTGCTCCACCACAAAAGATCTGCAGCAAATGCACAGAAATCAAGAATCAGAAAGGTGATGTAATAGCTCTGTTTGAAATGACAATAATGAAAATAAACTACAACTTAATATTGAAATAGTTGTTGTTATTCATTTCTGTAGTATACTCACTCAAAGCCTTTGGTGGCAGCATTCAGATTCATGAGCCACTCTCCACTGGATAAACACACATCTGTTCATCTGACCCTGTAACATCCAGACAAGATCCACGTTACCTCTATGATTTATGAACTCAACACTACATTTACATGTTGAGGTTGTTTTAACTTTTTATCCAACATAAATGTTCCTCAATTTATCAACAGTACTAATGGACAAATAAAATAGATAACTTATGTTTAGTTACTTTATAGATTTGTTCTACATAATAGCACACATTCATCACTCAGATGTCTACGGTATTTCGTGCTGTGATGTGCTCTTCTGCAATACTTACTGAAGATGTTCCTGTCAGATGTAAATGTACATTTAAAATAAGCGTCTTTAGGATGTATATGGTTTATGTAACTCCACTTTAGAGACGTAACTTACGTGTCTTTACTGGAGCTCCCCTGTTAGCTAACGTTATACATAATAAAACGTGTTTTTACAGCAAAATCACAACTATACTATACTGTGTAACGTCTTTACACCTTCAACAATTCAACACTTTACTCTACAGTAGTTCAACACATGCAATTTTAATAAAAGGAACGTGTTTACTCACATTTGAAAGCACCCGCGTCGCTGATCTCTGCGATGTTTTATAATGACGTATCCTCTCGCGTGGCCTCCTGGGATAGAAGAGTATCCATCGGATGAGCACTCAAAAATCTGGCCGGAAGAAGTGAGCCATCCGGGAACTTCTCGCCTACTCTTTTATGAATACTGATGTTTCGAACGTACTGCTTCCTTCACGTACTGTTTTCGCCTACTATATAGTAGGAAAGTAGGCATATTGGATCGCACTTAAGTCCGAATCTCGCGATAATTCGTACGTCACCCAGATAATTCTCGCCTACTCTTTTGGATTCGTACATACTTTTTCGCTCGCCTACTCTTTTCCCCATACTAAATAGTAGGGAAGTATGCGGTTTGGAACGCAGCAATTCTCTGATGATCCCCAGTTGATCCGTAACACCGGGCCTGCATCGACATTAAAGGAGAACTCCGGTCAATTTTAACATTGAGCTCATTTTTTTTTACATTTGGAGTGCTGTCAATACAGAGAACAACGACAAAAATCGGTGTTGCCTACACCGAGTTATTCTATTTTTAAAATTTGCACCCTGTTGACTTCAATAGGGCAAGTACTAAACAGTACTAAAAAGTGTGCAGAATGCACTTTCCCTGCGAGAGTGAGGGCGGAGCGTTGATTTCGCGGCTTTACTTCCTGCTCACTACTGCGCAGGTCTGGTCCCGAAATCGCTACTGCGCAGACTCAAGTTCCAATATGTCAGCGCCATATCGGGACTCTGGCGGCTTCAGTTCTCATCAATGGAAGAGAGCGAAGGGGCGTCGTCCATCTTTTTTTACAGTCTATTATGGGCAAGTACATCACGCGCGTGAACTCGGCAATCGACTACTTTGGACTTCAACCGAAAAACAGGATGTAAACAGGTATTTGCGCTGGCTTAAATAACATCATTTTAATACATATCTTTTACATCTACTGCAGTCAGATCCACTCGTGTCCACTCAGAAGGAATCACTCACATTTTCTGTGCACTTGCAATGACACATCAAGGATGTTAAGAGCAGTTACTAGAGTAACAAGTAAGTTACTAGTTACTAGTTACTATTCAAGTTACTGAATTACTAGAGTAACAAGTAAGAGTAACAAGTAAGTTACTAAAAGCAGGTTTAGTAACTTACTTGCCCAATAGAGAGCCTAAGTCCCTCCCCTTCCGGTCGACCACCATGGGACCTTATTTCGGAAAAATATTGTATGGTAGTCAATGGCGAGAGACAACAAATATTTTGATCTCGTTTGAATTGTGCCCTGATTTACACATATGATGTTTGTCAATTTAAAAGATACATTTTAAAGTCAAGAAAGTCGCAGCTTGATGTAAAACTGCTGAGGTATAAGACTGTGAAAATACGTAATTAGAAAGACTACAAACCCAGAAGGCGCACATGCGACGTCATACCTTTTCTCTCAAAGAATGAAGCTAACTTTACTGAAGCTAACGTCTGTAATTTTTTCTATACCTTATAATCGTAACGTTACGCCGTCATGCCTGAGTGTTTTGAGCCAGAATACACACATACGAGCAACGGATCTTGTGACGTACATAGTGCGAGACGAGAGATGTATTGAGCGATTTTCACATAAAACTAAACGTTACTCTTCTGTTTTATGACAAACTGCGACTTTCTTGACTTTCATAATTACCTTTTAAATTGACAAACATCATATGTGTAGTTCAGGGCACAGTTCAGACGGAATAAAAAGATAAGTTATCTCTCACCATTGATTTCCATACATATTTTTTCCAAAGTAAGGTCCCATAAGCCCAAGTGGTACTCGATGCAGAGCCAAATGGGAGGAGCTAGAGCTCCAGCTCCTCCCCTCGCTGGAGCTCCAGCTCCTCCCCTCGCTGGATTTAGTGGGAGGGGCCGCGCATGCGCAGGTTAACTTTCTCGCTATCAAAGAGTTACGTCACGATCTTTTCCCGCAGCGTTGCATTCCGGGAAGGCGCCGCCATTTTAGGTGGTTACTCTATCAGTTGCCATGGTTACTTCTACAGTGAGGCCAAGATAAATAGCAAAAGAGAGAGAAAAGATCAGCTCGATATGCGTTTGCATTTTAGCGATATGCCACAGTTTCTTGGGAAGATATGGAGAAGGAAAAAGCTTAAAGAAACGGCCTATCACGTTAATGACGTAGCCTACGACATTGCCAGAATGTACGATCTGTCCGCACACAGCAGGTCCAAAATGCACATCCAATATCAGATTTATTTCCACATATAAATAAACCCCAGGCAAAATGAATCAGTGAGGCCCTATTTTTAAATATATTTTTTATATAGTCCTATAATGTTTTTTATATAATATATTAAAATGTATATTTGTTAATAGGCTATCTTCATTGCCTAGATATAATTAAACAAAAACACATGTACAGAACATAACCTGAGTTGTTCATTTTTTACAATATGTTCTTATTTATTTTTTATTTATTTATTTTTTCATTAACGAAATGTCAATCTTCGTCTTTATAACAGAAGATACAAAAATATTCAGCCTATTAGGCTACATGTATAACGGATTATCACCTTATAAACAGTCCTTTGTGGAATAAGGCCTAATGCTATATAGAAATAGCGTAGCCTATGGTTATAGCATCTTAATTTAAACTTTATTTTGGTATTAGGTTATTAAAATGCTAACTCGTCTATCTAATGTAAAGAGCTGGATAGGCTACTTAAATAGGCCTTATGTCATTAAATGTAGGCCATCTACGATAGACTAAATATTTTTAACGTTAGTCATTCATTTAAGCAATGACTAATATCGCACGTTAATCAATCCTGGGTGCAGTTCAAGCATCAAGCACCGGCAAAAGTAGGCTAATGATAATAATGTGTCTAAAAAAAATAAAGCATTTTCATTATGTATTAATAGGCTGTGTACAGTATCATAACACTGAACAACTCAACAGAAATCAGATGATTTAGATTAATTCACAAATAGCACACACACGTAAAATGCATTTCACTTGCATTGACGATTTTTCAACCTAGAGGTCCAGTAGGGTTAGCGGAAGGGGCGGGACTTACCAGCTCTATACTGTCTGCCAAAGGGGGTTTCCATGGCAGCACTTTGTGTCTTGTGTCAACACACCCCAGGAAAAGAGGGGTGGGGTGAGCAGTTGTTCATTATCATTTAAAGAGACATACACTGAAATGGTCGCTGTGAACAGAGCTGTTTTTGAGGAGGTAAAAAGGCTGTTGTTTTACATGACCATTGAGGAATTTTAACCAAAGTATGTTACAAACTTTACATGAAGACCCTAAAGAATCATACCAACTTGTGGAAAATGGGCATCCGATGAGATTAAAGTTCTGAACGTGAGATAAAGTTCATTCTTTATGGCTCTGAGTGCCAAAGTGTGAGTTCAAAGATCCCTTATGAGGGCCACCACAAGATGGAGACATTTTCTTCAAATATTCCATGAGCTGCAGTGAAGATTAATGTTTAGTAGTTATTTGCAACTTGTCTGATCACTGAATTGGAAAACGTGCTTTTTACACCAAACAAAGTCTTTAAATTATCCAGAAAAAAACCCAATATGTGTTGATGTAATAGTTATGGAACGTATTCTACACGTTTTTTTGTATTACAAATTTATTAAATGTTTAATTTAGGTTCCAATACAATAGTATATAAACTGAGAAAGTTTAGTAGACTGAATTTAGCATTTGAGGTATGAATGATGATTACTGAGTTTCCAGCAAGAGATTCCTGCCAGACCTGTTTTCTCTATTGTAAGTTAAATGAGTTAGATTACTTAATTTTTTTTTTTTTTTTTTTTTTTTTTTTAAAGGGAAAATGCACATCAATTGACATTTTTTGTTTATACTCAAAATGTAAATGCACCAGAGTTAGCAGAAAAGCTAATTTTCATCTGTAGTCCTTTGGCAGGTCAACACATCATCATATTACATTAATATAAAATAAAACAAAAAGAATACATGAAAGATAGAAAACAGATTAAGAAAGAAAAGGGAAGATAAAGGAGAATTGAACAAATAATAAAATTAGTACAATACAAAGAAGGGCAGTACCTAAGATAAGGTAAACCAAATATTGACGATTGCAGTTTTGATTGTTTTTAATCCATCTCTTGAGTGTGAGTTTAAATGATAGATAGCTGGTGCTTTCTCTAAGTTCAGTAGGGAGGCCGTTCCAATAATTTGAGGCCCGTACTGAGAAAACTGTTTGACCAAACTTACTATGTCTATACTGTACAACACAGTCTCCCCTAGTGGCTGCCCTAGTTGCCCTGCCACTGCTGTTCTTTTGTTGTATAAATTCACCCAATGGTGGAGGTGCACGCCCAAAAAATGAGGCAGGCATCTTGAAACTGTAAGAAACTCTCAAAATTGAATAAGTTGTATTTTGTAGTGATAGGCAATGGTGATAGCTGATAGGTTTTTGATCTAGTATTTTTAAAGTTTGCTTATAAAGGATTTCTGTTGGTTTAAGAGTTGTCATGTTTGCTTGGGACCAGCTCGTGAAACAGTATGATATATGAGAAAAAATCATGGCATGTATAAAAAATTTGGCATGCCTCTGTGGTTAGATATGGCCTTATGTGTCTGAAATTAGCCAGATTATATCTGATGGTATTAGCCACCCTTTTAACATGCTTTTTAAAAGTTAAATTAGAGTCTAAAATAATGCCAAGGTATTTAAAATCGGACACAACCATGAGTTTTTTTCCTTCAATAAAAACATCAGCCTGCTTTGCACTTGTGGATTTCAGAAAAGAACATACAAACTGTTTTGTTAATGTTGAGATGCAGATCTGACATTTTTAGCCAGTCAGAAACACGTACCAGTGCTTCAGTTAATTTAGTTGCAGCCTGTTGTTTGTTCTTACTATGCAAATAAAGAACTGTATCATCTGCATACATTTGTATATTAACAGACTGACAAACTGAAGGCAAGTCATTAATGTACAGGCTAAACAAGATAGGGCCCAATACTGACCCCTGGGGTACACCAATATTACAGTCGAGGTATGAAGAATAAGAATTACCAATATGTACGCTCTGTTTCCTGTCAGTTAAGTCATCCGAGAAATTAAAAAAAGATCATTTTGATAATAGTGTCTGGTGATTCACAGTGTCAAAAGCCTTCTTAAAGGGATACTCCACTTTTTTTGGAAATAGGCTCATTTTACAACTCCCCCAGAGTTAAACAGTTGAGTTTTGCCGTTTTCGAATCCATTCAGCCGATCTCTGGGTCTGGCGGTACCACTTTTAGCATAGCTTAGCATAGATCATTGAATCGGACATGACCATTAGCATCTCTCTCAAAAAAAATTACCAAAGAGTTTCGATATTTTTTCGACCGACAGAAAATGAAAAGTTGCGATTTTCTAGGCTGATGTGGCTATCTGGCTGTGTCATATCATTACACCTGCTGCACCCATGGTACGGCAGTGTAAGACTGAAAATACTGGTTGGGGTCTGAGACAAAGAGCCCTGCTAGCTAATTAACATTCGACCTCCCCCATACAGGAAGTGAGGTTCACTTCCTCTCAGAAACAACAAAGAACTCACACAAGAACATGGTTTATTGTGAATGTTTATCATTGACTGTTATGTTTTTGGTGTCATTTGAAATGTCTCAAAGTGAGTGGTACAGATATCTCATATCCAGACAGATAAAATGAAAGGAAATAAGGTTTATAGAAGTTTAGAGAAAACTGGTCCAGATAATGTCACCCCCCTTTTGTTGAATAAGAAGCCATTTTGAGGGTGGCCTCCCCCATCCCCCATGTCACCTGGTCAAGGGGATAAAGGAAGGTGTGCTCTGGCTCTCAGGTCTCTTCATTGCTGGTCACGAATGGAATAGGTGGTCTCTGTATCTCTCTCTCTCTCTCTCTCTCTCTCTCTCAGGCTTCAAGCTGGGTAAGATTCTTTGGTGTAACCAATGTATAACCATGTTCTAGATATTTGAATTGATTGTGGAATTGATCTCTGATATCTGAAATATTAAATTGTAATGTGATTATTCTAACTGATTTTGACATTGTTCATTTAGTCTAATGGTTAAAAGGAATAGTCAAACATTCACTCACTTTTAGTGAGGCACAGATATTATTAAAAACCCTTTCATTTATGGAGTCAGATGAAATAAACGAGAGAATACATAACTAAATGTATTGTAAATTTAACCAACCAATACTTTGCATGAGTGACAGAACACGTGATAACCTTCCCCGTGTATTGGCAAACCGGCAATTGGACCAATATAGCGGGCCTTACAGCAGCAAAGTTTCTTGATTATTACGCAGGAATGAGAGTATAGTTACTAGCCATATCAGCCTAGAAAATCGCAACTTTTCATTTTCCGTCGGTCTTAGTACACGATGTAACTACAGAAGAGTCAAGTTTTAAATCGGAAAAATATCGAAACTCTTTGGTCATTTTTTTGAGAGAGATGCTAATGATCATGTCCGATTCAATGATCTATGCTAAAAGTGGAACCGCCAGACCCGGAGATCGGCTGAATGGATTCGAAAATGGTAAAACTCACCTGTTTAACTCTGGGGGAGTTGTAAAATGAGCCTATTTCCAAAAAAGTGGAGTATCCCTTCAAGGTCCAGAAACACTGCACCTACTATACCACCCTCATCTAATTCTGACTTTATGTTTTCAAGGAGAAAACAGTTAGCTGTCTCTGTAGAGTGGTTTGTGCGAAATCCAAATTGCATTGGGTGTAAAGGGGTGTGACCCAAGTTTAGATGGTTTGTCAGCTGTTCTGCTACCCATTTTTCTGCCACACTGATAGAATAATAATGGGTCTATAATTTGACACCATTGTTTTATCACCAGACTTGTAGATCGGAGATACTACTGCTGTTTTCCAGGAGCTTGGAAAAGTACTTTGCCTAACTGACAGGTTGATCAGATGTGCAATGGGGCAAGCAAGTGTGCGATTTTAAATGTGATTTTAAAAATGTGGTATCCAAACCATATGAATCCTTTGCTTTTGAATTCCTTAGTGAGGTTATAATTTTGATTATAACCTCTGATTCAGATATTTCCTTTATTTAAAAAATAGGTTTAGCTTTATCAATGGGGATAGATGGTATAGTTTCAGTTGGGATACCTTGAGACAGCTCTCTAACTGAATTTATAAAGAAATCATTAAATGTACTTGCTATCATATCATTATCTTGGGTCAGGATTCCATTCACTTTGAGTTTATCAGGTAAAGTTATCCTTTGTTCTTTACCAGTTAATTTATTATTTCTCCAAATAAGTTTTCCATTTCCCTGTGCTTTGTTAATGATTCTGATAAAAAAAAACTCTGCCTTAGCCTTTCTTAAATTCCTTAAAACCTTATTTCGGAGAGTTGTAAAGGTGAGCCGGTCGCTATATGCCTTGATTTTAGAGCCCTCTTTAAAGCAGAATCTCTTTCTTTCATTTGTTGCCAGAGAGTGTCATTTAGCCATGGTAAGGTGGTCTTTTCTCCATGTTTACGTTTCACCTTTCTTGTGAAAGCTGTTGTTATCTCTGTAATAATAGAAGAAAAAGTGCTGCAGCTAATCTCAGTATCCCTGCTGGTTAGAAAGTCAGACCAGTCAGTTTGGTGTATAGCTTTTTCCAAGTTGATTGTTTCATTTTTAGGAATTTCCTTATAGAATTGATTTATTTTGGAAGAATTTACAAATTGTTTTATGGTTAGTTTCCTTACCAGCAGTGTGATATTATGGTCGGACAGATCAGTCAGCATATTATGCGATGTAGTTACTCTCTCAGGTCTGTTTGTAAATATCAGATCAATTTGTGTCTGGGAGGAGTTGGTTATTCTTGTTGGACCTTGTATGTGTGTGTGTGTGTGTGTGTGTGTGTGTGTATATGTGTGTATGTGTGAGTATATGTGTGTGTGTGTGTGTGTGTGTGTGTGTGTGTGTGTGTGTGTGTGTGTGTGTGTGTGTGTGTGTGTGTGTGTGTGTGTGTGTGTGTGTATGTGTGCATGTGTATGTGTGTGTGTGTGTGTGTGTGTGTGTGTGTGTGTGTGTGTGTGTGTGTAAATATATATCTCAGTGGTTAAAATTAATAATAAAACTTTGATGTTAGCTTAATATTTTATGCAGGGAGAGAAAATAACAGTTGTTTTGTTTTGCCTTTCACCTCTGGTGTTTAAGACCAAATTAGGTCTCTTTCTGTCAAATATGGGATGGCGGTGAAGGTGGACAGCAGGATTAAGCAGCTGCTCACGCTCAAAGCAATGGGCTGGGATTCAGGAATGATGCACAAAGACTGTTGGCTGGTTTCACAGAGGCTTAAGCTATTCCCAGACTAAAATGCATGTTTGAGTTATCTGAACTGAAAGCAATGTGCACTGATATATCTTAAAATATGTCAGTGCCATTGTTTTGTCTTAAGATGTACACCACTAATGTTTTTTTTTCATGTTTATAAAATCTACTTTAATTGCCTAATAGAACTAAGGCCGTATCCCGGCTTAATCTAAGCCCTGTCTGTGAAACCGGGACTAAATGTTTAAGAAGTCTGATCTATGAACTCTTCATAGCATGATGTCTATCAAAATATACATCTCTCTCACGATAATCAATGCTTGTGAGGCCCCCTTTGGTGTGGTGTGGTGTGGTATTGTTTTCACATTTCCTGAAATGATCAGTCCATATGCATAAAATGAAAATTGAAAATGAAACATAAAATGAAAATGTAAATATGTGTCACTGTAATTTTAGAGTGTAATTTGACAATTCATTGTAAGTATGTTATGTTAGCAGTGTCAATGGAAGGTGAATGTTTCCATATAAAAATGAAGCATTTTAATATATCCCTTGGATTTAACCGTTTAATTAAACTGCAGCCACAAACACACATTTCCAGAGAAGAACACTCACATCCATATTTTGTAAGTTAATTCAAAACATTAAAAAAACTTTATTCTTTTTTTTCCAGATGTACCATACCTTTACAGTCAAAAAATATCTGTAAGGACAAAATGTAGCACTTTATTTTACAGTCCTGTTCCCCATGTACATGTACTCAATATAGAAATGGCAAATAACTACTAACCCTGAACCTACTCCTAAAACCCATATAGTTATATTAACCTTATATTACCCAGTACTTTTTAAGTGCACATACTGTAAAATAAAGTGCAACCGGACAAAGTTATTTACTCTTTTTTAAGGATTCATTGCAAAGCATAGTGATGCAGGCGATCAGGGTGACGTACTCCTGGAAGTCCACAACACCATCAGCATTTGCATCCAGATCCTTAAATATCTTGTCCAGAGCTGCCTTGTCTTGGGTTTTCTTTAACAAACACACAAAAGCGCAGTCAGAGACAAGATCAGTGCAGTGATGAATCAAATGGCCCATATTTATTAGCTCAAAATATATTCATTATGAGAATTAATACAAAAGAATTAACCTTAATTTAATTTAAAAGTAAATATATTATTTTTAAAAAGAAAATTATAGAAAGGAGCCATTTTAATAAATAACTTTTTCAAAAATACCATAATGAAAAGAAAAATTATATTTCAAATGTTCAATGTATGAAACAATTACTCAGAGACTCACTCCAAATATGTCTCCTAGCTCTGCGGTGAGCAGGTCCTTCAGCTCGCCTTTGCTCAGAGTGAGCTTGTCTCCCTCTTTTCCTGAGTATTTATGAAAGACTGCAATCAGCTGAGCCATCGCTTGCTGAGTTTCTGTGAAATTAGAGTGATACAAAATATGTGCGCCATTAATAAAAATAATCAAACAAAGGCTATGTGTCCACAACATCCAAAATTAGTAGTGGTGAGATGTCAAAAATACACATATATGAAATGTCACGCCCAGCAACAGCATAACAAACGGTTAAAGTTACACCCCTCTGGAGTCAAACAGAAGAAGGAGGAGAGAAGGGATGGACCTGTAATTGTCTACAGAGTGGGAGTTTTCAGAAAAGGGGGGATTAAAAACGACAGATTTGATCACGGCCAACACCCTGCACTTACCAATTAATTAAGAAAGGAAAGTGAAATATAGAAAGAAAGAAGGAAGGAAAGAGATCTACTCAATTTTGACATTTGATCCACCACCAACATGCTTCCTCTTCCCAACACACAAACTCTTAAACTATTGCGTCAAAATTGACAAAAGACATATTTACCAAATAATTAACGGTTGAAAAACATACAACATAGGGTACAACAGGGCTAAAGGCACACCGGGGTAAAAGACACATTTTAATATGATGTATAAATGATTTGTGTCTTTTGCCCCATGGGGCAAAAGGCCCACCTTGCCACCTCATATTTATTTATATGATTTTTAAACAAACAAACAAACAAACAAACCACTTTTATGATTTAATTTCACACAAAATCTGTTACTCCATCCATGTTAAATAAAAACTTTTTTGTTCTGCAATCAAACACTATGGGAGTATAGTGAAAAGCGAATTTTTCTTAAGATGTGCCTTTAGACCTGTTTTACCCTAAACTATAGCCAATAACTCAATATCAGAAAATGAAGGCTGCAAGAATGCTTAACCCATCAAATACAATAGTAGTGCAGCGGTGCACTACATTACAGTGCAGATCATTAGTTCACTTAGTATCACTGCTAAGTCAGTAAAAAAATATAAAGTCTCTTACGTGACATGGTGAAGCAGAAGTTCACGGTGAGCAAGAAGTAAAAGAAAAGAAGACCAAGCGAGTGAGGACTGAAGGGACAGATTGAGTTTTATATGCAGTAAAATGCCACACCCTCCAAATTCACCCTCCCACCATCCCAATCCTTTAACCACAAACACACCTACACATTCACATCCCTCTCTCTTTAACTCTGCCCTATATGCTCTCTTATTGTTCATCCCCTTAAACCATTGAAAATCCTGTTTGCTTAGTTTGCAAAAAAAATAAAGCAGGTTGGCTTGACATCTCTTGTCCTTGTAAAGTCTCTAACTCAGGTTAAACCAGTTCCTGCAAATAAACTGACAAAACCTTATACTTGCCTCTGACTGGCGTATCTGAGAAGCACTTTAGTGAAACAGGAATCACTGAAATAATCTTATACTACAGAAATTAAATCTAATAGTCATTATGTTGAAACTCCAGTTGTGAAATCATTTTAAGGCATACGCGCTAATACATGTTTGCTGGTATACAAAACTGCTCAAGTTGAATGAAAATGTAAAGTATCCTTTTGCAAAATGCATACAGATGTCACCTGTTTTCATCAAAATGACAAAGCCCATAGTTTGTTTTCTTTTAGACTGGTAATAACTTTTGCATAAAACATAGATAGTGAGTGACCTGAAATAGAAATGAATACAACTTTTGAGTATTATAACAACAAATTCATTCTTTGAGATTAAAGTTCTGAACATGAGATAAAGTTCATTCCTTACGGCTCTGAGTGCCAACGTAACAGTTTAAAGATCCCTTATGAGGGCCACCACAAGATGGAGACATTTAGTTGAAATATTGCATTCCATGAGCTGCAGTGAAGATTAATGTTTAGTAGTTATTTGCAACTTGTCTGATCACTGAATTGGGAAAAGCACTTAGAAAAAACAATGTGTGTTAAAAAACACTCCATAATAGAGTATCAGTGGTTAAAGCTAAAACGTATAATAAAACTTTGGTGTTAGCTTAATATTACAAGGAGGGACGGACAATAACAGTTGTTTTTGTTTTGAAACATCATATCAACATTATAATAACAACAATAAAATAGAAAGATGGGAATGTTTAAAAGAAAAAATTACAGTTTCATGAGATATGATTTTGACTCTAACATGCTAACGCCTCGGTTACTAACGTAACCTCGGTTCCCGAGGTAAGGTAACGAGTATTGCATCTGCTAGACGCGATGGGGAAAACTCCCTTTTCTCAGATTAGTGAAGCCTTTTATAACGCAGTGCTACTTCACAGCTATAACAGTGCAGTTATCTACACGCACGCTTATTGGCTGGTGAGTGGGAACTGCAGGAACCTATGGCGGAGTAGCGAACCAATCGTTGCACAGCCCGCCGATACGAGGGCAGATCCCGCCAGAAGGGGTGGGACATCTGCCTATAAAAGCAGCTCATTTTGCCATATGATTCAGGTTAAATAGACTGAAACAACTAACGCCGTACGCAATACCCTTATCTCGGGGAACCAAGGTTACGTTAGTAACAGAGTCTTTCCTTTTCAAACGGTCACTTCGTATTGTGTCTGAGACGCGATGGGGAACCAATCCAATCATGCCGTGCTATGTTCAAGCAGAACAACGTTCTCTGGCCCCAGCCTGGCACACTTGGACAAGGGCCCGGAGGGCAGTAGGGCCAATGAGGCAATCGTGCCCTGAAGAGGATTCAGAGATTGGTCGGAACCTCCAAGAGTAATGGTGGGCCAGGCTCGTTCAGAGGCCAGCTCCAACTATACAGAGAGGATATGTGCCTGTAGCGCAGGGACTTCCAGGTTATAAAATCTGGTGAAGTTGGACGGCGAGGACCAGCTGGCTGCCGCACATATCACCAATAGACAACCCACTGGACCACACTCAGGAGGAGGCCATGCCTCCGGTGGAGTGTGCTCTGACGGCGATGGGGCATTGGAGGCCCATTGAAGCGTAAGCTATAGCGATAGGATCAACTAACCAGGGGGATAAACGTTGCTTCGTGACCAGAAGTCCCGTTTGGTGTGGCCACCGAAGCTCACGAAGAGCTGCTCCGACTGTCTGAACTGTGCGGAGCGCTCTAAATATGCTCTTAGGGCTCATACCAGGCAGAGCAGGTGTAATTGTTGTCTTCCGACGTGTGAAGAGCAGAAAGCAAAATTACTTGTGCTTTGAACAGAGTCAAAAGCACTTTGGGCATGTAGCCGACTTGGGCTTGAGGGCGACTTTAGAGTCCAAACTCAAGGTAGGATGAGTATCCTTGCCCCCTTCAGGAAGCAAACAATAAAGTCACTTTTACCCAACGATTACCAAGGGAGCATGGAAAGCTGCAATGGCTGCCACGTAGATTTTGAGCATGGAGGGGGTGCAACCCGCGTCCAGTAGCTCTTGTAGAAATGAAAGTATACCAGCGGTACTTCACATAATGCAGGGTCTTGGCTCCGGGCTGAGCACCAGCTGGAGAAGATGAACCACAAGGGCATAGAGGCGTCTTGTGGACGGCGCTCTAGCCTCACAAAGGGTGTTTAGGACTCTTGCTGGGAGCCCCCGTCAAGGGTGCCAAATCAACCTGTTCGCCTAGGAAAGAAGGTCTTTCCTCAGGGGTATCAGCCATGGGGCTGCTGTCAGCAGCTGAATCAACTCAGGGAACCAAGGTTGGGTCCACTAAAGAGGGGCCACTAGAAGGACTATGTGTCCACCCTCCCTGATCCATTTGATGACCTGAAGGAGGAGTGCGACTTGGAGAAAAATGTAAAGAAGGAGGCTGGGCAATTCGTGGGAAATCCAAAAAAATCCTTTTGAGATGAATATTGGGCAGTGAGAGTTGTCTTCAGAGGCGAAGAGGTCGAAAATAATCCGAAAATACTCAAGATCATTTGAACCGTCTGGGGATGAAGGATCCATTCTCCTTGGGACAGCATGTCCGCTCCCTGGTTCAGTTTGCCCGGCACGGGCAAAACATGTGCCACGCGCTCTCAGCAAGCCCAGGTTGCCTTGTGCCCATAAGAGGAGGCTTCTGCCTAGCCTTTACAGAGGTCCCGACCTGAGTCCGCCCTGGCGGTTTATAGTTCAAGGTTCTTCTTTATTATCTGTCACATACATATAGGCCTACATGCAATGTAGTGAAATGGTTTTCCCCTAGTTTTTCGTCCCACTGAACAAAAATACTAACAACAATAAGATAAAAAAGAAAAAGAAAAAAAAACAATAATATATATAGAAAAACATGAATAAAAATAAATTCAATATATGATAATGTCTGTATCTGTATGTAAAAATGTGTTTTTACGTGGCTTAAAAGTTCTTCAGACTCATCAAGTGTACTAATAATAGCCAGATTTGGCTATTAGTACCAGATTTTAATAGCCAGATTTCCGGAGGATAAAAACTCCTTCTCAGTCTCTCTGTATTAGTTATTTCAGTCACGGCACCCTTTGAAAATATTCACAAATTTGTGGCACCCTACACTAGTGTTGTCCTGATAAAACTTTAATACGATACCTTGAAATGTATCGATTTTCAATACCACAGGGAAGAACCGCCTACTGTCATATAGATATTTTTAATATTATCTTCTTCTTTTTTTTGGTCCATCCATTGAAAGTCTAGGAATCAGTAATTTATACATAATGACATATTTAATTAAGGCTTTTATTGATATATAAACATTGCTCAATACCATTGCAAATCTCACCTAAATGTTTGTTCACTCAGTGCATTTGTGTTTTTAAATTAGAATAATTTTGTTGTAATTGCACAAGATAGCTTGTTTTTAATATAAGTTTTAATATATTTTATAATATAATTATTTCACAGTTAATCTCTAAATTAATGTAGAAACAATAAAGACAGTATAGTTTAAATAATTGTTTAATGGCATATTTTTATGGATGAAGGCCAGTATACAGCTACTGATGTCTTCAATGACTTTTTTTCTTAAATTTTAAACATTAATTATCGCCATTCAACATTAAGGTGATTGAAAGCTATCAATTTTAACATGTTATTACGCTCCAAAAAATATTGCAACTTTTAATTTAAGTGAACTTAAAACAATCTTCACATAAGTTCATAACCCAGCCAACATTTGTATGTGGGATTATATATAGGATTATGTAGGATTGTCCACGGGTTCCATTATAATGGACCCTTGTTAATTGCCCAGATGGATTTCATGTAGGATTGGACGGTACTATGTGGGACCCAAGTGGGTAACATGCACAAGACCTATCTCGGTCCCAGCTTTAAATGTCATATTTACCTGTGCCCTTCCTACCTGTCTGTATAGGAAATACACAGGGGGGGTGGGGGCTATATATACCAAAGTTGTATACACAGACGGTCCCTAAATGTGCGAATGTCCAACTTCAAGCCAACTTATGTCAGTCTATCACTAGGAAACGCTCAGCATTAAGCTTTGCGCGCTATTCTGAGTCCATCTGCTTGCCTGCGAGTTTGGTCTTTTATATCACTGTAATTAGTCCATTAACCCCTTAGCTGTCACCCCCCTTTTTGAGAATGGACATTAAAATGCACTATTCAAGCTTAAATGGTTGTAATTCAAGAATGCTTTGGAGTATAGACCTAAGTTTGGTCTTGTTTTAAAGGTAAAAAATAGCAGATTATTGCTGAAGTGAAAGCACTTCAAAAAATTAAAGTATGAAAAAGTTATGGAAGTTTAAATTTACATTAAATCAAATATAATTTATTTAATATTTTTATTTTATATAAAATATATATTTTACAAAATATGTTTTACAAAAAAATTACTATAAAATCAAAGCCAAATATCTAACCAAGTTGTGTTCCAAATTTGAAGTTGATATCACAAAAAATGAAGTTCCCATGAGATTTTGTTTAGGCGTATTACCAAAAATAGCCACCGGGTGTCATTGAATTCCATTGAATTTTACTGTATGCATTCTACCATAACAAATTAATAAATTTCTGTCCAAATATCACTTCTGTCACAAAATATGGAACCTTGAGACTCAGACCTTTCTGACAATATGTGTTTTGTCAAGATTAGAAAATATTTTGATCATAAATTATGAAACATAAGGATGCCCAAAAGGGGAGGAGCCTGATAAAATAATTTAGAGTACCGTTTCTATGGTAACACAATGTCCAATTTCAAAACAGTTTTCACAGGATGAATTCTGAGATCATAAGCTTTCAAATGATACCTAATTTATGATAACTACTAAAATATGTAATATAATAAAAAAAAGCGATAAAAAAATATAATACAATATTTTAGAGGATAATATATATATTATACTTTTTAGAAGATAATATTATTTTATAATTTTTTATTGACAAATACTAGATTATATATTTTCTAATGAAATTTTAGCATAAAAACCAACATATCAATTATTAAAAGTGTGTGCGTCAACTTTTTGTGACGAAGGTCAGAACTCCTGTTATTATGTAGATTTTTTGAGGTGCACTCTTGTCATAAATTCATATATTTCTGTTCCTACATAATTTATAATAAAAAAACAGACCTAAATATCTATTTAGGAGTCTTAGAACTTTCCAACGATATATAGTTTGTCATGATTAGATTAGGATTAAATAGTAATATAGGGAAGTAAAGTTAGGCGTCCCGTATACGGGACGGTGACAGTAGCTACATTAAGCGTTTTATATGCCCAGCAGGGGAATCCTTAAGTATTGAGGGAAACCCTAATAGCTTGCATGCAGCACATCGCCACAATATAAAGTTAAGGCAACTAAACAGCCAAAAATATATGTCAACCTCAAAAGTGTAACATTGGATCTGTACATCCGCATCGGGGGAATAACATTATAATCTCGTTCACGGTAGAGCAAGATGCATGTAGGCTACACAGGAAAAGTAACCGTGAAGACACTGAATTTAACATATAAACAGCTGTCATAATAATCACAAATACGCTTACATTGCTGTAAATGAGTTTTATGAATGAATGGCTTGCTCTAACTTAGTGGTTCTCAACGGGGGCGGTACCGCCCCCCAGGGGGCGTTCAGAGAACAATGGGGGGCGTTGGAAGCAAGATTTTTGAAAGGAGGGCATTCAGGTGTTAATGGGGGGCGTTCACAAGTTTAAATATATAACGCAATATTTTTGTTCATTTACTTTTGTTCATTTTAAGCATTTAGTAATTTAGTTGTAACTGTAATAAACACTTTAAGTGGGCTATTTAAAAAGTGTTAGGACTATGTTTTTGTTAAACTATGTTGTAAAACATATGCGCAGAGTGTGATATCATATTGTGTGTGCACGCGCGTCTATGGTGCGCGTTAAAGAATACATCAGCAGCGCTCAAAAAAAAAAAAAAACATTCGTCCGCACCCGCTCTACTCCTGACCGCAAGTCCACCGTCAGTGTTGTAGGTAGGCACTAGGCAGGTTTTTTTGTGTTCATTTCTATTGCATTACGATTGAAAGCAGTATCAATAATGTCAAAAATATGATGTGCAGTCAAGTTCGGGTGTGTGTAGGCCTATGCTGTGAGTGTTCTCAGTTCTCACCAATACGCTTGTTGTGATTCGCGGAGTTTTGACGAGTTGTATTTTGACGACTTGATATTATTTCTTATTCAAAAGTTTAGAATCCCTAACATTCTAAAATCTTCCAGTTTTAGCAACATGTAGCCTATCGTTACTTTTGCAACGATTCTATTATTTTTCCAGTCATAGACCAGCGCTCAAGCACTGACTACAATCCAGCGCTGAGAAGAATCAGCAATCACGTGCTCAAAAATGTGTTTCGCGCTGACAACAATCTAGTGGTGCCTAGAATCATGCAGCGGAGGAATGGAAAGTTGACAAGCCATTAAAAAGTATTGTCTTAAGAAACACTTACATTTTTTCAAATATTTTCAATAAATCATGTTCCCGTTCACTCTGGCGACGAATTTTAAAATTAATTAAACTTAATTCTATTTATAAGGTAAAACTTTTACATTTTTAGGCATTCCAATCCCTAATGCCAAAATGTTTTCTTTGTTCACCAAGTAATTTACTGGTCAGGCATTATTGTTAACTCGCAAGACAGTATGGAGAAAATGACAATTTGATGGATAATTTAAATATATTCTGCAATCACATTTTGGTAATGTAGCCTATTCATTCCGCCGTCACATCTGAGCGCGAAATGCTGCTTGGGTAGTTTCAAGATATAAAAATAATTAATAATACAATAATAATTTAATTGTTCATATGTGTTTAATCTTGTTAGAAGATTTTGTTTACTGATTATGAACACAAATTAATCACGACAAACCAAATTAATTGTAATTACCATTGATGACAACAACCAAGGTATTTTAGGCCTACAATTCTAACATAATTTTTCATGAAAAATCATGATTGTATTTATTTATTTTTCGAAAGTAAGGTTAATGAAAGCAGCTTCTTGCAATACTCTCCTAAATGCATAATTAAACCTAAGTGCAAACATTACCACTTTAATGACCGTCCTTTATTTTTCAGTGCATTTGTTTTACAATATATGGCTATTACTGTCATGGATTAATATTATAACTATTATTATGTAGTAGTGTAATGTAGACATGCACAACTAAAAGAGGTTTGAATTTTTCTTTAATTTGCACAGTGAATATGGATTGGCGCTTTTAATTTTGAACTCTCAAAGTGCACCAGATTGATGAATTAAACATTAAAATGCACAAAATTTTGTTACGGGGGGGGCATGCCCCCGAACCCCCCTAGAAGGCCTGTCCACCCACCACAGATTTACCAAAAATCATGTGAGAAAAACTTGTATTGCTATGCCAATGCAGTTTATAGCTTGTTTTTTGGATTAATTATTGTGGAGTGTAGTTCCATTGTATTAATAAAATTCAATTTTGCACTTATTTCATCTGTTAACTCTCATTCGTTCCTGGTCGCTTATTAGTTTGAGGGTGGGGGGCGTTCAGGGACCTGGATATTGGATAAGGGGGCGCTGGCCCAAAAAAGGTTGAGAACCACTGCTCTAACTGTTGCTGGTCTTTGCCAACAAACACGCGCTTTTGCACCACCTGCTGGTGAGATTGACTTACAGCAGATGGAGTGTATGCTCAGTGATCTACTGCTATTCCTGCAGTTCCTGGATGTCAACCATAGATGTCAACGTAGAATTTTCTGTCGAATTTGAACCACTGAATTTGTGGAAGCGAAAATCATTTGAACCGAAAAGCGAAATAAAATGGACCGAAAATTGCCTGTTGAATATTATAGGTTGTATTTTTAAACAGTTTGAATATTTTGGAAGTGAAATATGAAAGGTGAATGTGGATTATTGAATTTTTAATAATGAAAATTTGTTTGAAATGTTTTTAATTGAAATATTCACAGCTTAAATATTCAACCATGTTGAATTTCAGCCCATAAAAATGCAAGCCCTAAAAATACAATGCATTAAAATGCAAGCATGGTTAATGCAATGCCTATTTTTTTCAAGTAGTGCAATTCAACAGGCTTTTTTGAGCCTGCTGGTCAGTAGACTTTCTGGATGGGAGACCTCCTGGGAAAGGTTGCTGCTGGAACAGGTGTTAGTTAGGCCAGCAGGGGGTGCTGCTCACCCTGTGGTCTGTGTGGTTCCTAATGCCCCAGTGAAGTGATGGGGACACTATACTGCACAAGCACTGTCCTTCGGTTTAGACATAAACTGAGGTCCCAACTCTCTGTGGTCATTAAAAATCCCATGGCACTTCTCGAAAGAGTAAGGGTGCAACCCCGGTGTCCTGGCCAAAATCTCTTCATTGCCTTTATCAATCATGGCCTCCTAATAATCCCCCTCATTTGAATTGGCTCTTTCACTCTCTCTCCTCTCCACCTATAGCTGGTGTGAACACACTGTTCTGTGGCTGCCGTCACATCATTCAGGTGGATGCTGCACACTGGTGGTGGTTGAAGGAGACTCCTGATATGATTATTTGGATGTAAAGTATATAGTAAAGCGCTATATAAGTGCCTCATTCATTCAAATGAGTCACTGAACACATTGTCACTGAACATATTTGTGCAGTTCTACACCAATTAAAGTTCCCATTCTTCGTGATCCCATGTTTCAAACTTTAGTTAGTGTGTAATGTTGCTGTTAGAGCATAAATAATATCTGTAAAATTATAAAGCTCAAAGTTCAATGCCAAGCGAGATATTTTATTTAACAGAAGTTGCCTACATCGAACGGCCGTTTGGACTACATCCCTCTACTTCCTTCTTTAATGACGTCACTAGAACAGTTTTTTGACTAACCTCCGCCCACAGGAATGCTCCCTCAACTTCCCCAAAATTCGTGTATGTACTTGCGCACTTCTAATAACTTACTGTGTTTACTCAGCTCTTACGGTGATTTTCTGAAGTAAAACTGACGATTCATCTTTTGTGTGATGTACAATAAACTTTATTAAACTCATCAGTATATGTTTGATCATCATTCAGACAGCAGACTTGTAGGCTATTAATAAATAATGGATACATTACAAGCAGATGACAAATACGTTATAATAACCGTAATAAAACTACTAAACTATACCTGTTCCATCTCTATACAGCACTCTGACTCTGTAGGCATTATTGTCCAACTCGAAATGAACACCGTTACTGAGAGTTTCTGATATTATCATCATTCCGTGAGATGAAATTGTCCTGAGAGACCGAGCGTGAGCTCGTGAAGCTCCACCCCCTGGGCCATGCAGTAGCAGCTTATTTGCATTTAAAGGGCACACACTAAAACAGCTCGTTTTTCTGAGCCCCAAAAAATTACAATTTAAACATGCTGTAAAAAATGATCTGTTGGGTATTTTGAGCTGAAACTTCATACACACTCTGGACATCAGAGACTAATTTTACATCTTGTGAAAAGGGGCATAATACGGGACCTTTAACAAGACATATTGAAAAGGAGATAAACAGAAGGGAATAGCCTACATCACCCATATAATATAATATAATATAATATAATATAATATAATATAATATAATATAATATAATATAATATAATATAATATAATATAATAAGTTCACTAATCTTCCATTATTGAAACAAATTTCTTTAGCATTGTTTAGAACAATGAAAGGTAGTGACCACATGAATACAAGATACAGAGGGTCACAATCACATTTTTCTACTGAGGCCGCTATAGGGGAGTGGGAGAAAGACATGAGTTTGGCTTCAGCATTCCCTGGCATTGTTCTCAACAGCAGCAGACCACATAGCAGTCAGTGTTCAGAGACAATGGGCTGGGATTCAGGAATGATGCACAAAGTCTGCCCAGACTAAAATGCATGTTTGAGCTGTCTGAACTGAAAGCAACTTGCACTGACATATCTTAAAACATGCCATTGTTTTGTCTCAAGATTGTATTGTTTTCGCATTTCCTAGGAAATGATCAGTCCATATATGTGTCACTGTTATTTTATAGTGTGATTTTACAATTCATTGTAAGTATGTTATTATGTTAGCAGTGTCAATAGAAAGTGACAGTTTCCATATGAAAACGTAGCATAATATATCCATAGGATTTAACCGTTTAATTAAACTGCAGCCACAAACACAATAAACACACATTTAAGAACACTCACACTCACATATTGTAAGAATACAGTTTTAATTCAAAACATTAAAAACATTTATTCCTTTTTTTTTTCAGATGTACCATAACTTTACAGACAAAACCTTTCTGTAAGGACAAAGTTATTTACTCTTACAAAAAAATTCATTGCAAAGCATAGTGATGCAGGCGATCAGGGTGACGTACTCCTGGAAGTCCACAACACCATCAGCATTTGCATCCAGATCCTTAAATATCTTGTCCAGAGCTGCCTTGTCTTGGGTTTTCTTTAACAAACACAACGCACACAAAAGCGTAGTCAGAGACACGATCAGTGCAGTGATGAATCAAAACGGCCCATATGTATTAGCTCAAAATATATTCATTATGAGAATGAAAAAGAATGAATCTTATTTATTTTTAAATAATGTTATTTATTTAATAAAAAAAATATTTCATTATAGAAAGGAGCGATTTATGTCATAATGAAAAGAGGAATTATATTTTAAATGGACAATGAAACGATTATGTAGAAACTCACTCCAAATATGTCTCCTAGCTCTGCGTTGAGCAGGTCCTTCAGCTCGCCTTTGCTCAGAGTGTGCTTGTCTCCCTCTTTTCCTGAGTATTTATGGAAGACTGCAATCAGCTGAGCCATCGCTTGCTGAGTTTCTGTGAAATTAGAGTCATACAAAATAGGTGCGTCATTAATAACAATAATCAAAAGGCTATGTGTCCATTAGTAGTGGAGATGTAAAAAATACACACATATGAAATATCACGCCCAGCAACAGCATAACAAACGGTTAAAGTTACACCCCTCTGGAGTCAAACAGAAGAAGGAGGAGAGAAGGGATGGACCTGTAATTGTCTACAGAGTGGGAGTTTTCAGAAAAGGGGGGATTAAAAACGACAGTTTTGATCACGGCCAACACCCTGCACTTACCCTTTAATTAAGACAGAAGTGAAAGATAGAAAGAAAGAAGGAAGGAAAGAAAGAGATCTAATCGATTTTGACATTTTATCCACCACCAACTACGAAAATGGTCAAAGTGACAAAAGACATATCTGCCAATAAATTAATGGTTGAAAAACATATAACAAAATACTGAACTAGCCTTCAAATCAATATCAGAAAATAAAGGTTGCAAGAACGCTTTAAATACAGCAGCAGTGCACTACATTACACTTAGTTCACTTTAAGCAGATAGTAAAAAAATATAAAGTCTCTTACGTGACATGGTGTAGCTGTAGAAGTTCACGGTGAGCAAGAAGTAAAAGAAAAGGAGACCAAGCGAGTGAGCACTGAAGGGACAGACTGACTGTTATATGCAGTAAAATGCCACACCCCCCGAATTCACCCTCCTCCCACCATCCCAATCCTTTAACCACAAACACACCTACATTCACATCCCTCTCTCTTTAACTCTGCCCTATATGCTCTCTCGTTGTTCACTACCTTAAACCATTGAAACTCTTGTTTACTTTTTGTGCTTGTAAAAAATGAAGCAGGTGTGTTTGGCATTTCTTGTCCTTGTAAAGTCTCTAACTCAACTGGTTAAACCAGCTCCTGCAAGTAAACTGACAAAACCTTATACTTGAGCCTTTGGACAAACCCATTGTCAATACCTCCCCCTGACTGATGGGCGTATCTGAGAACCACTTTAGTGAAACTGGAATCGCTGAAATAATCTTATAATGCAGAAATTATATCTAGTATGTTGAAATTTATGTAGAAACTTTTTTTAAGGGCTACTCGTTAATGCATGCCTATGCATGTTTGCTGGTAAACAAAACTGCTCAAGTTGAATGAAAATGTGACAAAAAGTCTTTCGCTAAACGAATACAGATGTATTCATCAAAATGACCATGTCCATATTTTTTTTCTTTACGACTGGTAATAACTTTTACATAAAAACATAGATTGGTCTAATTTTAATCTGAAAAGTAAGACTGATTACCCCATGTCTAACTGCTAGTTGGTCAGACTAGTTCTTAAGGCACATTACTTAACATAAAGGCTGGATTTATGCAATTGGCAAAATCTAATTTTTCACAGCTAAAGGGCACAAGTTTAAACCATTAGGTATTGAAATCGCACACTGTATGTGTCATTAATCAGAAAAAGATGTCATGAATTTACTGCTTTAAGTTATGTTGCAATCATAATGGAGTTGCTCCAGCAGTCTTAACCAGCCATAATAGACAGGATTACTGTCTATTATTCTAAGAAATTCTAAAAGGCAACAACACATAGAGACTATATGCCTGCTTATAGCAGTCAAAAGCTACTTATCTGCATTAAATGTTGTGGAAGACCAACAAAAAAAATGCATATCCCATAGCCTATTGCAATGCTTAATGGGAAGCATGTTATACCACAAAGCAGTGATTAAAAAAATATTTTGTGAAGTACATTTTGCTAGAGCATTTTAGATTCCTAGTATAGATTCAGCCTGCACCTTAAAATGGAATACCAACAACAAAGGAAAAAAAAAAGTGCAAAAAAAATAAATAATAATTTGTCACTGGGACAGTATCCTCAAATGGACTCTGCATATTAGAGTCTTAAAGGGACAGTACATCTAAAAATGAAAATTACAGTGAAATACAGTGAAAGTTAGTGAGGGCCAATGTTGTTTTGGACCCCATCAACTTTCATTGAATGAACAAAAAAAGTTCTTTACAATCTGCACTATCCCTTTAAGGTACTGATATCACCACTTTAGGAGTATATAAGGTACAAATGTATTCCTTTGTGGGTATTGCCCTAATAACAAGATGTTGTACCCCTAAAGAGACAATAATGTACTTTTTTTTCTGACAGTGCACAGCCAAACAAAACTAGTCACACAAAATACTATATAAGAGGAGAAATAAGGAATACTGTATTCATTCTGATTTGAACGAATGCTACTAGATGGCACAGTATAATATGTATCCTGTTTTACAGCTGTGATGCGGAAGCATGGGCTTACACAAGCTGCAGCTTTTATAGCAATGCACTGCTGAAAAAGTGAATAAAGAAATAGATGGAAATAGAGAGAATAAGGGAAAAGGGGAGGGACATTGCATGTCAAACCAACATAGTAAAAAGCATGTGAAAAGCATTCAAAAGTACTGGTATTTCAGGACCAGTGACCGATTTGAAGACAGAGCTAGAAATAAGAGAAGTCAGGGAGGGAGAAAGGAGGGGGGGAAAGGAGGCGGAGGAGATGACTGGCCTTATTTAACCTCTGTGTTTGGTGACTCATTCGAGTAGAATTTCAGGGTTATTTTTTTTACCACAGTTGTTCTTTGTGCACGTTAATGCATTTAACTTTTTTGGTGCGCTGTTTATTTCCCTTAAAGGGATACTCAGCAATTAAAACGGCAAAAACAGCAATTTTGTCACCATCTACTCGCCATTCTTTAAAATATCTTCTTTTATGTTTTGCAGAAGAAAGTCATACAGGTTTGGGACTACAAGAAAGAGTTGAGAAAGAATTTTCATGGGTGATCTGTTCCTTTAAATGAGTGAGAAACATATACACATGCACACCTATGTGTTCATGCAATGGCAAGTTGGATGCAGCAGCTGGGAGAAGACAAACAAGAGCTCATGATTAAATCTCATGCACTCTGTGGCCAGTTTCCTCATGAGTCACCATCAAAAACATTCTCTGAGTAAGTGGGACCTCCCTGGCGCCATTTTGACCACGAGTGTTAGTTAGGGTCGGCTTCAAACTCTCAGTGTATCACAGTGTGCAAGTGTGGATGAGAACATGAGAGGACAGGACATGGTGGAAATACTTGTTTTGGCAGGAGGTTGGCCTTTCTTTGAAGATATGCGTGTTGCTATGAATAAATGTGCACAAAAGCATGGCACAAACTCATTCAATTTTCATATCAAGTATAAGAAGAAAGTTATTGTGTATAGAAATGACTTTCCTGCAAGTCAAAAGACATTATCTTTGCTCTGATTGGCTACAGTTGGCATGAACCACTTATTATACTGTGTTGACATAGCTAGCATACAAAACATATAACATCATGACAAACAAAATAAATATCCCTCTCCTTCCCATTCATATATTAAATCCAGACATCTGCAAAAGGCCTTTTTCATAAAGGTCAGGTTGAGGCAAGTTGTCATATGTTTTAAATGTAAAAAAATTGTTCGATTCTTTAGTATGCTATCTTCTATGTTTTTGCTGTTTTGTGAATTCTTTCGTATTATATAATTGTTTTAGTTTTGATAGGAAGGGTTATGTTCTGTTTTTCTGTGTTTTGAGCGTTTAGTCTAGTTTTCCTGCCTGTTACCGTGATTACCGTGTTTGTTGCCCTGATTGCTGATTTAAGTCACGCCTCTTTGGAGTTTCTTTGATTATCTTCATGTGTTTCAGTTGCCCTTTGTTTTCCTCATTATTTTGAGCTGTTATCTTATCTGTGTTTTGTTTCCTGAGTATATGAAGTGTTATTTTGAGTTTTGTAGCATTAAAGAATATTCTGCTGTGCTTAAATCCTGCCTAAACATAACCCTACCCTGACAAATATTCAGTGTGACAACTAGTCTACACTTCTCTTTCTTAGCCTGTAGTTCTCTTCAATGAGAGCCATTTCCCAGAGTACCAACTATAAGGAGATCATTGCATAAATTCAGATCAGCCTAACAATTCAAACTATGATGATTGCCAAAGAAAAAAAGACACTACCATCCGATCAGCTGCAAAGGGAAGCACAAAGGGACTTCTTTCATCGCAAGTTAATTACAGAGGGCCTGCTTGTGTGACTCAGACAGTTATCTAAAAATTTCTAATATAGCCCTATGAGGGGAAGCACCCTGTCACACAGCTGAGGGTGTGTTGTGTGTTGTGTGTGTGTGTGTGTGTGTGTGTGTGTGTGTGTGTGTGTGTGTGTGTGTGTGTGTGTGTGTGTGTGTGTGTGTGTGTGTGTGTGTGTGTGTGTGTGTGTGTGTGTGTGTGTGTGTTGTGTGATGAGGCCTGGATTAGTGTGAATTTTAGAGCCATTGGAGAGACTTTACATCTCTGTGAAATATCAGATTGCTTTAGACTGGAGAGCTGCACTAAAACTTCTGGCCTTTTCTTCTGTATAATATTAAATGAATGAATCAAAAAGTAGATATCCAGCTAACAGTGAACATTCTTAGAACATTCTTGGCAAGGTTCTTTCAAAGTTATGAACAAAGTTCTTCCAGTAATGTTAATAGAACATGTTCAAAGTTATCTGGTCTTTAATAACTTTATCAAAACATTAGCATAAAAATGTTATTTATACATCATTCATGGAACGTTTTTCTGGAACATTTTGGTTGAATGTTTGTCTAATGTTTTTAAACGTTACTACTTTGTTTCAGATGGTTCAGAGAACATTCAAAAGTAACATTCCCATAATACTCGCAAAATGATAAAAGAAAGCATTCCCTTAATGTTTTTTCTAACGTTCATATAGCCTAACTAAGAAAAAAATACATTCTTAAAATAATTTAAAACCTGGATGCTTTTGAACTCTCTAAAATATTGAAAAATAACGTTTTCATACAAAGTTCTGTCTCTCTTGACGGCACACTGATAGGTCCTTATTAACTCGATCTGCTTGCAATAACATCATTCTCTTTAAGGCACAGCTGATTGGTTCCTACATTGCCCAGACAGTATAATGATGTAAAGTCTTATTCATTTCCACGAACCAGTTCTTGGACAGTTCGTTTCAATGAACCGGTTCAAAATAACGATTCCTTACATCATCAGCAATTATGTAACAATGCATTTCTTTTCTAACAACTCAGTGTCATGTTATATCAAGGAAACATTCAAATGAAGTCACTTGTGTCAACGCATATTGAAACATTCAAATAATTTGTTTATTTATTTATTCAAATTTATTTGTGTGAACGCAAATTGCTTATTATTGCCTTTCATTCACTTCAGGGGCTGTGTACATTACACCGTTTTATATGTTTTGGCGTATAAAAAAAAGTGGGTAAAACGCAAACTTTCAAAAGTACAAGTTTTTGAAACCGGTCTCCATGTAAACAACAAACCTGCCAATCTGTGAAAACAATGACATCATTCACATGCGTATTACACGTTCAATCTAAATGTTTCATCGCCATCTAATGGCCTGGCAGCAGAATACAGCGTTTTTAGTCGTTTTCGCAGATCCGTGTAAATGGGGAACGTTTTGACAATGGTGTCGTCTGTACGCGTTGAAAAGAAGTTTTTCTTTTTTTCAAATTCTCAATTGAAAAATAAGCATACCGTTGTCCTGTAAACGTACCCTAAGTTAATGGTGTTTGTGGTCACAGTTTAATTTGCGGATCCTTTATGTCGGATACGTCTGACCGATATTGAAGAGCCTATCTTGGATAAGATTCCTAAAAGTTTCGCACCTACAGCACACATTACAACACGCATTGATGCACAAACGTGGATATGATCTACATGTCTAAAGAATAACCCAGTCTTATAAACTCCTTGATTTCACAAAGATGACATAAAATATAATCTGCATGCACAATAAACTATAGTAAAATGCATCTCTCAACAGAAGGTTTTTGCTGGTTTTAGCATATTTCCAGTATGTGCCTCAGGCTGGCATAGTATCGTAAACTCATTCATCACTATCAGCTCCTCTGTAATCCTCGGCAAACTTCGACACTGGTTAAACCGGCTTAGTTGGTTCTTTTTGAGTCGGACGTGCTACTTTAGCAGTGCGTCTTGCGTCATCAACCCTAAATTAAACTCGATTCAGTTAAATTAGTGAAGCAACTCGATCGGTTACTTCCTGAGAACCGACTCAAAAGAATGATTCGTTTAAGAATCAAACCATCATTAGACCTGATATGATCTGCTATTGTAAATCATGTATGCTGTTTTGTACAGCAGCAGCATGTCTTACTTGCTCTGCAGCAGCAAACAGCAGCAGCAGCGTAGCAGGTATTTCTAGACCAAACATATCAACATGGTCATATCCATTACCATGCCAAACACTCCGAGAGTTGTCATGACAGAAGTAACTTTATGGGAATGTTAGAAAACCGTTCCCAGAACATATTTTTGTTTGGTAGTGTTTGTGTGCATGAATTGATATTTCCTGTAGGAAACGCTTTGTGTTTTGTTATTTAACTTCTATTCTTTTGTACATCAGAATGGAAAATCACACATAATGTTCACACTGGCCTCCACCTCTCATTTCTCTCTTTGTCTCTCTGTGTTTTCTCCTCTCTCACCCTTTCTCTCTCTCTCTCTCTCTCTCTCTCTGTGGGCTGATAAAAGAAAATGTTTTCCTGCTGCCAGCTTCTCCACTCTGGCACACTGGCATAGTAAACTTATACTGTATACAGAGGAAATCCTCCACTTTTAAGCGTCTTGTCCTGTGCTGTGCTGTTTGCTACTCTCTTGTGTGCTTCCATTATGTTTTCTCTGCTCTTGAGTACACTAAAAATGAAGTTTGTCTCAAGTGAAGTAAAGTCAAATTAAGTTTTGCTTAGTTGTAATTTGCACAGCTTATACAAGGCTGCCTGGAAATGAAATGCTGCATTATCCCGTCCTTCGGATGAGATGTTAAACCGAGGTCCTGACTCTCTGTGGTCATTAAAAATTCCAGGATGTCCTTTGAAAAAGAGTAGGGGTGTAACCCCGGCATCCTGGCCAAATTTGCCCCTTGGCCTCTGTCCATCATGGCCTCCTAATCATCCCCATGTACTGATTGGCTTCATCACTGTCTCCTCTCCACCAGTAAGCTGGTGTGTGGTGGGCGTTCTGGCGCAATATGGCTGCCGTCGCGTCATCCAGGTGGATGCTAAATGGGAGAATCAATGAATTGATGAAATTTATTGAATCATTGAAATAATTTAACAGTATTATGTGGATGTCAATAGAAAATGACTTCCACTATAACAATCCTATTAAGACCTGAGCCCTATCACCTACCCATTACACAGAGCATCCTCACATAGTGAGGAACATTTCCAGTTATATCTCCACGTGAGCATGGTTTAGCACGGTATGATTACCTTTATGTATGATGTGATTATCCTGCATCACCAAGGTTACGTACAGCCTAATCCTGATTTTGTTGCATCACGCCGGAAATACAAACTATAACCGTGTCAACTGACACAAACTGAAACTGGTCTGCGCTGTATGGTGATAAAGAATATTGAATAACATTCTAATCAATTGGAATTTAAAAAAAGTCAGATGAGGACCGTTTAATTGCCTTTGTTCAGCAACATTTACCTGCAACAAACTATCCAATTTTCCCCCAAACAAATTAAAGTAACTGTAGAAAGACCACGCAAAGGGAATACTTTATAAACCGAGTTCTGTTTATTAGCCTCACTCGTACAGCTCTCAGTATCAGGTAGCAAAGCCTCGTATGTCCACCAGCCCCTTTTGCGCAGGCGCAGTCTCTGATAACAAGTATGGTGGCTACAAAGGCACATTAAACTCCAAGCGAGCATTAGGTGAATGCTCTACAGTAACCATTTATTCCCTCTTATCTAAAATACTATCTATTTGGAAAGCAGTTGACTACCAATCACGCTATTTAGGGAACAGCCAAAAGTGTGAGTGTGCATTGTTTGTGAGTGTGATTGAGGTAGTGTGGTATTGAGGTTTCTCTGTCTCTCTCACCTCCACCATTGTCCCTGGCTAAGTTAACTATGACCATCCAGTCATCTCTCACTAAACTTACCGCAAGGTCAGCAACCCATTTTAAACTTTCCACAGGATGTATGTTTTTTTTGGCTTGCTATACCACATGAGCCATTTTTACACAGGGAAAGTCAGTATGTGTACGCCGAAATTGTCAAGTCACCTTCATTTATATAGCGCTTTAAATACAGATTGTTTCAAAGCAGCTTTAATAAACAGGAAAGTAATGATCAATGATGCAAACTGAATTCAGTTCTTCTGTAATGCATTCTAAAGAGACAATAGTGTTATTGTTCTGCATGCTGAGCTCAGTTTAGTGTTGATTCAGTTCAGTTTAATAACTGCGTTAAGTTAATTAATAATGAAATGAGTTAAATTCAGCTATAAAGCAGCTCTGCCAAAAACAGCGATGTCATTGTTTAGCTAAGTTCAGTTCTCAGCCAATAGTGGTCAATAATATTGCAGAATATGAAGTGTCCCTAACTAAGCAAAGGTGACACTGGCAAGGAACCAAAACATCATGTGACAGAAATGGAGAAAAAACCTTGGGAGAAAGCAGGCTCAATCGGGAGACCAGTTCTCATCTGGCAAAACGAACAGACATGGTGTGATGATGATTACAGTCTGCATCACAATTTTATTTTACTGTAGAAGCACCTACATTTGGAACTTGAGTTTTTTTGCATTTAATTCTGCATTAATAGAAATACATGTGCAAAATGATCATGCAATCAGTAAGTCTCTGCAGAGTCTGCCAAATGAAGGTGTGTCGGACCCCTCTGAGACTAATAGCACTGGGGTCTCTGTTAGTCTTAATAGGGCTTTTCACACTGTGCTTAACCCCGGGTTATCATCGTTCTAAACACCGCTTTAACCCAGGGTAAAGGAATGTTTCACATTTGTAATTTAGAAAGGGGGTTAGCACCGTTTTTTACCCGGGGTTATGAAACTCAGAATTTGTGTGTGTGTGTGTGCTTTTGTGTGTTTTGGACACACAAAAGCACACACATTGGACATATGTGCACCAATTACCTCCATTCACTTCTGCAAATCCATGTTCCAGTCAGAAGCCTGCGGTCAGTGTTCGATCTGTATATGTAATACTTTTCCCATTGCAGCTCTGAAACTTTATATTACAGCATTATTACAGTGACAGTCTTTCTAGGGTAAATCACTTTTGTTGTTGGTGTTTTCTTTTTTGCTACATGGATTTATGTAAATGTGCATTTTAAACTCTTGCCTATGTTTATCACCTCTGAACATATATGATTTTTATGCTTCTGTTTGTCTGTCTTTGTTCTGTGTCTTTGTTTGCGTTTAGTTGGCTTTTCTTTTGTTCGTTCTTGAAGTTGAACAATTGAAACTGTCACCATGTCACCACACCTAAATCATGCCAAAGGAATGACATGGGTGGGACATGGGTGTTCTCTTCTTAATTTGAATAATTGATTTATGGAAATGCACCAAAGGGAAATTATTTCCTGCAGTTATCAGGCATCTAAACGGGCAAAAGATGAGTCACTGCCAGCCAGTATTTGAATGCGGTTCAAAGTCATGCCTGTACACCTCATGCAATCATCTACACTGTTTCACATTTTAAACAATCAGTCTCTTGCAGACCCAATGTGTTCTGACATTGAGTTACAGCAAATGACCTTCCAGTAAGAGATTAATGACTTTATAACATTAATAATTGAATATGCAATGTACTGTAGTAGACTACAAGTCGAAAGATTAGACATACCTACTCAATCTCGTCACCAGCAACACAGTAAATGCACTCATGCATTTGTTAAAAATATACTTTTAAATCTATAAGTGTAATACAATTGTACTGTTATGGTGCAAATTAGGTGCAATTTTCCTCACATTATGACTTTTTTTCCAGGTTTCATCATGTGGGGTGCAGAGTATTTCTTCCAAGCAAAATGCCATCTGTCCTTTGTAAACAAGCCTCATCGAGATGCTGTTTGTGTGCTTTGTGTGTTTAGGAACATGTGGGTGTGTTCGCTCTTACATTAGACTGCTATACAGGTGTGGAGGACAGGGACTGCACTCTGGGAAAAACAATATATACTGCAGAGAGACAGGTGTCCCTGCAGGAAGTTTCCATGCAGCATGCTTCATGAATTTATTGATATAATACATATAGTGCGGCTTAAAATGTCTGTGAACACACTGAAAAGTAAAAAAAAAACAAAAAAAAAACACTAAACTACTAAACTGTTTTTCTTTATTTTACAAAAGCACAACATTTAGTTGCTATTGTGAGTTTACAAAAAAAATAGTTACAGTTTCTAATGATGTATTACACTTATCTGCATGACCAAAAATGATTGTTTCCATTGTTATCAGGAAAACGCTGGCGTCTCCATGTTATGCAGTAAGCGCTATCCTTTAGCTGCCACACTCCGCACAAACACTTGCACTGCGTCCAAAATCGATTATTTCCTTACAGTATAGTAAGCGAAAAACGGTAGCCTACGCCAACTGTATGTCCGAATTAGTATTCGAAATAGTAGTCATAAATAAAAAGGAATAAAGCTCAAATTGTAGTAGGCCTACCTACACAGTGCACAATTTCGGACCCACCATTGCGCACATTTATTTAGGTTAACGTTAGAGCGAGCGGCCAAGTTACTTACATGTTTCAAATGATAAACCATATTTGAGGACGATGGATGATAGGTGAATGTTCGGATTTCCTGCCCGACATAGACTGCTGTAACAAAACGCAGTTAACTATATGCCGCTCACGGACTGCGTGACTTTGCCACTTCCTGTGGAGTGTTTTTATTTAAGTAACAAAGCAACTAAAATATTGGTCGACTAAGCCTCACCTCGTCAACTAATGTTTAGTCAACTATCAGGGGGCATTTCACATAGATTTTTATTTTCTCTGTGCAGGTAGGCTACATGTTGTAACGTGTTGGTATTGCCTAAACAAATGTGAGAAAAGAATTAGTGGCAGTTGGCTAACAGGTTCCTTAAATACACCTTGAACTTCTAAAGCTGCTATTATGTAACAATCTATTATCTTGCTTTCTTTGACTGTTATATTGGGAATTTGAATATTGAGTTTTTTTTAAAACAGTAGAGCGTTGGTGCTAGCAATGCCAAGGTCATGGGTTCGATTCCCAGGGAAAGCAAGAACTGATAAAATGTAAATTGTGTACCTTGAATGCAATGTATGTCGCTTTGGATAAAAGCGTCTGCCAAATGCATAAATGTAAATGATCGCCTGACTACAATCAGCTAAGCTGGATTGCCTGTAATCAAAATGGGTGAGTTATTTGCCTTTGCACTGCAGCAGAAATGTCAATTTGAATAAGTCAGTGAGATACTTCAAACAAAACTGCCTCCTGTCAGCACACCTCTGTTTGATCTAGGCCTTTATGAAATGCATACACCAGCCTTTCTCAAAGTGGGTGCCGCGGCACACTGGGGTGCCTCCTGACTTTGTCAGGGGTGCCGCCAAAAAATTACGTAGGCTACAAAAAAAAAAAAAATCTGACATTTCATATATAAATATATTTGAATTTACATAAATACATTCTTCTTCTTTTAACCCTTTCGCACGTACGATCAGTCTAGGCTGGTCCCTGGAGCACCGGTGTGATTAGAACGGTCAGAGCATGACGTGATCAACTGCTAAATTCAAATGTGCTTTCGCGCGTTGGCTGGCGCTGAGCCAACTTTTCAGTGTTTTCATCCACATAATGTTTGTTTTAGGTTTCAGACATAATTACTAAAAAAACAATACATTTAGAGTTTGTAAAATACACACTGATGTCAAAGGAAGAGGCAATAATAATAATTTATATTATAATTAGTTTTATTCATATCAGATACACATTGTGTAAGTAACTTTAAAATTTACTCTATTCTTCTCCCAGTTCACCTGCCACTTACTTTTATGTATTTCGGGAGAAGTGGATGAATTCACTTGTTGTAAATCCAACAGATCCGATTCTCTGAACTGCGTCTGCGGCACAAACTAACATGGCGGCGCCCATCGCGCATACAGCTCAACTAACGCGATCGTTAAAATGGTGTTCAAAAAACAAAACACTTCCACTTGCATATATTTGACAATCGGAATATCAGATATTTCATGCCATATCTAACAAATTTGTGAATATTTTGAATAAAAAAGTAAAAATGACATAAAAGCAGATCATAATGAACATCTCTGTTGTTGCAGTTGCAGCGGTGTGTCACGTGACAAGCAATGACGCGTCACCATGGAAACCATAAAGTGACACATTCTAAATAATGGTCCCCTAGAAAAACTCACGCTGGGGGGGTCAGCCAGAATATATTAAATTTATGTGTGAAAGGGTTAAACATATGAAAGGATTAATAAAATTGTCAATTCATTTTATATATATATATAAAATTTGCATTTGCATTTGGGTTATGCAGTGTTTTTAAATTATATTTTACACTGGGGTGCCTTGAGATTTTATGCACTTTTGAAAGGTGCCCTGACTGAAAAAAGTTTGAGAAAGGCTGGCATACACGATAGGGCAAGGGTAGGTTAATTGTGTTTGTGTATACTTTTTTTTTTTGTATGAATTTGATTAAAATATAGCATATATTTTATGTAAATTTAAGAAAGATTTAAATTCTGACTCTTTCGACTTTTTCATAGGGTAGGCCTACTTTACCTAAAACATTTTGTTACATTTTTTAAGGTCACTGTACATTCACAGAGGATGACAGCATGTGTAAAAAGGAGGTGTGACAGAATCATTTTTGCCAAACAATGTTACAAAGCGATTATCCTATTAGAACATATTTGCATTCATGTTTGCATAGAGCAAGTAGGTCAACTGCCATAGAGTACAAGAGTACAAAAAGTCCAATTAGAAGGAAAAAAAATATTTATTGCATTCAAAGTTTTTTATACACTCAAAAATGTATTTATTGATGAACTGAATTGAGTAAACTCAACTAAACTTGCAGCAGACCTCTGCACAGACTCAGCTTCAACTCCTCCCCAACATATGCCGGTGTGATATATCCCAATCTTCAAGCAGAATGAACTGGATGGAATATTCTGAATGACACCAATCCACAATCTGACTTGTGATGCAGCCTGGAATTAAACCACAGTATGTTGGTTCATTTGGCCAGATGAGGACTGGTCCCCCGATTGAGCCTGCTATCTCCAAAGTTTTTACTCCATTTCTGTCACAGATGGAGTTTGAGCACACCTTTGGCTTGCTTAGTTGGGGACACTTAAAGGGGTGGTTGATTATGATTTCACTTTTCTAAATTTAGCTAGTGTGTAATGTTGCTGTTTGAGCATAAACAACATCTGCAAAGTTACAACGCTCAAAGTTCAAAGCAAAGGGAGATATTGCTTTTAAAGAAACCGCTACAACAAACGGCTGGTTGGGACTACACAACATTCCTCCCGGGTTAGTGACATCACCAACCCTAAAATTCACATAAACCCCGCCCCCGGAACATGATTTATAGATTATCAAGACAGAATATGCCAATCAATGACTAGAAGATGACTACACATAGGATACATAAATTCATCAACTGACCATTCAGAAACGTCCTGTTGCAATCTACATGTTGTTACTTCTTCTTGGGTCTCTCCATCATTGTCTGAATCCAGTTTGAACATAAAAGGCTAAAAGTTGTCAGTGCATGTCTCTGTTGCAAACTGTTGAAGCTCCGCCCTCTGTGCCTTGAGCAGCAGCTCATTTACATTTAAAGGAACAGACACAAAACAGTGCATTTTTGCTCACCCTCAAAAATTGACAATTTTAACATGCTATATAAAAATATCTTTGGGGTATTTTGAGCTAAAACTTCACATACAAACTCTGGGGACATCAGATACTTATTTTACATCTTGTGAAAAGGGCATTATACCACCCCTTTAATATTCAGCAATATTTTTGTCTTGGATGCACTGACACTATTGGATAAGAACTGAGCTGGACGACAACATCACTGTTTTCTACAGAGCTGTTTTATATATGAACTGAACTGTTTGTTTCCACATTTGATGATTTTTATGTCTTTTTGTACTTTTACAAAGTTATTTGTACAAAAACTTTTACAAAAACTTTGTACTTTTACAAAGTTTTTCTTTATGTCTTTTTAGGGCTCTTTTACAGCAGAATTGAACTCTGTTTTCATCACTCATTATTTTTCTGTTAATGCCTGTGAAGATGTTTTGAAACAATTTGTATTGTGTAAAGTGCTATAGGCCTAAATTAAGGTGACTTGACTTAAACTTAAGGCCTATTCACACCAAGAACAATAACTATAAAGATATCGTTCTGTTTATTCTAAGCACGTGCTTGTCTGTCACTTTAAATGCTTAAGATCATTACAGCAGAATGGATGCTGTTGAACTGTCGACGAACAGAGGTAAGTCTGCTGTATATATACCTCTTAATTCGTTGATTGGGTTGATTAACTGAATGTGCTCCACTCGTGTTTAATTAGCTTTGATTATCTGAATGCGCTCCACAGGTGTTTAATTAGGTTTAATCCAGGGTTTCTCAAACTCGGTCCTGGAGGGCCACTGTCCTGCACAGTTTATAGCTCCAACCCTGATCAAACACACCTAGCTGTGAGTTTCTAGTGATCCTGAAGACATTGATTAGATTGCTCAGGTGTGTTTGATCAGGGTTGGAGCTAAACTGTGCAGGACAGTGGCCCTCCAGGACCGAGTTTGAGAAACCCTGGTTTAATCTGAAAGTGCTCCTCCCGAACTTTGTTAATAAAACATAATTTAATGATTCAGTCGTGTGCTTTTGAGTGTGGGGTGAATTCAGGTTTTTTGTTCCAATTTATTATTATTTTTCACAAGAAGCATAACATGCAATAACTGACATAAATATATATTTATATAATGTATTTTACCCCCAAAATGTGATATGATGTAAATAAATAATATACCCCCCCCCCAACATACACAAATAATTTAATATTAAAATATAACATGCACTCATTTATTTAAATAAAGTTATTTTGAGCAGATTTTACAAATAATTAGCCTACGTGAAATAATGCAATAATTGGTATATATTATGTCATATAAAAACTAAATGAAGAGAAAAAAGTGAGAAGTACACATGATTAGTGCTTTTACTAGTACTTTTATTAGTGTCCACAGAACAATAAATTACACTTTTGCAAAATGTATATAAGTAAATACTGTTTGTTAGAGAGGACAAGCATTTTGCACAACACCATTTCCTATTGTGCCATACTGTCTTACACCATAGCAAATTGTTGGCCACATTAAAAAGTACAGTGTGAGACACTGAGAGGTACTTTGGGACCTTATAGGAGGCATGTGAGAAAAGTGTGTGAGGGACGTGTGTGTTCACTTATCCTGACCCCCTCTGCCCCTCCCTCTGCTCTTTTCTTTGCCATGCTTCTTCATATAGTAGGCCCTGGCTAGACCAGAAATACACTGACTGAATTCACGGAAGTTCACTTCTCCATCATGGTTCTTATCCAGTTCTTCCATCACCTCCTTAATATTCTCTGGATCCACTTTATCCTGAGACAGACATAGAGGGAGGAATGTCAATCCTGTTATTACTTACATACCACTCATAGCTCCAAAAAAAAAAAAAAAAAAAAAATGATGAAGGGCAGCAGTGCATGAGTTTCTAAAAAGTGTGTTAGCAAAGGAATGAGAGCAGGAATGAAGAGCAGGAATATTTTCGAGTTTCCATCATGGGTGTTACGACTTGAAATGCTTCTCATGCCAGGTTGCCATAATAAGCCTTTACTGCACAGTAATTGCACAACTTTTTTTGTAAACATGTTTTGATTTGTTGCAACATGTTGGAGGGGTTCACTTCTCCCAACCAATGACTATCTTTCTCAAAACGTCATCTTTTTTTCTATGCATCTCTCTCATTCTAACCTTAAATTCAGGACTGGTCAGATGGGCTTTAATAAGCTGTCCGAGTTCAGCATTACTGAGCTGGGACTTCTTCTCATCTGTTCCTGCATACTCCTCAAACACCTCCACTATGGCCACGATGGCTTTCTCCAGCTTAGACATGTCTATGAGAAAGAGATTCATGAAGTTCACTAATGCCAGTCAGAAACTCTTCATGCACATTTATCATCTTAAAGTCACCATAAAGAAGGTCTATGGCCAATGCAAAACAAACAACACATTTATATTTGCTGCAAGACATACCCACAAAATGATGGTCTGCAACTCAGGAATGCAATTTAAGCTGCACAAAGATACAAAGGGTCTGAATGAAATGAGATTTTGAAGAATGTTTTTGTCAGTACAATAATAGCCAGTGGGTTCCAATGTTTATGTTGGACCCAATTGACTTTCATTGAACGGACAAAAATAATTGACATTTCAAAAATATCCTCTTCCGTGTTCCACAGAAGAAATAATTTCATACAGGTTTGGAATGACATGATGGTGAGTGAATGAATGACAGATGGTGAATGATAGAACTTGAATGATATATCCCTTTAAATAAGACTTGGGTTAAATAACAATCATGCATTAAATCCATCATAGTGTGCTGTAAATTCCTCTAGACTGTTTCTAAAATCTTTTTCAGTTTGCACTTTCTTTTTCTCTTTCTCTCTTCTTATTTTCTTGCACTTACCTCAGTGTTGTGGTTCCAGAGAAGTTATGCAGATGTTTTGTTGGAGTAAATCGTCTGCTGCTTTTAAAGCACAGATTTAATTCTCCATAGCACACACACGCACACACAGCGGCAGGAATGATTCATTCTTGGGCTATGTAGGATTCGTAGCACGCCCAAACCAGTCTGATGAGTCTCATGCATCGTAAAATAATACATGGTTATGTAATCTGTTACACTTTTTAGATTCAAATATGATATTCTGCTGTGTTTCACTATGGATATGCAATTTGATTATAGTAAATAAACAAAACAAAAAAATGATTGGGGATTTCCCAAGTCAGACATGGGGAATCTGAGTCACATAGGACATGAGTGACTCTTTCGCTCTCTCTTCTGGGTGTTGCCCATTGTCCTTCTTTCCACGTAGAAAATTGTGGAAGCCTGAACTAACTGGTCTCATGCACCCTGAATGCCATAGTTGCATGTATTTTTCTGAAGTGACTGCATGCCCTTTCTTTAAACATTCTTTTAATAATGTTTCATCTTCAACATTTAGGAAAAAGCTGAAAGACTCATTGTGTAGCTATGACGTTGTTGGCTATATTTTCGTGCAGGCTTGAATCACAAGCTTCAAACGAAGCTTCATATTTGCAGTAAACAGAGACACACTTATCCTCTCTAAATCTAGTCTTCAGACATCAAAGAATGCCTGATATTTGCAAAATGATAATTTTTAAAGGACACTATATATAATCTATATATTGTATATTATATATATTATGTACATAAATACTTTATCCACAGTACACAGAAACGCTAACAATAATGAAGCCATCTGCAGACAATAATGGTGCACAAAACCATACTAGACAATGACTGCTCATCTTTATGCTCGGTTGTGGAGCAACAGAATTTCCCTTAAGCTTTTCATACATGACATAAATACAAAGACACTGACTCATCATCCAGTGTTGTAATATAGTCTAGTTTTTGGAGACCCAAGTAAACAGCCAGATAAACAGACACACCCTTTCGAATTAACTTAACCAAACCTATTTATCATATATCTTCCATTATTTATCATCACAGAATCTTTTTAATATATTTGCAGAACATAACCAAGATGGGTAACACTAACAGCAAAGTAAATGTCTGTGAATGTAAACCCCACCAAAGTCTTTACCTCTAACCTCTGAGAAAAACCTTTAGGCTGTGGAGTATTAAAAAGAAGGGTGTGTGCTTTTAAGTGTACTCTATTTAATTATCTTTTGTTCAGTGCAGGTTCTTCTACATTGTAAGGTAAGCATAACCACAGGTGTTTTAATACTGCACAAACACACCTTAGCAAATATGCACGCAAAAAAAAGGAGCATTACAGGAGCCATTATGTATAGGTGCCATAGCCATGAGCATTTGACTCGAGAGATCATGAGCTCTACAGTGTGTAACAGTGACCTTGTAACATGTACTTACTGTAATAAAAGTAAATTATGCATTCATGAATAACATAAACTAACATTTTTATTTCAAACCCTAATAAGTTGAAATACTCTGTAGCTACTAAAATGTGTAATTACACTGTAACACATCTGTAACCAAAAATTATAATATACTATAGGGGCCTAATAAAGTAAAAAAGAAAATAACAAAAATAAATTGCAAAAAATATAATCATTGGTGTCACTTTATCTGACATAAAAATGTTGGAACACAAATGTGTTTGTTATTAGCATGTTAGTTTTAAAATAATCCATCATAGTCATTCATTCAGCAAAACAGCGGTCTAAATGTAGCCTACAGACATGTTTGATCTTATCTGTGAAGAAAAAAAAAAGAAAAAAAAAAGCATTTTTGGGTTACTTGTCTGCAAGATAGAGAAATATAAAAGTAGGAGAGAAGAGGAAGAGCGAGTTGATGGAAGAACTCATGACGTGTGGAATACTGCTGACATCTAGTGATCAACTTCCTGAACTATAATAGACAATATTAAGAGCTGCGCCACGAATGAAAGCGAGGCTGTGATAGACTTAGCGTGTTTTCAGTGGCATTCGCTGTAAGAAGCTGTATAAAGCTCTGAGGTCACTTATAATTTTACACAGCTAATATTGTCTAGGGTTTGTTTTTTTTGGCCAACTGATTTTTTTTTTTTTTTTTTTGGCAAGATAATGCTATGTTTCGCCAGCAGAACAAGCCAAAAATACAACACCACCAGTACAACTCACTGAACAGATGTACGTCTATCCCGGACCCTCACACAACCTTGCTTTCATTCCTGTTAAAAAAAACGAAGATGGCGCTGCTGTGAATAAGGTCTATATGGTCACATGACAGACATTAGACACTTTAATTCCCTTTTACAAGAAATAAAAAATAAATAAAAGTGTCCTTGTACCATTCACTTTGTTTGTGCATCATGTAATGTTATGTATTATATCAAGTATTATAAATATGTGCATAATAATGGTAATAATAATTGTAGTTGTATTGATATACTGCTTATAGTTATACTGATCTATGGTCTATGTATTTTTGTATTTTAAGTCCAGACAAATCATGCTCTCCCATGACCTCATGTGGCTGACACACCCTTAAGAGTCATCCTGGTTGCAAGGCAACGCGACTGTTTACACGTGATATTTCTGTTTACACGGATTTCAAACACGCCCACACATTGTCGGTGGAGGGGGGAGGGGTACATTTGAAAACCACCAAAGTTGTTTGAATCAACAGATCCTAAAATTATATATTATTATGTAAAATGAATTCAGGTACGTGTATCTACAATAAACACCAGCTTGCAAGCACTCTGCATGATGTCGAGTGAGCTTAAAGCAAGCGGCAACCTCCCCGTCTCTCCCTTGAAACCAACACGGAAGTGAGTTAAGCTGTAATTCGTTGACTGGCCGCTTGAGGCTGTTGTCAGAAGTGAGTCAAATCTGTATCTCCCCCATGTTAAAATGACCAACTTTACAGCAGAAAAAAACGTGTTTAAAGCCTGGTGTCTGTATGTGGATTTGGTCTATACAGCTAATTTTGCCCTTCATAACAACTGTGAGGGGGGTGAATTATTTTATAACTCGTCCGTTTAGTTGATTAATATTTAAATTTAAGGGTGTGGCCAAGCCACTTGAGTGACAGATGGATTGCCGCTGTCAGTGCTAGCCGTTTGTCTGCTGTTACTAGCCGTCACTTCACCTCAGCAATGTTAGCTGCTGAACTTGCCATCTCTGCAGTGTTTGTGCTTTTTTTCGGGATTATCATTTCATACAATTTTAATACTTGGGTAACGTTACAAAGCTCACGTCTTAGGATTCCGTCGTTATCGTTCGAGAGAAAAAACAGCGCTGTATTTCAGTTGTTTTCCTCTGTGAACATGCACTAATGGATGTCTGACAATTTCGTTGCTTTTTGGGGTTTTCAAATTTAAAACGTCAATAAATGCTCGTTCGTTCTGCTCCCATGGAACAGATGGATTATAATATGCTTATGTAGGTTACCGTCAGATGAAATCATGCAGGCGTCGGCGCTTTCTCCGTCCGTGAATGAGCGTGGATTTTCTAGCGCATTTACTTGCACTTCAAAGGCAATATATCTATGGTTTAACCCATTTGAGAGACGGCCAACATCAGAATTTAAAATGGACTGAATAAGCTCTCTACGAACTTGAGCGATGCCGCGCTGACGGACCATGAAAGAGTGACGGACATGTATGCACATAAATCACTGTCGTACACAAACACTCTCGAAGTAATACACAGTCTCACTTGTAGCCATGTCTTTTAACTATTATAATATTTCGAAGGGCAAAAATAGGAACGTTTAATTGGCTTTACATCATCAGCTAACTCGATCACGTCGAGCTAGGTGATTTCAGATAGCCAGGCCAGGCTCCGCTCCTCAGCTCCACTCACGCCCCGCCTGTTTGTCCATTTTCTGTTATCCGGGAGTGACGCAAGGCCAAGATGGCGACGGCCGGCTCCGCCCACTTTAGGCTTCAAAAATGCTCTTCAGAAACCTACGGGTGACGTCACGGACACTACGTCCATATTTTTTTACAGTCTATGGCTTAAAGCAACACTAGGCTAAGTAACATTTTTTACCTTAAAATAATGTTTCCAAAATGGTTTCAGTGGTTCATCAAGTCGTAACAGGGTGAAAGGCACTTCTGGATTCGCTTTGCAGCCCTAAATCTGCTATAACCGCGCTATGCAAGTTTGCCAAACCGGGTCGCGTTTCTGTAGTTCGAATTAGACATAAGAAAACTACAAATTTGACTTGCTTTACGTCAAGCGTTACAATAGTCGTTATTTAGTTTTTCTTAGTTTCTGATGTCGCAATACATCATGCTTTCATGAAATCAACATACTCTACCTTGTCTGTGGACATCGTTCATATAAAGCCGGTGCTGAATAAACAGCGAGCGTGCGTGCGACGGTAGGCTGCGGGCGGCGAAATTATTTACGACAGCGGTAATGGACAATTCCGCTTCCAACCTGTAGGGCGACCGAACAGGATGTTGCTTTTTTTTTAAAAAAACCCAGCCGAGTAGCCTAATGCTCCACAAATCAAACAATAATGATAGACTCAAAAAGAAAAAGAGAAATAAATTGAGATTCATTAATATCATTACAGTGTTGCATTAAATATTATATGCCTGGTTCAAAGTTAAATCTGTGTTTGGTGTTTACTGAATGTCTGATGTGTAAACAGAGGATTAAGTGAGGGCGGGATGATTATCTTTTCAAAATAGAAAGCATTCAGAAACAACATATTTACTTTTTCATATTCTTGGTCATATTGTAGTTCTAAAAACTAATTTCATGGCAATAAAATGTGTTTATTTAAATAGGCTATATCTTTATATATTTTAAATGTTTATATACTGGGCAATGATGTATTATCTGATTTATGTATCAGACTGATGTATCATACTGTAGGCATAAGTGGATTGGTAGAGACCTTTGTGATATCCCTCATTGTTACTGTGTTAGACAACGAGAATCCCATTATTTATGGGAATTTTAAAGGAAGCATGAAGAGAAAATAAAGACAGTCTGTGAATTAGCTGCTCTTTGAACATTCACAAAGTCACTGTTGAAGTCTGTGATTGACCCGTTTATGAAAATGGTGTTTCCTCCAGTCTGGTTGCTCTTAAGGATTGGCATTTCTGTGTTGTATTGTGTTTGTTGTGGAAATTCTTAATACAAATATACCTACTTAATCTGACTTCACCATGGACAATTAAAACAACTTCCAGTTGTTAAAAATAATAACTACAGTATCTCGAGGTAATTCCCTGAATTACCTGAATACTTAGCCTACACAATACTTCCCTGAAGTAAGGTGACGGCGTCCCGTCAAGAAGCTACACCTCAATAATCACACATGAGCACACAGGCCTTTAGCATCTATACACTCTCACCGTCCTTCTCAGTCCAACAAAGGATCATTAATACTAACTCAGAGTATTACAGCCTCACCCCGAAAGTGGCTCTATAGTCTTCCAACACTATCACTGTCTCTACGGTGGTCTTTTGACCATAGAATCTTTAGTACTTCTGCCTCAATCTCACATAGATGTTATTTTGTTGTCTTTTGAGTGTAGAAACTGTTTCTCAGCTGCACAGCATATACCTGACACGACTCCCAAGTTGCTCTTTGCAGAAATGAAAATATTCTCGTCCGGGAGATCACTGGCCACAACAACCAAGTGAGTCTCCTGAATAGAAAGATACATGTATATTTAAATCATACAGTTGAGTAAAAATCAATGTCACTCAAGTCTTCTTCACTGTGATTTGTTCTGGTGATTGGTTTGTAATGATCTAAGCTAATCATATGGCTGTGTTAAGCACTTTTTGGTATATGGCCTTTGACATGAGCATCCTTAGTCTGCATTTCTCTGTACATTTAATGTTGAAAATAACCATTACATAAAATATTTCTATCACATGTTGTTGTTGCTGTTGCTGTTATCATGCCATTTGTGTGTCTACTATAGTTTCAGTCATTTCTGGGAAAGGCAAAGGTTGTTTTGTAGCTCTTCTGTCACCATGTTAAGCCATCAGAAAACAGAATGCAAAACAGAAACGTACATAAAACTGTAACATTTTTAAAAATTATTTCAGGGAGCCTATATAATGTGTTAATAAATTGCATTATCATCTCAAGTTGAATAAATATGCTGTATGTTGGGACATAATGCCTACAGAAAGTATAACAGAGCTGAGTAATTTAATATTACACGCCTTGTGCTTGTAAAGAGAATTTAATGCTGATATATCTAATCAAATGTTTAAAATCATGGGAAAATGTGCTTATGAAGCACAAAAAAGGAACCTGTTTTGTAGAATTATCCTTATTATATAAATATTAATTCAAGCAAAAGTTCTCAGAGGCTTATGTCTGGAAAATATTCTATGTTAAGATTGTATTTGATACTCTCAAACTCAATCTAAGATGTTTTTAAGTTCCAGTGTGTCTGCACCCTTAAGACAATCATAAAGAGCAGTTTGCATTTTCTTTTGAAATTGTCTCCAAAAGTCTCATCAGAGTAACGTCTGATATGATATCTTAATAATTTTGCAGAGTATATTGGAGTCCGACCTGAACAGTATGGAGGCAAAAAAAAAAAAGGAAAATCATTGAGTGTTTATTTCCATGGTGGAATTTACAGGACTTTTGAGAATACATTTTGTGCCCAATGCTGACACTTATAAAAACTTAAAGTGAATTTGAACATCACTGGACAAAAATGACAAAACATCCTCTTTTGCAAAACATACATACAGTGTAACTGTAGTAACAACTTCAAGGCATGTGACTGAAAGTGAAAAACATATTAACAAAATGATGAAAAAGAAAAACAGACATTCTTTTTTGCCCTCATGTTTGGCTATTTAATTCTTTTTGACACCAAGTGCCTGCTTTTGCGTCTGGTAGATCTGTTCACAGGCAATGGAGAGGCCCACAACAAGAGACACAAACTCTTCAAAATTCACCTCTCCGTCTCCATTAGAGTCCAGATCCTTCATAATCCTGTCAATGGCAGCAGGGTCCTTCTGACTCTGGGAGAAACAAAAGATACATGTTTGCAATATAATAGAATTGGAAGTAGGTTTTCACAGATTATGGAAAAAGAGTTAAATATGAAGAAGATCTGAATGATTCGGTATGGATATCAGAGGCCCCTTGCTCAGGGCCCTCCTTAGGGCGGTGCAACCGTTACGACCGCACCAGGCCCCGCACTTGACGGGAACGGACCAGAGGGTGGCTTCCACTACCTTGGACTGGGTCCCACCCCATGCTTGGTACGGCCCTGCCCGTGCTATACCATTAGAGGGCCCTGATCATTACAGGGCCCAAGCCTATGTTTAAAGTTGTCCCGCCTCGGGTGTATGATAGATGGAAATTTGTACCTTCAGAAAGCTAGTCAGCTCGTTCTCCATCAGCCGTTTGAGCTCTTTGCGACTCAGGGATGCTTTGCTACCCTCTGTGTCAGCATAACGGTGAAACACCGTGATCAGAGTCTCCATTGCTCTCTCAAGATCAGACGGCATTTTGACTGTCTACAGTGAGAGAAAATGTATTCGTTTTTGTGTCTCATCCCTTAATCAAACTGCATATTATGCAAACAGCCACTGTTCTCCTCCCATTGGGCAGATTGGGAAACAGAAGTGGATTTTTCCATTTGGAAATAAGCCAAAGTGTGAGTAATGCCCACCAGATGTCATGCCAAATAGATGCATTAAAAAAAAGAAGAGGCAATTTATTATTAGAAGGCCTATATCCTGATGCAATTGTTAAAAGTATTTCAGAATTAATGTTATTTTTAACTTTTAATCTACTTATAAAAACGTTTAGATTACGTAGCCTTAAGTGACACTGACGGCCATAAAATCTGTGCATATACGCACACACACACACCATTTAAAAAGTGCAGTTCGTATTTCAAAGTTATGTATTACTATCACTTAACAAGTAGAAATCTTATAATACTAAGGTAAAAACTTTTAAAAACCGCTATCAGTCGATAACTAAGTAAAACAATTTTGTAGGCTACTATGCCTTTATTTTAAATGTCAACTTGTTCTAGAATAGTAAAAGTTTGCGTACTTACGATTATAAAAGGCAGAGCGTCACCTGAAGATGAAAGAATGTACTGAATGTCTTGTGCAAGAGTTGGTCAAGCAGAGCAGGAATTTATACCGGGGCTCCGCCCGAATGATGAGTGTGAGGTTGGGTGGGAACTATAGCCTAAATGTTAACTGTTTAGGGCTGAACATTACAGAAAATGCTGACGGGTTTACAGTAGGCTACAAACGCGAATGAATGTAAGCATGAGTATGTAAATGAATTTAACAGTGGTCCCGTTACAGATTTATGAACGAGAAATTCCACTCCAATCAACTCTGCTAGGAAAAAACAAACCTCACAACTGTAACGCGTGAAACCAGTTAGACCATCGTAAACCAGCTAAAACCAGCAAACCACCCTTGTGAAAAAGAAGTGTGCTTACTTGTAGTGTAGCCTACTTCAAATCTTCAAATGTACCTGCAGATAATATATTATTAAAACAAAAGGCTACTTTTATAAAGAGAGTATACTTTCATGACTGTGTACACTGCACTTTGAAATAATTGAAAAGCAAACTTTTTTGAGGTACATTTTAATTTATTGTTGTAAAAAAAAGGTTGATCTTTTGTAGTGCTTTAAAGAAGTATTCTTAGTTTGATGTGCTGACTAACATATTACAGCATATGTAAACTTGATTATGATTTTAACTGTAGTTTTTTTTAGTTTCATCATTACAAATGTGTGATTAAAAATGCATGTAAATTCCACAATGCTTTGTGTACATCATATTTAAATGATAATAGAATTATATTACATATAGAGATGTATGCAAGTCCTCTAAGCGCCTCAAAAAAGCACTCTTTTATTAAATGAAACTAATTTAATTTAATATAAATGTAATGTGTGTGTGTGTGTGTATATATGTGCTACTTTATGGTCAGTGCATTCCTATGCATGTTGAACGAATGTTCAGTAAGTTTTCACAAGGAGGACCAGCCCTTAAATTCCTATCCACCATTTCCTAAGTGTGTGACTCAAAACTTTCACAATGCTCCTGTCTGACACAACATTGTCTGACTCTCCACTGAGAACAAATGTTAGAAGAGGATACTTGGCAGGGCATCATTTTTAAGGGAAGGGCCGGCGCTTTTGGCAAAGATATGGCCTGTTTCAACCTGCACAGTAGGCATGAAGGGATGTCTCTACCCAGCACACAGGAGGTGTCTTTAAAGGGGTAGTTCACCCAAAAAATACTGTCATGTACTCACCCTTAAGTTGTTCCAAGCCTGTATGTATTTATTTCTTCTGCTGAACACAAAAGATATTTTGAAGAATGTCTGCAACCAAACAGTTGATGAGCCCCATTGACTTCCATAATATTTTTTTATAGTCAATGGGGTCCATAAACTGTGTGGTTACCCATATTCTTCTAAATATCTTCTTTTGTGTTCAGCAGAAGAAAGAAATGCATACAGGTTTAGAACAACTTGAGGGAGAGTAAATGATAACAGAATTGTCATCTTTGGGTGAACTATCAGAAACTAAATTGAATCTTTATTAGTATAGGACATGAGAAAAGGGGAAGAGAGAGAACGGTCATGGGTGGATGACACATGGTGTTTTGAGTAAGCACGATTGTTTTTGTCATAGTAACCATGTTGAATCCTTTGCACATCTCTGGAGGTTTTTTGCCACAACAATTCTCTCGTTACATTCCTTTCAAGCAAGGACATGACGTTTTTTTTAAGTGGTATAACTGGCAGTTTTTCCCACAAAGGGCTAAAACAGATAAACATCTATGCATTAATGCAATAAAGAAGCAACATGAGGGGGAAAAAAACATTAACTTTCACAACTACAGCATTGGTCCATCCAGAAAAGACATGAATCGATATGGAAAATAACTAACTAGTTACTGAACAAATGGGCTTCCATTAGTTTTTTGTCCTTCTGAATATTCAGTGCTTATGTTTATATAGCCTGGGAGAACCATTTTGGCAGAGCACAGCAGTATCACAACTATCTGGTTTTAATTTGAAATGCATTACAAATATTTGGGTGAGCTTCAACTGTGGTAGAGTCACATACTTTTAATTCCATGCTAATTTGAAGCTTATCTGCGGTTTGAGCTTTAAGGACTGAGTAGGTTAAATAAAGTCGAAAGATGACAATGAATGAGTTTTTTGTGCGGGGTCAGTAGCAGGACTGACTGAGTCAGCTGAGAGTCCCAGGATGCAATGTGAGGCCTTAGGCAGGAAACCAGCACTGTTTAGCATACATAAAGGGTGGAGGACACTGAAATCACTTGGCAGGTTAGTCATCTGGAGTCTAACAACTATCTGCAATAATTATTATTCCTAAATCGACTGCAGTTTTCATATTGTCTGTTACAGAAAATTCACATTAAAGTCACAATGAAAATTTTCTTCCAAATTGTGATGTACAGTGAAATTTATGCTGGGGACTTGGTTTGATCCATAAGTTGTTGATTGAATGAACTGAATGTGAGCTTGACAACAAATTTAAGAAAACGGTGGGTTTAAGTGGACTAGACGACTGGAAAAGTCCAGCATACGTTATTAGGGTGAAGTCTGCCGTTTCACCGGAAAAAAATACAAGGTACATATGCATTAATGAATCGGTCAAAATAAGATCAATAGGATTCCTTTAAAAATAATTTTCATTTTGTGCCGACTATAACAGGAAAACAAGAGTAGCTCTCTGAAGGGCCATGATTCTTTCATCAACTTTTAATTACAAACCCCTTAAACAAAAACAATTTTGTAAACAGAACCAAAAACCACACATCTATGACTGGTATGACAATATGTTTAGTTATTTTTCAGTGTGGATGGAATGGATAAAAAAAGTCTGCTGTTGGCAAACGCATCAGATTTCGTAGCTTTAGCAAACAACGGTGTGGTGGCTGAAGTCATAAGTGCTTCAGTTCTTCCTTTTGCCCTTGCTGGTGAGTTTGGCAGGAGCTGGAGCAGGTGCTGCCTGGTAAAGAGCTGCTGACACTTTGTTGATGTAGTACAGTGCGATGACAGAGAAGATCAGGCTATATTGGAGACAACAGAGAAAGAAAGAACAAATTAACAGTGTTGAATGAGTTATATTTGACCAATTCGACAGGTAGCCTATAAAAACAAGTGGGTTGTCAACTATTTTTTTGTTTGTTTTTAAAAATATATGTGGGATGAGTCAAGTTTTTTATCTGGTAATCGATTACCACAACAAGACACATAATAGTCGAAGATTTCTTACAAAAAATACTTTAGAGGGAAAATGCAAAGTCCAAACGTTTTAGATTCACAACATCATCAGTGCCGTAATGGACAATAGTGCACCCGATTTTATTTATTTTTTATATATATATATATATATATATATATATATATGTTTGTTCGTGTGTCTTGTGAAAGTATTCAATCCCCTTCATTTTTTCATTTTGTTATGTTGCTGACTTGTTAAACTACTTTAAATGACTTTTTTTTTTCTCCACATGAATCTACACTCCATACACCATAATGACAAGGCAAAAAACAGATTTGTGACAACTTAAACCTTAACTGCAAATTTAGTAAACTGAAATAATTACATTGCATAAGTATTCATACCCTTTTCTGGGACACTTGAAATTTAGCTCAGGAGCATTCCAATTACGCTTGTAGATGTTAACCTATGGCAAATTCAGTTGAATGGGTACGATTTGGATAGACACACACCTTTCAATAAAAGGTCTAACAGCTGAAAATGCATATCGGAGCAAAAACCAAGCCATGAGGTCAAAAGAACTGCCCGTAGAGCTCAGAGACAGGATTGTGTCAAGACATAGATCTGGGGAAGGAAGACTACAAAAAAATCTGCTCCATTGAAGGTTCACAAAAGCATGTAACCTCCATAATCCTTTTTTTGAAAAGAAGTTTGAAACAACCAGGAGTCAGGAGTTCTAGAGCTGGCCTCTTTGCCAAAATTAATGAAGGCCGGGCCTTTGTAAGAGTGGTGACCATAGCTTCGTGATCATATATGGAGATGGGAGAAATTTACAGAAGGACAAACATCACTGCAACACTCCACCGATCTGGGCTTTATGGCAGATATGAGTGGCCAGACTCAATCCTCTCCTCAGTAAAGACACATGAGAAAACACTTTTTTTCTCAGACTGTGAGAAACAATATTCTCTGGTCTAATGAACCTCAGTTCTTCGGTCGAAGTCCATAGTAATCGATTGTCGAGTTCACGCGCGTGATCATAGGTAACTAAACCTATGCGGGTGAACTCGACAATCGACTACTATGGACTTCGACCGAAAACAGGAAGAAAATACAGGTATGTGCGCTGGCTGAAATAACATCATATTTATTCATATCTTTCACATCTACTGCAGTCAGATTCACCCGTGTTCACTCTGAAGGAATCGCTCACATGACCTGTGCACTTGTAATGACACATCAAGGATGTTAAGAGGCTAAAGCAGGTTTAAAACTTGCCCCATTGAAGTCAACAGGGTGCAAATTTTAAAAAGAGGATAACACGGTGTAGGCAACACCGATTTTTGTCATTGTTCTGTATTGACAGCACTCCAAATGTACAAAAAAATGAGCTCAATGTTAAAATTGACCGGAGTTCTCCTTTAACTAAGTACTGAGTTAAGGGTTTAAATACTTGTGCAATGTACTTATTTTCAGTTTAAATTATGCAGAAATTATTCAAAGAAAATTATATAATTACATAAATATATATTAAATCAACATATAAACAAAGAAATGATTCAATTAATTTCATATTTTATAATTACACAAAATAATAATACAAGTTTTCATGATCATCAAGAATATAGTGCAACATTATCCAAAACAACATATCAAACATCATAATATGATTATCATATTTATGAGGAATAAACCCAGCAAAAAAAGAAAAAGAAAATTGAAGGAGAAAATCAAAAACTTTAAAACGTTTTAAAAGTAACTCACCACGTTGTCACGCACACACGATGCACCAAACCCGACGCAAACAGAGAGAGGCACAGGCACACGAGAACTGAGACAAAGATTGTTCAAGTAAGTACATATATTAATTCTTCATTAAAATCATTCAGATTTTAATTCAATCTGATTACACTTGTCTATCAAAATGTGTATTTGTACTTTGTAAAAATGTCATTATTAAAATCTTCTGGTTAAGTATACACTGCTGTAAGTTTGTGATTTAGATTTTTTTTCTTTCATTTATTTGATTGTAAAAGCAGTAATATTGTGAAACATTATTACAGTTTCAAAATAACTGTTTTGTTAATTTAATATATTTAAAAAAAAAATATATATATATATATATATATATATTTATGCAATTTATTCCTGTGATGGCAAAGCAGGAATCATTACTCCAGTCTTCAGTGTCACATGATCCGGCAAATCATTCTAATATGCTGATTTGCTGCTCAATACACATTTCTTATTATTATCAATGTAGATAACAGTTGTGCTTTTGTGGTAACCGTGACTTTTCAGTATTCTTTGATGATAGAAAGTTCAAAAGGACATTATTTATTTGAAATAAATTTCTTTACGGTCTTTACTGTAAAGAAGTTTTTACTGTCACTTTTAAATAATTTAATGCATCCTTGCTGAAAAAAAGCTTTTTAACTTTTGAATGGTAGTGTAAGTGTTTCTTCATTCATTTGAACTTTATGCAAGTGAGGAGGAGGATACACCAGACAATAGCAGCACTTACTCTCTGGGAAGATTTTGGCTTGGAAGCCTTTCCCGAAGACAAGGTTCTCCAGGTTATTGAAAGCCTGTAATTGCAGGTTAAGAACTAACACCGAAAATAGATAAGCCAACTGAGCAAAAACTTAACATTAAGCCTTAAGGTTAGACAAACTACTACTGTATGCATGACCAAGCAGCAGAAGGATACTGTAAGAGAGCAGAGAAACAGCACAGACCCCAGGAAGCCCCCCAGGATGGTCAGCCACTCTGAAGAGCCCAGCTGCCGACTGAACATCTGCATTCCTGCAAACACCAGCACGGACAGCAGACTGGCCAACACCAGGGATGTACTTGTGTTCACCGCTATAACAACAGAGAAAGATAGAGAGAGAGAGAGACCATGACAAAGTGTGAGTGTGTGGAAACATCAGTATAAAAATCAAATAATAATAATAATAATATGGAAAGAATATATGAATTTGAATTGAATATATTAAGAAAGAATTAAGAACATGTTCGCGTACAGTTCTTGACAGATTAGTCTATTTGGTTCCGCGACGGGCTAGTGTTCATTACGGAAGAATTAATTTGGGAACGAGGGACGACTCAGATTAATAAACATTTTGTCATATATTGATTTACAGACAAGAAACGTTAAATTACGAAGAGAAAGGCAAAAAAGCATAAACGTAAAGGGAAAAGCGTACTATGGATCTATTATGAAGCAGGTAAATGTACAAGAATTTGGACACGTCAGTGTACGCTCTTTAAAACGTTCCGTGTGGAAACAATCAGAGAGGCTACAATTTTCATCTACTGTTCTGCTTTTCTTTTTTTAAATAGTAAGCGCACACTGAATTAAGTTATTGTTATTCTTCTTCTTTCGTCTTTTCTAAGAATACTATGCCGATGACAATTGAAACGTATGAAATGTTTAGCAATGGTTAGCGGTGAGCTAAACACCATTCATACTGTTCATTTTTGCTTTTTCGAATCACAAATGGATGAAAAAAAAAACAATTCAACTTATTGTTAATGTTCACAAAGCGACTTAAATGAGGAGCTGCAGTAGGCTCCTATTTTGCGTTCCAATGCTACAAACTTTTGACGAGACCACCCGTGTAACGTTACTATATGTCCATTTTATGATCATGCGTGCAAAATAACAGACAGAACAGCTCAAATTTCAACGTTTGAAATAGTTAATGTAAAAGCAAAGCTCACCCATATTGGACAGCAATAAGGTAAAGACAGGTTTAACTCCTCTCTGTTCAGTCTCGGGGCCAGCAGAGCAAAGATGACGCGCTGCTAACGTCTAAAAACTGTGCCAAATGCAAATTCCCCTGCACTAACCCTATAGCTCCATCTAGCGGACAGAAGCGTGCTGCACATTCATCGATAATAATTATATTATTATATTATATTATATTATATTATATTATATTATATTATATTATATTATATTCATATTTTCTACCGTAGACTGTAAAAACCACCCAAGCGGCTCTCATGCATGCTCAGCTCAGCATCCATGCGCATGCTCTTTACTGATCTCCCCCTGAACACCTCATAACATCCATCGGATGGCTTAACATCCGTCAGAATAGACCTCAGCAAGCACTGTTGGAACCCCCCTAAATCAACATGGATTGCGTTAAATTGGACCTCTCTTAGACACAAATAATGTCTAAAACCGTAAAGGTTTAACAGCCGTTAATTTCATTTGCACGTTCAACCATTTTGTTTTATTTCGCGGAGTTCTGATCTTATAAACCGTTAGTTGTTTAAATGATTCTCTATGTAGAAAAAAAACGCTCGGTAATAGCGTTTATTTCATTTGCTATTAATATAACAATCGGCATAGTTCAGCAATGGCAGATGCGGAGTTGCAAACCTTTACATCCATTATGGACGCCCTCGTGCGTATAAGCGTAAGTACATTTGCATTATTAAAACCACATATTTACACGTTATCTGTCATTTGCACGCGGCTGTTATTTAACACACGAATGCAATGTTTACGGTCAGGTTTAGGCTAAATGTGACATTTGAGTGTTTTCCATGCCCAAATCTAACATTAAAAAGAAGAAAATAATAATAATAAAAATTCTTTACTGAGAGCATATATCGCTCGATATGAATAACACATGTTAGCAGAAACCGAGCATATTTATCATCTTTTTCTGCTAAAGCGCGTGTAGGCCACGGCTGCTTTTCCTCTGTTATGAATGATTTATTTGCTCTTAAGCGTGTAGCCAGGCCTAATATAATATCAGAATATTTTTTCCCCGTTAATACAAAATTGAACAGACTGACGCATTTAGTCTAACTCAGAATCATGATTGATGCAGATCACACGCTGATGCAACATATTAATTGATTACATTCTTCGAGAAGATGTAAAGGAAAAATAGAGGAGCCTTTAAAAATCTATAAGAAGCGGAAAAGGCCTTATTATCTGTGAGCTGCTGTCGCGCGACAGGATGTGTGTTGCCATAGAGACGGGGATGCAAGAGGGCCGAGGTCGCGAGCTGTGGGAAACGTCTGGAAAAAAACTAAAGTCAGTGTAAAAAAGAGGAACAGAGCTTGGAGAATTTAATTATTTCAATGGCTTATTGACAGAATATGCTGTCAGCTCTGGGGAAAATAATTGCCAGATACTGAACATAAAACAGCTTAAAATAGCTTAAATTGATTTTGTCAGGCTTCTAGATCATCCTGCTAACCAGCCAAACCAGCTGAGCACATGCCTGACTGGGACAGCTGTAAATGTCAGCATTTTCTTTTTCAGTAGGGAACCCCCCTTTTTTATTAAATGATGGAGACTAATGGAGTGCAAAAATGCATTTTTTTAGCAGCCTGGTTCTAGAAATATATATTTTTACCATAGAGATTTTTAAAAAGTTTTTGTTTAAGAGTTATATACTGATCACAAGCGGAATAACCACCTTACAAAGTTTAATGTAAAGCAAATCTTTTTGAAAATCGGACAGAAAAGTACAAGACTGTGTATTTAACAGCTTTAATGAGGGAAATAACTACAACTGCGAAAGAAACAATTTATTTAAAAACAATGACGAAATATGAAACCATTGGTTTAATATAATATATAATATCATTTTTATATAATGTGGATGTACATTATTGTCTGATGTGTTTTTTTTTTTTTATGCCAGCGTTAAAGATGAATTTCTGTCCAGGAAATCTGAACAGATAATAAAGTCAAACACAACAAACAAGATGTTGATTATGTATAGAAACAATATAGTTTAAGTTAGTGTAAGACTGAAGTCATTCGCAGTGCTTCATGGGAGTGGGGGAGTAGTTGAAGTGTTTATTTGGCCTGATTTAGTTACAATTCTCTGATTTAGTGTAGATTTCTCTGCGGAATAAAGAGTAATGTAGATTTTCAGCAGGAATTCCTCTGTTAAACATGATTATTTAAAGAATAAGTTGAAATAATATGGACTAACCGGTTTGTCAAAAGCATATCATCGATTAACAACCTCAGAGCTCGCAGCAGGTCTGTCTTTAAAGATTTATAAGTTATCCTTTAAAATCAATTTCCCTGTTGAGAAAATAAATGGGATTTTTACTTCCGGAAACCGACTTAAATTTAGATTCCAGTGATGTAGAATGAATGGTTGTTTATGAGTATGATCAAATACAAAAAAAGTAATTAAAATGTTAACTTCCTTATGCCAGATATGAATCTTGGGTGGTAGGAATGTAAATAAACAAGATGTGTGTGAACTTAGTCTGTATTACAGAAGCCAACATCAAGGTTTTCGAGTTTGAGGAATGATTTTCTTGTACTCCCGCCAAGTTAAACGTTCGAGTTGCACTCCTTTTGGGAAGACCAAAGATGACTAACACATTTGAACAGATTTGTAACACAGAAAAAGTTCAATTCGTAAATCGCAATTGTCGATAAAATGTAGCTACTACCAATATCAGTCATTTGTGTGAATACATAGCAGAATTCATGATTTGAATGTTGCATAAAAGTATTTCCATTACTGGGGACATTTGTAAGCAAAACTAGAAAGAAGGAAGTATTGACTACACTTTTAATAAACAAGACTGTTTGTGTGTGTTGTTTTTGGCATGTACATAATTTTCCTGATATGCAAATATTCAGACTTTTATGACACATTCATACTGACCAACCTATGCCCATAATGTTTACCTTAGAAAAAACTCAGTCCATAGCACAATCCATAATCAATTTCAGTCATTGAAATGAAAAAACAACAACAACAAAAAACACTAAAAATACACTTAAGAAAAAATTGGTGTAAAAATTTCTGGTAAATTTCACAAATACTTACAAAGAAACTGCAAGTAACACATTGAATTAAACGTAAAATAAAAGTAGAAAAACTGAAATTGCATTTTCTGTGAAATGCCCTCTAATAATCTTTATTTTTGCAATTTTGAAAAATAAATAATTATATATATATATATATTACAGTGTATAGGCTAAAATAAAAATAAAGCCTACAGTGTTGCTTCAAAAACATGAAACTGCACATCAGGAATGATGTATATTATATTGTATATTAAAGCCTTTACCTCTGAAACAGGATATATGGTTATGATCTGTCTATAAATATCAACATAATCGATAATGTATATATAGAGAGAGTGTTGTCTGTGCTTGCATGTTTGATTGCGTGTTTTCCTCTGGTAAATATTGTTAAAACTGTCCCTTTCTCTGTCTAGTCTAATATGAAGAGTATAGAGAGAGAGCTGCACTGTCCAGTGTGTGAGGAGATGGTGAAGCAGCCGATAGTGTTGCCATGTATGCACAGCGTGTGTGTGCTGTGTGCGGCAGAAGTCTTGGTTCAGAGAGGATACCCGCCCCCCGAGCTCCCCCCAGAGCCCAACACACCCACCTCAAGCCCCAACACACGCTCTCCCCGACAGACACGTCGACCTCCACCCAAAACAGACCGCCTAGACCGGGTGATCAGAACAGGTTTGTGTGTTCCTTAATAGACACTGAGATCAAAATCAGGTGTGCTGTCATCTTATTACACGGCTCTCTGAGATGCTCGGTTCTGATTTGTCAATCATTCGTTCAGTTCTGCAGTCAAGTTTTTTTTTATACTGACCGCTAAACTGTATGCTACCATTTAAAAGTTTGGGGATGGTATTATTTTTTAATGTATTGCTCACCAAGGTTGCATTTATTTAATTCAAAATACAGTAAAAACTGCAATATTGTGAAATAGTATAGCAATTTTAAATAACTGTTTTCTATTTTAATATATTTAAAATGTAATTTGTTCCTGTGATGGTAAAGCTGAATTTTCAGCATCATTACTCCAGGGTCACATGATCCGTCAGAAATTATTATAACATGCTGAGTGATTTGTTGTTCAAGTAAAATGTCTTATTATTATCAATGTTGAAAACAGTTGTTGTGCTTAAGATATTTATGAAAACAGATACATTGTTTCAGGATTCTTTGATGAACACAACTATTTATTTCTTTAAAAAAATCTAACTAAATCAAAATTTTGAATTTTAGTTTATTTACAATTTTTCCTGATAACTAATTTTATATGTATATTTTTGTGGTCTTTTTAATCTCCCATAATCACGTAATTTCAGCTCAGTTCAATTAATCATGTCCATTTGATTATTTATTTGATCATCATTTAATAATTATAATTTATTAATTATTTTAGGCATTAAAATGAATCATATCAATTATTTATTTTAAATAATTAGATTATTTAATTATATTTAATAATGCTTAAAATAAGGCATGCCAGTTTAATCATTTATTTGGTTGTATTTTCATAATATTTATTTCAAAATAATTTATATATTTATTTAATTAAATTACTTATTAAAAAATTATTTAATTATCCCCAGTTTCACAGACGAGGCTTAAGTCTAGTCCCAGACTAAAATGCATGTTTGAGCTGTTTTAACTGAAAGCAACTTTAGCACTGACATATCTGAAAATATGTTTTGTTTTGTCTCAGCAATACACATTAGTAATGTTTTTTTAAAAGGCACATTTATAAAAGCTACTTAAATGTCTTAGCTGAGCTAAAGACTAATACTGGCTTAATCTAAGCCCTGTCTGTGAAACCAGGCCCAGATTAAATAACATTTAATCCATCGTGATGTAACTTCAGCATAGTTTAACTAGCTTTTCTCTGTGCAAAAGTTTATAGATGCTACTGTATCATTCAGATGTATTGCGTCTTTGCAGCACTTTGCAGGTGCGTGTGTGTTTAAATGTAGCAGCCGTCGTGATGGGCTGATTCTGAATGTGTCAGCACACACGGGGCCTCTGGATTCGGTTCTCTTTCGGCATTGATTAGCTTTTCCTTTCTTCTTCCTGCCTTAGATTTATAGTGGCTTAAAGAAGCTTTAATGTGCTTTTTCTGTCTGCATCTCTCCTTCTTTTTGTGCAGTGTGTGGAACACATCCAGGACGGAGGCGTAAAGACACCCCTCCCGTGATCATGCTGTTCCCCTGTCCCACCTGCGGAAAAGATGTGGAGCTTGGAGAGAGAGGGCTTGCAGATTGTCTGAGAAACCTCACGCTGGAGCGCATAGTGGAGAGGTCTCACACACACACACACCCCCTCAGAGAATTCCTGTTTTTATTAACTTGAGCTACATTGAAATTGTAATTCCAGTAACTGTACTGTAATGTTGTTCTACTGGTTTTGAACAATACATCAGATGTTCTGAACTTGCGTCTATTCATAGACACATCACCATAGGGGTTGATAGTTGTTTGAATATTTTCACGCAGTCTCACTACGTGGACCAATCAAATCACCTTACTGGCATAGCAAAATGAGGTCAAGAGAAGGCGGAGAAAATATTTAGTTTCTTCCTTCCAGTAAACAGCTTGCATGGCTCCATTCCATATAGTAATAATGCGCACGAGCAAATCTGGCCCTAAAACACCACAAGACTCAATTATAACTCAGGAGAAGCAAGAGAAGAAATATTTGACTCAAAATGAAAAAAATGTTATTCAAAACCTAAATTAACTTCTCACAAAAGGAGAAGAATGTTCTAGCCACTCTTATCCATATAATGAAAGTGAATTAAGGATGTTGAGCATGCACATTACTAGGATATTTGCTGTTTATTAGTACTTATAAAGCATATATTAATGCATTATTCTGCATGACCTTATTCTACATCCCTTAATCCTACCCAATACCTAAACTTAACTACCTTACTAACTATTAATAAGCAGAAATTAGAAGTTTATTGAGGCAAAAGTCATAATTAAAACATTAAAGACATTTAATATATATATACAGTACATATATTATACAGTACATATACATATATTCTGATGCTTTGTTTTTATGCAGTCTTTGGACAGCTGAGCTACATTTACACCACACATACAAACACACACTATAATTGATGTACATGTGGCGAGCAGGACGAGGCCGAGGGCCGTGGGAGAATGGCGCGAGGCCGGTGACGTGATCGATGATGAGCGCACCGGTCTCGTATCTCTCACGTAGGAGCGGAGGCATAAAAGGAGGAGCGACGACAGTGGAGATCGAGAGAGGACCAGGCCTGGACTGTTTTATTTGATGTTATTTGATGATCACGCCTCTGTCACATGCCTGTCCTGTCTTGTGTAGCACATGTGGTGTTTGTGTTCCTGTCACTGTTTGACCCCACCCTCCTTGTTATCTCATTATTGGTTTCATTTGCCCCACCTGTTGTTCCTTATTACCTGCCTGATTTGTCCCTTTTATAAGTTCCTTTGTGTTTGCAGTCTGTGTCGGATCGTTGTCTTGTTTACGTCTCCCGCTTTCCCGTGAAACCCCGGTATGTTGCTTTGTAGTTGTATTTTTGGTTATTTCATGTTTTCCCCCTTGAGGGTTTTTGTTTCATTTCATGTTTCTTTTATTTAATAAATATTCTTTCTGCACTTGAGTCCTCTCCTTTAGTTTTTCTTTAGTTATACGTGACAGAACGATCCGACCATGTTAAGGACTCAGCAGAAAGATTCACGACACCCACCAGGCCCTCCTGTCTCGTGCCCCGACCATGTTAAGGACTCAGCAGAAAGATTCACGACACCCACCAGGCCCTCCTGTCTCGTGCCCCCACTACGATCGCATTATTCGTTTTCAGACACTAAGTGCCCTCCGCCAACAAGGGGCTGACCTGAGGAAGTTCGCGGGTGAATTCCTTGGAGCGGCGGAGGGTTTAAAACTTAATGACGGGCCTCTAAAGGACCTCTTCTTTTACGCACTCAATGAGCCCATGGACTGGGTTCTCAGGAGGGCGTATGATGGCTGTACGTTTGAGGCTATGGTGGAGGGTCTCGCTCGCTTGCAGGAGCGAGAGGCCAGGAAGAGGGTCCCAGTTCCGGTGGCCTCAGTGCCGGTGGTCCCGAGTCCAGTGGTCCCAGTTCCGGTGGTCCCGAGTCCAGTGGTCCCAGTTCCAGTGGCCCCAGTTCCAGTGGTCTCGAAACGGAGGAGGAAGAGGAAGACTCCCTCCGTGACTGTTCCGGTGGTCCCTGTTCCGGTGGTCCCTGTTCCGGTGGTCCCTGTTCCGGTGGTCCCTGTTCCGGTGGTCCCTGTTCCGGTGGTCCCTGTTCCGGTGATCCTGCTCGCACTGCCTGCACCACCTCAGCGATCCGTCACGTCTGCCCAGCCAGAGACTGTTCACGTCACGTCTGCCCAGCCAGAGACTGTTCACGTCACGTCTGCCCAGCCAGAGACTGTTCACGTCACGTCTGCCCAGCCAGAGACTGTTCACGTCACGTCTGCCCAGCCAGAGACTGTTCACGTCACGTCTGCCCAGCCAGAGACTGTTCACGTCACGTCTGCCCAGCCAGAGACTGTTCACGTCACGTCTGCCCAGCCAGAGACTGTTCCTGAGCCTATGTCTTCGGACAAGATGGTCGTCGCTGCCGCCGAGCCTGTTCACGTCACGCCTGCCGTGCCTGTGTCCCCTGACAAGATGGCCGCCGTCGAGCCTATGTCTTCGGACAAGATTGCCGCCGCCGAGCCTGTTCACGTCACGCCTGCCGAGCCTGTGTCCCCTGACAAGATGGCCGCCGTCGAGCCTGTGTCTTCGGACAAGATTGCCGCCGCCGAGCCTGTTCACGTCACGCCTGTCGAGCCTGAGTCCCCTGACAAGATGGCCGCCGTCGAGCCTGTGTCTGAGCCGGTGGTGTCTGTTCCTGAGCCCTCAGTGACCGCGACACTGGCCATTATGGCCACAGCCATGTGGTGTGTGTGGGCTACGCACACACTTGAGCCGGTGGTGTCTGTTCCTGAGCCGGTGGTGTCTGTTCCTGGGCCGGCGGTGTCTGTTCCTGAGCCGGTGATGTCTGTTCCTGTTCCTGAGCCGGAGCCAGTGTCTGTTCCTGAGCCGGAGCCAGTGTCTGTTCCTGAGCCGGAGCCAGTGTCTGTTCCTGAGCCGGAGCCAGTGTCTGTTCCTGAGCCGGAGCCAGTGTCTGTTCCTGAGCCGGAGCCAGTGTCTGTTCCTGAGCCGGAGCCAGTGTCTGTTCCTGAGCCGGAGCCAGTGTCTGTTCCTGAGCCTGTTCCTGAGCCTGTTCCTGAGCCTGTTCCTGAGCCTGTTCCTGAGCCTGTTCCTGTTCCTGAGCCTGTTCTTGTGTCTATGTCTGTTCCTGGGCCGGTGGGGCCAGTTCCAGTGCCCGAGCCGGTGGTGCCAGTTCCAGTGCCCGAGCCGGTGGTGCCAGTTCCAGTGCCAGTCCCAGTGCCCGAGCCAGTGGTGCCAGTTCCAGTGCCCGAGCCGTTGGTGCCAGTTCCAGTGCCCGAGCCGGTGGTGCCAGTTCCAGTGCCCGAGCCGGTGGTGCCAGTTCCAGTGCCCGAGCCGGTGGTGCCAGTTCCAGTGCCCGAGCCGGTGGTGCCAGTTCCAGTGCCCGAGCCGGTGGTGCCAGTTCCAGTGCCCGAGCCGGTGGTGCCAGTTCCAGTGCCAGTCCCAGTGCCCGAGCCAGTGGTGCCAGTTCCAGTGCCCGAGCCGTTGGTGCCAGTTCCAGTGCCCGAGCCGGTGGTGCCAGTTCCAGTGCCCGAGCCGGTGGTGCCAGTTCCAGTGCCCGAGCCGGTGGTGCCAGTTCCAGTGCCCGAGCCGGTGGTGCCAGTTCCTGTGCCTGAGCCCTGGCCGCCCGAGGGGTCGTCTCCGCCGTGGCCGCCCGAGGGGTCGTCTCCGCCCTGGCCGCCCGAGGGGTCTTCTCCGCCCTGGCCGCCCGAGGGGTCTTCTCCGCCCTGGCCGCCCGAGGGGTCTTCTCCGCCCTGGCCGCCCGAGGGGTCTTCTCCGCCCTGGCCGCCCGAGGGGTCTTCTCCGCCCTGGCCGCCCGAGGGGTCTTCTCCGCCCTGGCCGCCCGATGGGTCTTCTCCGCCCTGGCCGCCCGATGGACTCTCTGTTCCGCCCTGGCCGTCCGATGGACTCTCGGCTCCACCCTGGCCTCCAGAACTGTTCATTTTCCCTGCCCCACCCTGGTCTGTCTCTTTTGTTCCCCCTGTCCCACCCTGGTCTGTCTTTCCTGTTCCCCCTGTCCCCCCCTGGTCTGTCTTTCCTGTTTCCCCTGTCCCACCCTGGTCTGTCTTTCCTGTTCCCCCTGTCCCGCCCTGGTCTGTCCCTCCCTGGTCTGTCCCTCCCGTCCCGCCCTGGTCTGTCCCTCCCGTCCCGCCCTGGTCTGTCCCTCCCGTCCCGCCCTGGTCTGTCCCTCCCGTCCCTTGTGGAGCGTCTGGTAGCCGCTCCTTAAGGAGGGGGTAATGTCACATGCCTGTCCTGTCTTGTGTAGCACATGTGGTGTTTGTGTTCCTGTCACTGTTTGACCCCACCCTCCTTGTTATCTCATTATTGGTTTCATTTGCCCCACCTGTTGTTCCTTATTACCTGCCTGATTTGTCCCTTTTATAAGTTCCTTTGTGTTTGCAGTCTGTGTCGGATCGTTGTCTTGTTTACGTCTCCCGCTTTCCCGTGAAACCCCGGTATGTTGCTTTGTAGTTGTATTTTTGGTTATTTCATGTTTTCCCCCTTGAGGGTTTTTGTTTCATTTCATGTTTCTTTTATTTAATAAATATTCTTTCTGCACTTGAGTCCTCTCCTTTAGTTTTTCTTTAGTTATACGTGACAGCCTCGTCCTGCTGGCCACAGTACACATACAAATATATAATGCAATTAAACAATCATGCGTACATGTAACCCAAGCCATACGTGTTTACTTTTCAAATTAGCCTCAGTGCACAATAGATGACCGATGTCTCTCTTTCTCCATGTGTGTAGGTACAGGCGGACAGTAAGTCTTGGCAGCATGGCAGTCATGTGCCAGTTCTGTAAACCTCCTCAGGCTCTGGACGCCACCAAAGGCTGCGCTGACTGCAGGTCCAACTTCTGTAATGAGTGCTTCAAACTGTACCACCCCTGGGGCACACCACGAGCCCAACACGAACACATCATGCCCACACACAGCTTCAGACCCAAGGTAAGAGCACCTGGGACCCTTCTGAGAGAGGATCACCACAAACACAAAGAAAGGAGAGTCATTGACATTTAACCCGAGATCGGACCATGTTTACATCCAGGGTCCAATATATATATATATATATGTATGTATATATGTATATATATATATATATATATATATATATATATATATATATATATGTGTGTATATATATATATATATATATATATATAAAATATATATATATTTTTTTTTTCCAGTGTTTCAAAGAAATGTACCAGCCATATAGTTCAGAATCAACTCTGAGTCAACAAGCACCACTGCCAAATTTTCGATATATTGTAATCATTATGTTCACAACTTGTAATAATTACTCTGAGTTTATAGTTTCTGCCTAAAATTAATACATGATGTTAACTAACTGCATGATTTGTATTATCTTAGAACTGTACATACATTTCTGAAATATGGACATTAATTGGACACAGTCACCTCTGATAACAGATCACTCTAAAATGTAATGTAGATGCACGTTTTTTTTCGATAAACGATACATATTGTAAAAAGCGTTATACAACTAAATGTGAATTGAACTGAACAGAATATATACCATTCAAAATCAATATATACCATTTTGTTGTTGTAAGACATTAATACTTTAATTTAGCAAGGATGCTTTAAATTGATCAAAAGTGACAGTAAAGACATTTTTAATGTTACAAAAGATTTATATTTCAGATAAATGCTGTTCTTATGAACTTTCTATTCATCAAAGAATCCTGGAAAAAAAATATGTGTCTGCTTAAAATATTAAGCAGCACATTTTGTTTTCAACATTTATAATAAGAAATGTTTTTTTGAGTAGCAAATCAGTATATTAGAATGATTTCTGAAGGATCATGTGACACTATAGACTGGAGTAATGATGCTAAAAATTTCAGCTTTGCCATCACATGAATAAATTACATTTTAAAATATATTAAAATAAAACAATATTACAATAAATAAAACACATTTTATTATTACAGAACAATAAAACACTATTTTGCATTATTAATATTTATGTAGAACATTTTTGTCCATTATATAGGCCTAGTCTGTCACAAAAACATGAAGACATACAAGTTTGTTTTGACATAAATGTCCATTAAATAGCACAAAACACTGACTAAAGTATTGAGCTTACATTTTGTAGAAAAGAGATCAACCACATGCAAATAATATTCAAATATTGTCCTTTTCCACAGTAGTCGACACAGAGGAGTTTTGATAAACATATTAGTCTCAAAAGTTCTCCCTAATCTCATTTCCCCCCTCTCGGGCTTTTCCCCTGTCCATTTATCTTCTCTCTCTCTCTCACTCACTTGCAGGTATTAGTTTGTGTGGAACATGAGCAGGAGAGGTTACAGTTTTACTGCAGGTCATGTCAGCATCTGTTGTGTCCGCTTTGTAAACTCCGTCGGGCCCACAGTGGACACAAGATCATTCCTATTGCGTTGGCTTACCAAACTCTGAAGGTATCCGTTCCTTGTACGCTCTATAGAGCTGAATCTTTAGACTATAAACAACGTAATAATGCCCAACATGCCCTTCTTTCCTGTATAAAATGGTTATTTGGGCTAATCTTTCTAAGCTCTAGCCCTGCACATCTCTAAGTGATCAAGGGTAGAAAGGAAAGGATTTCCTCAATGACTAGGCAGCTAGCAGAAGCTCTACAGTGTTGTCAGTGTTTTAACGTAACTCATCTTTCCCATGTTGTGAAATCACAGGAGAAGATCACCAAGGAAATGAACTACATCTTGGGCAATCAGGATTCTATTCAGGCACAGATCACCCAAGTAGAAAGCGGCATTGCTCAGACTGAGGTACACAGCATTGGTGTTTTAATTATACTTTGAGTGTTTATGAGACAAATACTTCACCCTAGAGTATACGAATGGTGTGAAAACAGAGCGAGGATGAAGTTGCAGGATTTCAACCGGATCCAGCAGTTGTTTTGTCAATGTTTTGTTGGTGTTATAGACTTTTAACAGTCAGAATGAAAAAAGATGGAAATTGCAAAATATTGAATATCATAATAACTGAAATATGTATTTGTGAAATATATTTATGGCCAAATGTGATGGTGGGGTTGACCAAGATTCATTCTGGAAAGTAATTATTATTACTATTTATATTAATACTTCATTTTTAAATTATTATTATTATTTATTTAGATTTAATATACATTTTATGCAAATATTTTAAATATAAATGAAAATAAATTAAATATGTAGATATTTAATTATTAAAATATTTATTACATTTAAAAAGACAGGCTGCATCCGAAATCGCATACTCTCTTGAGTAGATACTTATTTTGAATAAGTGATTACTTCACGGCCGCTAAAAAGGTGTGTTCTATAAAGTATGAATGTAATCTGGACATACTACAGTACATTTGCTATGTTGTCATTATCATGTGACCTACCAGCATCAGGTATGTCGCTTCACTGCGATGTAATCCTTTCCCGTGGACTCATGGGATAGTAGAGTGCCCACCGTATGCACACTTAAGAATCCCGCTGGAAGTAGTTGGTCATCCGGGTGCTTTTTGCCTACTCTTTTATGTGTACTGTGAATTCAGACATACTTCTTTTGTCATACAGTTTCTCATCTACAATATAGTAGGGAAGTATGCGATTTCTGGTGCAGCCTTCATGTTTCTTTTATATATGGAAATGTAATCTAAAGACGGATAATAGTTCACTATCTCTCCAGGAGTATCCTGTGTTTTTTCAGTGGTGTTATAGTGTAAATTTATTTGTGAAAAATAATGACCAAATGTGATGGTGGGGGATGATCAAGATTCATTGTGAAAAATAAGAAAAGGTTTCAAATATTTAAATTAAATTGATAATAATTTATTTTAAAATATGATTTAATGTAATATTTATATTATTTTATGTAAACATTTTAATATATATTAATTATAAAATAAATATAAATATTTTTATATATATTTATGATGTTTAAAAAAAGATGTCAAGCTTCGCTCTTCCCTTTTTCTGTCCTGCTCAATCTCTTTCCCTCTGTGCTCAGGTGAACAGCGTAGTGGCTAAGGAGCAGTTGAATCAGTGTGTGAGTGAGTTGCGTGGTGTGCTGGCGGAGCGTCAGGGGGCTTTGGCCATGTTGATGGAGGGGGCTCGTGCGCAGCGGGCAGGGGCTCTGAATGCACAACTCTCAGAAAAACAGAGTCTTTTGGAAAATGCAGGGCTGCTCACATACACTCAGGAGCTTCTTAAGGAACCCGACCAGCCGTGCTTTGTGCAGGCCGCCAGAGTCACGCACAACAGGTTAGACTGTGTTTGAGGGTGTTTGTTGCTGGGGTTGCGTGAATCGGTTCATTTATGAAATACGAAACCCACAATAGCCTATTGTGTGTTTCCATTGAAGGCACACAAACGTTGGAAGATTATGTTACACATAGTCAATTGGTTTACAGAGAACTTCTTTATATTCAAGTTTTACTTGATTTTTTATCTTTCTTCTTCTCAGACTGGTAAAAGCAATAGAACATCTTCAGCATTTCTCTCTATCTGCTGATCCCTCGTTTCGACACTTTCAAATAGACGTCTCCAGAGAACTCACAGCACTTAGCAGCATGGACTTTATACAAGGTTTTCATAAAAACTCCATTTTCAAAATCCGTAAATACCTTGAGTTGTTTTTTTATGTTAACAAGGTAACAATTTGAATTCACGTCTTACTTGACTCGACTGATCTTTTTCCTTCTGCAGCCCCATTGGCTCCTGTGATTGACACTCAAAAGACCCTGGCCTATAACGAGCTCTATTTGTGCTGGCGCCTCCCACAGGACTCCGCCCCCGCCTGGCACTACTCGGTGGAGTATCAGAGGAAAGTGGGCGGAGCTGGAGCATTATGGGGCAGAGTCTGGTCTGACGGAAGCTCAGGAAGTAATGGCACACACTGTCCTTGGCAGCGTCTTGATGATGTGGGCGGGACCAGTGCAGTGATTGACAAGCTAGAGATGGACAGTGTGTATGTCCTGAGAGTTCGAGGCTGTAATAAGGCAGGGTTTGGAGAGTACAGTGAGGAGGTGTATCTACACACACCCCCTGCACCAGGTAAGACACATCCACTCACAAATATACAAACACACTTGCATTTGAACCACTTCAAAATATCAGTTATTCAGAGACATTTGTTTTTCCTCAAGCTCCCCAGTTTCTCACATATTGGATGCTTCGTTTTTGTTTAGCATCTTTTCCAGTCATTCTACTTCGTTGACTTGGAATTTACATCCTCTATTCCTATATTTATCCATCCATTTATTAATTCTTCCATTTATTTATCTATCCATCCATTCATTCACTGATTCATTTATTCATGTGTTTGTTCATGTTTATTCACTTGTCCATCCGTCTGTATCAATTATCTGTCTGTCTATCTATCTATCTATCTATCTATCTAAATCTTGACTGATTGATTCATTTATATCAATTCATCCACCCTCCATTTATCTATACATTCATTCACTGATTCATTTATTCATGTCCGTTTGTTCGTTTATTCACTTGTCCATCCGTCTGTATCAATTATCTGTCTATCTATCTATCTATCTATCTATCTATCTATCTATCTATCTATCTATCTATCTATCTATCTATCTATCTATCTATCTATCTATCTATCTATCTATCTATCTGTCTGTCTGTCTGTCTACCTATCTATCTATCATACTGTATATCTATCAATTGATCCATTCATATCACAGTTCTATTACATCAAACTGAACCTGTTCTTGTTTTGTGGTATTTTATGCATATCATATTCTCTATTTTGTTTTCTCTCATAGTTAATTCTGTTGCTTATCACTAGTATATTTCTCAGTACTTATCCACAACTCTTTGACACATCTCTTTTTTTGCTCTTCTCTCTTTATTATTTCTCCTTGTACTTCCTGTTATTCTCCACCTGCCTTTGTTCCTATTATCTGTGCTGTTTCTTTGACTTGTATTCCTATTTAACTGGAATATCAGCTGCTCGATCTCCTCTGAATCCTAGAGTCATGGAATATGTACAATGTTCCTGCTCTCCTCTTTGTTTCCCCTCTTTTCTCCAAATTTCCTATCCCATTTCTTCCCTTTTATGCTTATCCATACATATCCCCCCTCTCTGTTTCTTTCTATCTTCTATTTATATGTTGTTTCACTCCCTCATCCTCTTTTCGCTTTGTGTTCTGCCCTAACCCTATGACCTGACCTTTCCAACCCTATCCTCCACTCCTCTCCTCCTGAATACCTCAATCTCAGTGTTGTCGTTCTGCCTGGATTCGCGCTGGGGCCTGCATGCGGAGCGGGTGGCGCTGGGGAAAGGGCAGACGTATGCCCGGAGTGTCCCTGGGATGACCCTGTTGCAGGCAGCTGATCGGGTCCTTACCTCATGTCACCTCACCTCTGACCTCCTTGTGGCCGACGTTTCTATCACAGAGGGACGACACTACTGGGCATGCTCAGTGGAGCCTGGGTCCTACCTGGTTAAGGTGAACATACACTACCATTCAGCAGTTTGCAGTCAATAAGATTTTTTATTTTTTAAGAAATTATTACTTTTAATTCAGCAAGGATGCATTAAAATGATCAAAAGTGACATTAAATACATTTATAATGTTACAAAAACATTCTATTTCAAATAAATTCTTTCTATTTATCAAAGAATCCCAAAATGTATCACATCACAAAAATATTAAGCAGCACAAGTGTTTTCAACATTGATAATAAGAACCATTTTTCTTGAGAGGCAAATCAGCATATTAGAATGATCCCTGAAGCATCATGTGACACTGAAGACTGGAGTAATGATGCCAAAAAAATTAAGCTTTGCCATCACAGGAATGAATGACTGTTTATAACAGTAATTAACTGCCTATGTAAAAATAATTACTGTATTTTTTTTATCAAATAAATGCAGCTTTGGTGAGCATAAAAAACTTCCAACAAAACCATTAACAATCTTACCAACCTCAAATTTCTGAGCAGTGAGCAATTTTGCAAATAGATGTAATATTTTTTTAATATATATTTTTTAATATTGAATGTTTTTGTTATATTAAATAATACGATTTTCTCACTTTTTTTTCAAGAATTAAACTTTTATACCTTTAATCCTTTAAATATATTTATATATCCTTTATTTATATATCCTTTAATCCTATATATATATATATATATATATATATTTTTTTTTTTTATAAAATAAAATATCGTCACTGTCAGGTGGAAACCTCGAATCTCCATATTTTGTCTTTTTTTATTATTATTTTTATAAATCATTACTATTGGTCACCCTTTACACCTCTCAGTGGTTTTTGCAAATATTTAACCAATGAAAAGAATTTAAAAAATAACTTGTGACCAAACCTCGTATGTCCAGAGGTATAAAGTCCAGGGGTAAGAAAGTAAAAGTCCTGCCATATGTTTATTCCACCCATGAACTCAACCAGCTGATTTCACTAACTAGTTCTATCTCCTGGCTGAAAAACTAATTAGCAAATCCAGGTGATTGGGACAAACCACTGAGGAGGACTTTTACTTTCTGAACCTGGACTTTACACCTCTGTGTTTGTCTGACCATACGTGAGTCCACAGTATCAACTTTGACAACACAGTGTTTTATTATTCTAAGAAAATACTGTTTTTTTTTTTCCATTTCCTGAAAAGTTTTTGGAGATATATATATTAAAAATAATAGATTCATACAAAAAACAAAACAAAAAAACTTTAAAATGTCTATGCCTTAAAGGGTTATTTCACCCAAAGATTAAAATCATCCCATAATTTACTCACCTTCAAGCCATCCTAGGTGTATATGAAAAATATCCATATTTATAACTTTATAAACTATAATCACTGGCTTCCGTTAACGGCCGTACACGAGTCAAATTCTGGCGGAAGAGTGAAGAAAGTAATGTACACCTAGGATGGCTTAAGGGTGAGGAAATTGTGGGACAATTTTTATTTTTGGGTGAACTTAACCCTTTAAAGCATTGTGTGTAGGTGGGAGTGGGTGTTGAAGCAAAACTGCAGGAGTGGTTCCATCTTCCACAAGACATGGCAAGTCCACGGTGAGGAGAAACAGAGAATTTTTAAACGCTTTAGAGCTGACTGAGGAAGGCAATGTTATTGATGATTTTTATTTCAACCCCCCACCCCACTCCATTTGACTTTAGGTACGATCCAGACAGTGGTCACGACAGCGGCGCAGAGGACGCCCAGGACTCCCCTCCTCCATTCTGTTTCCTCACAATGGGCATGGGCAAGATTTTACTACCCAAGTCATCTAACACTTCTACTGGCCCTCTCACTGCCCCCCTGCCACCTCGCCTCGGACTGTGTCTGGACTTTGAGAAGGGGCGGCTCACTTTCTACGACGCACACTCTCTGCGAGTGCTGTGGGAGGGGACTGTCGATTGCTCCGCCCCTGTTTGCCCAGCCTTCTGTTTCATTGGCGGAGGGGCTCTGCAGCTACAGGAGCTAATAGCCATTCGCAGTACAGAGCAGAACCCGCCAAGAAGAGTGACCATCCAAACACGTGCCACCGATGCCAGTCACTGAAACATCTGATCGCTTTAAAACTAGTCAAATTAGCACCTTTAGGCAAATATTCTTTTATCGTTTTCTATCGACTTTGTTTACGAGCTTATTTCATAGCTAACGATGCATTGACTGATGATATTTTATATTAAGATTCAATTTAACTTCAAAGTATACACATTAAAAAAAGGTTATGGATGCTAACAACATGTAGCATGCTAACAACATGTGGGTCAGCATTAAATAATGAGGAATTGTTCATTTTCATGGCTACAAAATCAAAAACAATGGAAATATAGTCCATGTATGATTCAGGTTCACTCATGACAGAACGTCCTTCTAAAAAACAAATGATTCCTCGCTATTTACAAACTCCTTTTCCAGCATTGTTAGCATGCAAACCGCCCAAAATGGGTGTGCTAATAGTTAGTAATACACCTTGATTTACTCATTAACAATGTATGTGCTCTTTACAGGAATGTTAAAATGTCTTGACGTGATCCTGTTGCAGTTCTTATTCATTTGAGACTGTGTAGTTCCCGACGTCTTTGAATGGTGTTGCTACTTTGAGACTCAACCAAGATGTCAAACCTTGGTTGGACATGTTGTATTGGTATCAGTCCACGTTCTGTGCATAGAGACCTTGTCTGTTTGGTTTGTTTGGGCCAAAACAGGGTTGACAGTTAAAGTGAAAAGAGCCTGCTTTTGTGAGATCCCTACAGGTGCCTGCTCAAATGTTATACGACAGACTCCCATTTGAATGTCCTAAATAATAATCTTCAAAACACAACAGTCTTGACACATCTCATACTTTTTTAGGCTTTTTTCATAATCAATTTATTTATTTGTTTTTGCAGAATGGGTATGGCAACATCGATTTAGCGGGTAAATTTGCTTTTCAGAAGTGTATGCTGCTTATGACAGTGCAACTGTCAGTTGTGAGTCGGTGTGTGTCGATGTGAGAGGGCATTTTTGAATTGTATGCTGAGCGTCAAATGTATTTATTGCGCGTGTGAGTGCGTGATATGTTATTGCAATAAAGAAAGACAGTTGCTGAAAGCTCTGGTTTTGGCCATGTTTTCCTCTACTTGAGTGCAGTGTTGCAGATTTAGGTCTCGTTGTGTGAATTTATATTGATGTTGATGATATTATGTAGAATTTCTTAAAATGGCCCTTTGAAAACAGGCAAAATGTTTGTAAAATACACTAATGGCAGAAGTGAAATAAAGCATCAATGTTTCTCACTTGTATTATTTTCATGCCCCATGATTTTTATTCTGAATAAGGGGCCGTTCACACAGAACACGTTTCTGCATTCCACTGCGCTGCTTTTCCAGCGTCTTTCTATGGACGTGTCTGACTGTTGCGCTTGCATATGACACAGAGTTAAGCAATCAAGTTAAGGTTTTAAAAAACACGTCTTGAGATTTTGCCTTTCCCCATTCCACTGCCCTGCGCCTCATGTTTTTAAATGCAAAAACACATTCTGTGTGAATCTGTCCTGAGGAAGTTTACAGCATTAGTTGAAAGTTAAAATTGCTTAACCTATTTTTTTGATGAGTTAAAGCAATGCCAAAACATATGTTGTCATATCTTATTGTTAAACAAATCGTTTTTCCTCACCTAAAACTGTGATCTTTACAACCTATTGCACACAAAACTGACAACGATGTCAAATCATGCTCAGATATTCAGTCATATATCAGGTCAGGCCCAGTCAATTGTGGGCAATTGCAAACTAAAACAAATTAAATAGTGGTAAAATCACTTATTGTGATATAACCACATTTCAGTAGTTTCTCATTTATTAGCAGGTTCTTTCGTATGATGTGAATTTTTGGCACTCAGAAAGTCCCACATAGATAGTGGCTGTTGTCAGTTATTAAAGTGAAAGTAAAAGAATGCTTCTTATACAATAAAAGCTGCTTGTTAGTCCAGTTTTTGTTTAATCCACAGGTGATCTAAGGTTACATGTACAACTCACTCATTTCAATGTTTATTTTCATGCACTACAGTCGTGGGAACTTATATGTGAGAGTGTGTCTGCCAGTGTGAGAACATAAAACATACAGCATACAACAACATATGTTTATTTATGTATGAATGTTGCAGTCCTCAAAAATGACCTTCACATTGGCATCAAAAGTGAACAAAAAACCACGGCATATATTATACTTTTTTCTCTCTCTCTATATATATATATATATATATATATATATATATAGAGAGAGAGAGAGAGAGAGAGAGAGAGAGAGAGAGAGAGAGAGAGAGATCATTATGTTCCGTGACATTCATCAGGAACAAAGAAGAACCTATCAACAAACCAGTAAGTCACGCCACACCTCCATAACTTGTTTTTTTTTTTTCTCCCACTCTTCCTATGAAATGTGAAAATAGGTGGTCATATGTAAATCACACATGCCTAGTTTTTATAATTACCTTGTTCAGAGAGCTGGCAGTATCTCTTCAGACTTGATAAAGGTAAGAAGCACCTGCACTCGCCTACTTTTCTCAACACAAACTGTTGGTTTACCTTCTCTCTTTCCATTTTCACCGTTCGTTTCCTTCTGGTGTCTTTTCAAACTCCAGTGTTGTCTGCAACATTGTCCTGAAAGAATTGAAATGAAAAATGAAATTTACCAAGTTATTTTTTATTTAAGCTTTTTATCTCATGCTTGTCATTTCTGAAAAATATTTGTGACTTTATTGCTTATTTGATTTTTTTTTTTTTTATCAACTCTATAACATCTATAACAACATTTCTCTAACATTTGCATGCTGGTTTAAGATATTAATAACATATCACTGCACAATACCATCATTTTATTAACCTATTAGATCAGTTTGCAGATATAGAATCACAACATATCAAGTATTGTGTTAAACTGTAACACTTTAAGAATTTGTCATCGGCGTTGTTTTAAAAATAGAATTTAAATGGCTACAACATCATCACTGACTAGTTCAGGATTTCAGTTTTTTAATAAGTAAATTGATGAATATCTACATATTTATAGGTGATGAACTTTAAAAAAATATACATTCAACCCCAAAATGTTAGGCTATAATTCACTCGCCTTCATGAGGTTTCAGACATTCTTCTGAACACAAAGGATGTTAGGAAGAATGACAGAATCTTTTTCCGTACAGAAAGAGAATGGTGACTGAGACTGTCATTCTGCCAAACTTCTCCTTTCATGTTCCGCTGAAGAAATTAACATGGGTTAGAAACAATAAGTGATGACAGAAAAAAGGTGAACTATCTTTTAAAATGTTCCACTTCCCCACTATTTACATACAAACACAAGACCCGTCAATGCGGTCGGCATTTTTAGTTTAACAAAAGCTTGCAGAACCGGTTCGACGTCTTGAATAACTCACTTCAGTGAGCGTTTAAAAGAAATCACGTTTGCATTCTTTTCTAAATGATTGCATTACAATGATGGAAAGATTATTGGAATGAGTCACTTATAACCAATGAGAAAACAAGGATGTTTTCCTGATGTGTATCTTTTTAATTAAATTGTCATATTAAAAGCTGCCAATATCCAGGGCTATTTAACTTTCTTAACTTAAAATTTGGTTTTATTCACTAAAATATAAAGGCAACTGTAGCCTATATTTTCATGTCTATTAAGACCCATGTATACTATGTGAAATAAATATAAAGCCGAATACTTAAACTCTTAAGCATTAAACTGTCAAATTTTGACAATTAGGCATAAAGTGTTACAAATGGTGAATTTCTGTAAAGCTGCTTTGAAACAAAGTGTATTGTGAAAAGCACTATGATAAAAAACTGACATGAATTAAACACCCCAAATTAGTACAATATTGTCTGGAGAACATTTCATTTTATGTAGGCCTATCTTTTTTCTACACACTTTTAAAGTTGTATATAAACATGATGCAAAAAAATCAGTTACATTTATTTATTTATTTACAAATTAGAAAGCGGAATTACACAGCAATATCAAATTAATAAATAAAACAAGTGTTTATTTAATTAAAACCGTAAGATAACTGATATTTGACAGCCATAAGCTACAATAAATGTTTCAAAAAATTCTCTCAAATTTTTCATGGACCAATGTACTAGCAAAAGCAATGTACTAACATTTCCGCATATAAATTTAATCCACATATAATGACTTGCTGCTCTCAATTATTCCTCTTTTTTTTTACAGCCTCTCTTCATCTGACAGACCCGTTCTTGTAAAACATCTGTAGCAATGGCAAATTTTGTCCAGCTGGTGGCAGTGTTGAGCCTGTGTGTGCTGGCTGTTGTGGTCCACGCTCAGGGTGAGTCTCTAATCACAGTTTTCCTCTCATTGGAGATCATACTGAACTATTACTTTCTAGTCTTAATCACAATTTATTTTATTTCAGTGCTTTGCCTTGTCATTTAGTCATGATCTCTTTTTCCTATGGATCTAAAACATTTTAATTTGCTTTCTCTTTCTGATATAATAGACGCAACTCCTCCACCTCCTCCTAACATTGGAAATGAGATCTGCACATTCTACACTCAGGGTGGGACCCTCCTTCTGGACGGGCCGAAGGTCTTTGAAATGATGCTGATCGAGTTTGGAAGGGCAATCCAGGTCTGTATACGTTTTCTCATATCATAGATAAATCAGCAAACATGATTATATTTATGTAAATAGAGACATGGGGCTCATGGAAAATTCTCTCTCACTCTCTTGGTAGACCTTGACCCCAATGGTGACTCAGCAATGGATGGACGATGTAGATGAGGATCATGACAAACATCTCAACATGGCAGAGTGTGCCAAACTCGTCCAGAGAGTCTCTGACTCCATTCAGAGGCCTCCTCCGCAGTAAACAAGACCTATCGACTGATTGAAGTTGCTTATACATGTACGGAAGTATATGTAATAAAAAAATAAAAAAAAGATCTCGCTTATTTAGTATGTAGGCCAATAGCTTCATCTCATGTAAGGCTAATCTTTAATAAACACTGTGACGTAACACTCAACATTCAAGTAAAGCAATTTATTGTTTGAGGAATAACTTTAAAACCAGGAATAAATGTATCTTTGGAAAATTAAGAAATAAAATCTGTCAGAAACACTGTTGTGATCTATGACGTTCAACTGGTACAGCTATTTTGTACTTTTGTACTTGTACACAGGTTTGGCAGTTGATGGCAATGAAAACAGGAAAAATAATAAATGATCTTCTCCTTACTACCACCCACACCATAGGGGTAAAGTTCAGGGGTGAATTCAGGGTGATTTGGACACTTTTTGCCACCGGGCCAATGAAAAAAGAAGCAACTTGGGCATCACTTGAGCACTTTTCTTGCTCGATTTTTTTGTCAGTCTTTCTGACTTCTACTTCAGACTAGGGATGGGCATTTTTCAAAAATATTGCATTCGAATATTCGTTTATTTAAATGACGTTTAACGAAAAAGATGTTATTTTTTAAGTAATTCTTTTTTTACGTTTTTGTCACCATTTCTGAAGCTTACGATTAGGCAATATACACAACAAGCTTACAATATATGTTCTAATTAGGGCTGTCAATCAATTAAATTTTTTATCGCATGATTGTCATGAGTTAACTCGCGATTAATCGCAATTTTTTTATTTGTTCTAAATGTACCTTAAATTAATACTTTTCAAGTTTGTAATACTCTAATCACCATGGGCATGGATAAATATGGATGCTTTATGTAAATTATTGAAACCATAGTCAACATAGCATAAGGTCATACATAAGGTCATAGATGTTTTTCAAAGAACTTGTTCATGTCTATAAGACACGTAGAAAGAACAAAGAAATACCAGGTTCACATTACTTCTTTCTTTGCACTGAGTAATTCACTAACACAAACATGTTTAGATTTTTGCATGACAGGGCAGCTCTTCTGAAAATGCTAAATGTACATTTATTATTTATTATTAGTTTGTCTCTCTCTATGCCCGTTTTGATGAAGCTAAATTCTCAATAAAACTGTTTTCATTGGTATATTTTACTGTTTCTGTTGTTCTGATGAATATGAAATAGTGACTGAAACGCGACCCATTAATAACCAGCTCTCAGCGCGAGACGCAGAGAGAGAGAGAGAGAGAGAGAGAGAGAGAGAGAGAGAGAGAGAGAGAGAGAGAGAGAGAGGTGCGCACGTGCTGGGAGAGCAGTAGCCTACCGGCGGTACGGTAGATTCTCAGAAACTAAATAAGGTTTGGGCGCGTTTTTGAAGGGAAAAAAATCGCTAAAGAGGTCTGCAGTGTCGCTAAGTTGGCAACACTGTGTATCTCCATTTCTCCAACTAGGGGTTGGGCCACGGGTCAAACAGAAAATACGCGCTGCGTTAATCGCGCGTTAAAAAAATGAGTGCCGTTAATATGATTTTGCGTTAACGCGTTATTAACGCGCTAACTTTGACAGCACTAGTTCTAATATTTTCTTTTAATTGAAAACATTAAACAGTAGGCCTATGTGTAAACAAAAAAATATAAAGAACAAAAGGATTTTAGCTCAAGCAGCGCGAACGGAAAAAAACGCCTAATAAAGCAGAGTAACGTTAGCAGATTGCGCCAGTTATCGTACAGAACATACACTCGAGTCAGCATATGATTATCGTGTTTATATTGTTTCACGTTTATGTTGAGAAAAACAATAATATCCACAGGGGCGCCGCCAGTAATAATGCTCGAGGGAGAAAACGCGCTGCGCTGACAGACGTTTCAGAGAAACAAAGATAACTGTGTTCTAGTTCTAAGTTTCAAACAGCACCTTGTGTTTTATGTTCTTAAACCTCTCCCTCAACGAAACTTAAAGGAAGAATATGTCTCAAAAATCATTTTGCTATTAGATAAGTTATCATCTCGGATCACTCGCACTACAGCTGCGCAACCTGCAGTCGTGATGCAGTGATAGACAGCTGTCTTTACTCAGTCGACTGCTGTTTGGATTTCATGTGATTTCTCATTGTGGTGATGATATTATAACTCCAGATTAATTAATTAATTTGATCAAAAGTAATTCCATTTTGTAAGATCATTTAATAACCTAATTTCGAATAGTAATTCCAAACTTCACGAGGCAGACGACGACATTATGATCAAATACAAACAACTTGTTAAACACGCGCCACAGTGCCACCCAGTGCATTTAATTATAACTGCGAGTTAGTGCTTGGGATTTATCAGGGATTCACTGCTTTTACGACCCGCAAAGTATTTACGGCTTCATAAATTCGGTAAAATTTGAATAGTATTTTATTTTTCGAATAATAATTACAGAACGAATATTCGAAAATTCGAATATTCGTGCACATCCGTACTTCAGACCTATTCTGCTTCTTCAACTGCGCACAGGTACTCCTCTGCTAAAGCAATTAATGTCAATTTGTGCTCTTTGCATCACCAATCAACACTACGCTACTAGTGTATCTAGACGGGAGCCAATGAGTGCGAGGATTCTCTCTCGAATGCTTAGTGAAACATCTTCCACACAAATTCCACATACAACGACTCGCCACTTGGTGGCAGTGTATAGGAGGATGCACTAGTGTGCCCATTGTAGTGGTTGATGTGCAACAATGCAAACACCCATGTATACAAGAAAATGGCTTTTTGAATAACTGTACACTGTAGTGACCTCTATGCATGAAAGGGTTAAAACACTAAAACAGACAAACAAACAAAATATGACTAGGGCCTACTGTCTTCAGTGGGGAAATGTTCCTTCGCATGAGACTGCAGGGATTCCTTTTGAAATGATTGCATTTCAACTGCAGAATTTCATTGTACAAAGGTGTAAAACCCTTAATGTGTCAAACTTTCTGGACTCAAAGACTCCAATGAAGGCTTAAGTGTGGAGGTTTAACTGGTTAACGTGACCTAAATCAGGCCCTGTATGTCGTAACTACACCATCTGGCTGCAAAATGCATCCATTCTCCATTCAAATGTAGGCTTTTTTTTTTCTGCAAGCAACATATAAATCATATTATAGTTGATCTGTTACTGGTGCCGAATTATTTCTGGAGAGCGCCTATCTCTTTCCCCACCAGCATTTTTCTAAAAAGTTGCCAGGCACCACCAGCGCCAGCATTTTTGATCATTTTCAGTTTTCATGGCCCCCAAAATATTTTGCTGTATCCGTACCAAAAGAAAGAAGAAAAAAAAAATTATTCTAGCTTAATGCATTTTTGTTAATCAACACTTGAACATGGATAAGTTTCATTAAAAAAGCAACATTTTGAGCAAAAAGCTGAAAATCGCGGTTTTGTCGAGGACTAGGCCTACATCCAAATCGGATTCAGTAACGTTACGATGAACATACCGTATATGGAGTAGAATAGATCGAGTCCATCAACACTCCCAAAGCTTGCACAGTCCTATAGCTCGTCCTGGGTCCACATTTCATTCGGTAACATTATCAGTTTTGATTTAGATGCTGTTTAATGTTGATGTTCGCATTATGCATTGTGTTTTGATGATTTGAGCTGGAGTATCTGTACTCTTTCAGAAGGTGTGTAATAGCGCCCCCTAACGTATAACAGTGTTGAGCAACTGCTGTTGAAATGAATGGGAACGCTATCAGGCTATAGACATTCTTGGTCTCAGAAACCAAATGAAGCATTGAGAGAAACACCTCAAATGCTCTAAAGTGAGGTTGGATGAGAGAGTTGAGTCGGTTTGAGAGCGAAATTCAGGAGATGGAGTGCTAAAGCTTGAAATAGCAGCTTGAATGCCTTGAGTCTGCATACTGTTGATCATAAATGCCAGCCTAAAGCAACTGCACATGAAACAGAGAGACAGAGAAGATGGTGAGACAGTTGGACAGGAGAAAAACAAGGTCACCATTACAGTCTGTGACCTTTGACCTAACCTGTTTTACTAGCAGACTTTCAGTTTAAGCTGAAATCTGTGACAGAGGTCAGCAGGTGCCAGAGGGGTGTTGCCTGTCTGTGCCTGTCTTCTGCGCGCTGTTTCGTGTTTATTAAGATTTGATGAATGGAGTCTATCTATTAAAAACATGTTGATACAACTTGTGGTGCTTTTGGCGTCTTTGTTAACTCATCTATAGTGCTGTCGTAAAGACAGAAGCAGGCAAATGCAAACAAGTACGAGGAGACAGATAATTAAGGCTGTTAGGAAAAAAGAGATGTGAATGAGATGAAAGTAAACAACAAACGCGATACAGGAGAAGGGCAGAAGGAAAAAAGGGGTGAGCAGCACATTCCTCTTCCTCTGTCTCTGCTTCCCTTGTTCAGGCTCTTCAAAACAACAGCTGGAGCTCTCACAGGTGTGTTTTACTTGCTGAAAGCTGAAACATATGAGCTGACTTTGCACGCACAAACACACACACGCACACACACGCAAGCATGCTGATGCAGCAAACACACACTACTGTTTTTCAAGAACTCAGCAAACAAAAGTTAAAAGTGCTCCTTCTGCACATTTATAACATTTATTTGTATCATCACAGACGACAAGACGCATCTTAAGTCACACTTCAAAATGTATGTTTTACAAAATGTCGGACAAAATTCTGCAAACACATGATGCTGGAACCATCTTCACTTCTCTGAGGTTTCTTTTTCTTTTGTAGATTTCATATAATGTAAGAGTAGGCTAATATCATATGTAGCCTAATATGTAAGAGAATATAATGTGATATAATATAATTAAAAATAATGCCAAAATAATATCCCTCAATAGAATGTAATGAAATGCAACTCTTTCAAAAGGTTTCATCTGTTTTTGGTTTACACCATCATTTATTTTTGAAAGCATTGGTTAATTAAACAGGCAGTATCAAATTCAGCCTTCATCACAAGCTCAGCACACAGTATATATATATATATATATATATATATATATATATATATATATATATATATATATATATATATATATATATATATATATATATATATATATATATTAACAATTGTAATTATATTGTCTGTATTACTGCCATGATTCCTCCATCATCCAACCATAAAAAAATGTTTTGGGGATTTTAATATGACTAAACCTGACTAGTTTAAACCTACAAAAGTCCCTTTTAAGGTTAGATCAAGTAGAAACATGCTTACTGTAACAATTGCTTTTCCAGTGTAGAAACACCAGAAACATAAAATAGTTTGCATCTTTTTTTAGTTCTGGAGTCTCTGTTGTCTCCGTACTCAAGAATCAGACAGTCTCATTCATGAGCAGAATTTATGATGCATTCTGACATGCATAGAAACAAAAAAGCTAATCATTGATCATGTGTTCATCTGAATGACTTAAAAAGTCACTGAGAAAATGCATAGTTAGCAACCTAGACAGGTTTAAGGTGGTGTGTATGTTTGTGTGTGTATCCCAGAGACAGTCTCTGCTGCAGGAAACAGGGGTATCCTGTTTTGCAGTAGACTCCCATTGTTGCGCTGATTAAACATACACTAGTACACACTCCCACACGTACACACCACACCACAGCTACTGCGCTGTTAGTGATGAGAACGGAGCGAAGTGTCCGAGATCAATCCGATGTGATTCATAATAAACACATTTGCCTGGATGCCGTCACACAAGTGTCCCATCAAGAAACACTGGACACCATACAGCAACACACACACACATTTGAGCATTGTGAGTGTTGTCTAGTCTTTCTGTCTCCACATGGCCATCCATTACTCCTGACTGTCCATCCCCCGTCTGTTTATTTATCTGTCTATTGTGTAACAGAGACGGTTTACACTGTAATTACACTAAATCGTTTCAGCCTGAGGAGCTTGTCATGGTGTGGGCATCATTTTTCATATTGGGAAATGACGACGGTCTCTGACCAAATCATTGTCAATTCAGTATTTATTTTCTTGCAAATTATGGACTTCTCCTTTATCTTTACACACACACACACACACACACACACACGCACGCACGCACGCACGCACGCACGCACACACACACGTTTTGCTTCAGGACCCAGATATTTCATTAAGTGGTGTAAGAGGATCAAAAGCGTAGAGAAGAAAAGAAAAATGCCCCTTAAATCAATGGTTTAATCTGTATAGGCCATAATATGCAAAAATTTGAACGTCATCGGCTGAATAGAAAAAATGATCATACCATTCAAAAGGTCAGTAAGATCTTTTTTTAAACAGATAGTTCACCCAAAAATGAAAATTAATTTCACCCTCAAGCTGTTTCAAACCCATATAAGTTTCTTTGTTCTGAGGAAAAAGATATTATGAAGAATGTTTGTAACAGTTTTCAGTCCCTAATAACATCCATAGTATTTTTTTTTCTTCATACTATGGAAGTCAATACAGGTTTAGAAGAGGGTGTGTAAAAATGAAGACAGAATTATTCATTTTTGGGTGAACTATCCCTTTAATGTTTTTGAAAGAAGTCTCTTATCATCACCCGGTCTACATTTTTTTTAAACAAATAAATACAGTAAAAACAGTAATCATGTGAAATATTATTATATAAAACTCAGTTTTATTGAAGTTTTATTTTATTTACAAAAATGCAACTTCCCCATTGCTAAAATATATAGATTATATACAGTAGCCTACCAGTCAAAAGTTTGGACACATTAAGGGTTTTTTAAAGTAGTCTCTTAATCCCACAAAGCCTGTTTATGTACAAAAATACAGTAAAAACAGTACTGTATTACCCCTAACTTTTGGATGGCAGTGTATCATGATGTAAAAAAAAAAAAAATTATTAAAAAAAATCAGCTAAAACTGTTTTCAACATTGATAATAAGAAATTATCTTAAAATGATTTCTGGAGGATCATGTGACACTGAAGAATGATGCTGAAAATACATGCTTTGATCACTGGTATAAATTGCATTTTGCATATATTACAACAGAAACCAGTTAATTTAAATTGTAATATTTCACAGTATTACTGTTCTTAATGTATTTTTGATCAAATAAATGCAGCCTTGGTGACATTAAGAGACTGCTTTCAAAAACATTAAACACCTTTTGACCTGTACTGTAAAGTTTGACAAGCTTATTTACATTTACAGTCAAAACTATACATGATTAAATGGTTTGTTGCATTTTCCCTGCTGTCTGTGACCCTCTCACTATCACAGCAGAATGGACATGTGACCCATTTTGGTTTGAGAACCACTTACATGTTAACATTTACACAAACATGGCTGAAGACTAAAAAGTGCTTTTGTCTTCATGCGTGAGACTGCCTTAGTCATTGTTTCTCTCACAAAAGAAGTTTTGCCAATCACTAATTCTTTCAAAAACACACTCTCCTGATGAACAATCACCAATCCTTTTCCCCTTTCATGTCTCTCTCTGAGAGGCAGGCAGGAAAAGCATGTAAAGACTCCATAGGCACTGAGAAACAGCGAACACACGGTTCCCACTCGCTCATGTTAACCAAGGCAAACTACAAACAAGCAAACAACACACACACTCAAAAACACACAGAGCTCTGCAAAACCAAACACTTAATAGCGGGAGATAAAAGTGCTGTTATTTCCCACAGAAATTAAAATGTCTGTCAGTACGCGTTACGCCTCGGCTTTTCGGCGTATTTTAGTTTTCATTGCTCACAATCAGTGCTGATCCTCTTTGAGACCAGAACAAAATCCTCTCACATTCCCCTGCTAAGCTCTCATAACTTCTTCTCTCAGTCTCAGCCAAACATTGAAGGCTATGTTATATAAAGATTTATTTGAACAATTTTTTTTCCCCAGAAACTCCAGAAAGAACATCCCCCTAAATCCCCTCTGATATAATATACAATGTTGCATAGGATATAAAATGGTACAAAGAAACATAAAGGCATTTAAGCTTAATGTAAAACACAAAACATAATCATACAACACAGAAGCCATAAACAATACAACAATAAAACAAAATTGAAATGTTTTAAATCAACATATTGACCATTTTTATTCACAAAGCCAAGCCTTGTGAATAAAGTACCGAATGATGTACAGTAAGACCCAGAGAATATGCAAAACAACATTAACAGCCAACGACCACGATCACCAGCTTATGGGTTATGAATATGTAATTTAGTGAATTTGACAATTATTCTTCTCCATATCCTGCCTGTCACCGCAACTCACATGATTAAAGCCATCAGATTTTGTGCGACTTTGGTGTTCTCTGAGGGAGGGGAATGTGTTAAAGTTATTGTTTATTTAAATACTTATTTTCATCGGCTTATTGTAAAGTGTATGGTGTTCTGACAGTGAGAATGATTAGAGAAAAGGAGCTTTCAACTACAAAACAAGAACTGTAAACAGATGCAAGATTTCCTATAATCTCAGAGACAGATATCCTTAATCCAACGTCATTCAGTCAAACTAATTTTCTGTTTCTACACATGAAGTTTAGTTTGGAATTGGATGCAATTAAATAGCTGCCAAACTGCCATTTGGACACAATTAACAATGATACTATAAGAATGTAGTCTGTGAGTAATGAGCGATTCTGTAAACAATACATGTATTACTTAAGTAACAGAATGCGACACTTTCCTAAAGGCCACTCGGAACTGTACGTATCCTACCCAAGATAAAAAAGACACCTGCTTAACGTTAACACATCGTTTCAAAAGAAAGGGCTGAAACAGGAAATGTTTGAGCTCTTGGTTTGGGGTGTGTCATGTTTGCAGATTTCAACACTTATTAACTAAGAAATACCTGCCAAACAAACTTAGAGAATCCTCATCCCTGAAAAAAATTAAAACTGTCACAGAAATGAATGTACTGTCTGTCATTTACTCATGTTGTTCCAAACCTGTATGACTTTCTTTTCTTTCAGACTCTGAGGACTCTTCCAGGCAGGACAAAGAAATTCTGAGGAAATTCTTTTCCATCCAGCTACAAAGAATAGGTACAGGAACTTTCAAGCCATAAAAGGATCATAAAATAGATCTAAAATACATAAGATAGTCTGATAATCTTCCACACCAGTGAGCTCAAGAACCCGATCCATCATATTTGAGAATGACTCATTCAGACGAATCATTAGATTCATTAAAAGATCACTCGTTCTGTTCAAAAAGCAGGTCCCAAAAAGAGCTAAGATCAATATTTTTAGGTAACAATGTCTTAAAATGTGGGCTATGATGACTAATATAGTATGATCCTTAGATGGTGCTTTTTAAAAACTAAAAGCTCCAGTCCCAATTCTTTGAAATTGCAGGGGAAAAACATTGTCCTCTTTTGTGAGCAGAAATAAAGTCATACGGGATTGGAATAATACGTACATACAGATTTTTTTTTTTACATTCCTTTAATTAAAGAGATATTTCACTTTATAAAAAAAATTAAGTTCTCATCATTCAAGTCATCATTTACTTACCCTCATGTTGTTCCAAGCCCGTATTACTTTATTTTGTCTGTGGAACACAAAAGAATATATTCTGAAGAATGTTGGTAGCCAGACAGTTTTGGTTACCATTGACTTCCAATGTCTATTTCTTCTTTTATGTTCCACTGATGAAAGAAAGATTTGGAACAACATGAGAGTAAATGGTAAAAGCAATATCATTTTTGGCCAAACTATCCCTTTAAGTAAAGACAAAGATAAAGTGAAAATAGTCTGACTTCACTGAATTTTCAGTGGCAGTTTCACTAGATGTTTGAGTTCCTCTCAGATTTGGATGAGTTTATAGGAGGGCTTGTTTGGAATGACAGCTCCGAACCACCAGAAAAGGAAGAAGCGGATGAGGCTAGTAAAGATGCCAGGGGTGTTGGGTACCTGAAAAACAAACCAAAAAATATGACTTTTTCCTTTACCTCAAACCACTGTCTCAGGACAGTCTCTTCATCGTCTTACCATGATATAATAGTCTTGGAGCTGAAGGCCATACAGCGTCCATGATGTCGATGTGAAGAACGTAGCGACAGTCAGGGAAAAAGACAAGCGCTCCACAGACCTCGTTCGCACAATATCCAACTAGTGGAAATGAAGAAAACAAATGGGTTTTTTATTTTTTTTGAGAGAGGAGAAAGATGCTTTTGCTACTTTTTATTGATAGAAAGCACAGAGAATTGAAACATGATGCAGGCAGGACTCAAACTGGTGTCTTCCACTTCAGCAGCAAGGATCGGTAAATCTGGAGCACATGTGCTCACCACTGCGTCCAAGCTCCAACCAGACCTTGTTATTTACACTCACGCATTGTCTCTCCTATAACAAGCTGCTATTGACGCTCGCAGACAGGAGGGAATGATGGAGGGAAAAACAGGAAGCAACAAAAGGAGGTACGAGAATGACAGGAAATACAACACAGGGCACAGGACAGATAGACAGAGCTGGACTGATAAATATGGAAGAGGGAAAGATCCAAAACAGGAAGATGGAGAGGGCACAGAAAAGAAGGATGGATGGAGTGATAAACAAAAGATGGAATGCTGGAATGCTACTACAAGACTTCACACCATTTTACTGAAAACAAAAAACAAAAACAAGATAAGGACAAATGTGCAATTATTTTAGAGTTGATGTATGCTTTATTTACATTTACATTTATTCATTTAGCTGACGCTTTTATCCAAAGCGACTTACAATTGCTATATATGTCAGAGGTCGCACGCCTCTGGAGCAACTAGGGGTTAAGTGTCTTGCTCAGGGACACATTGGTGTCTCACAGTGGATTCGAACCCGGGTCTCTCACACCAAGGGCATGTGTCTTATCCATTGCGCCACAACCACCCCTCCTTTATGAAATATGTCATGGTGTCACAGATGACAAATGTATGCAATAACGTTTACCTTTTAATATGTAATATTTGTTGATGCATGCAATTACTTAAGTTTAAATGTTTTATTATTTGCCATTATCACAATGCTGGAGGGATTGTGGGATGGTGGGGGACTATGTGCATATATTCTGGGAATATTCTGGGTGCATTGGAAGAGGATTAAAAAGGAAATTAGTAATGTTTTAGGGATGGAATGAGTGTTTAGGGAAACCAGTTTGAAAACAGTCATTGGTTGAATCTGGAATAACATACTAGTATAATAGTATATTTCTGCCATTTAAAGACATATCAGAAATACTAAGAATAGAATTCAGCTACACTTGAAATAATTTTGTGTGGTACAATTAAATAGTTATTTATTTGAATATTATTTAATATGCTTGAATTAAACTACAATAACATAAGTATTTTTTTCAGTGTCAGAAATACTGTATATATATATATTTGAGAAAATTACAGCAGATTTGCAGTTGAAATCAGAACTTTTTGGACAGAAGTGGGCACTTATTGAAACATTTTTGCTTGAAGGAAGATAATGTACTGGTATGTGGTATATTTATTTACTGAAGTGCTGTCAGGGACTTTTGTATTTATCTTTACTTTGTATTTTCTTTCATTTTCTTATTCATTGTTGTTTTTTGTTTTTGTTTGTATTTTTTATTCACTTTTTAGTTTGTTTGTTTCTTTATTAATTTTTCATTATTAATATTATAAGTAAATGTTATGTAACAGTGTTTTGTTTAAAAAAAAGTAAAAAAAACAGTTGTCGTGGTATTCCAGTAATTTTTATATTTTTCTCAGGCTTTATTTTTTCACAGACTTATTCTTCATTATCAATCTTTTTGTTATTTTATCACATATTATGTTTTTATTTTTGTTATATTGTTTATATACCGTAAGTAAATAATTTACATAAAACATAATTAACACTCTATATGAGTAAAGATTTACATAAATGTAATCTGTCATTTACTCTGTCATGCACGTCATTGACAGTCCTGGTAATACGCTATTAGACTTCTAAATACGTTCTTTTCATCTTTATGTGCTTTAAGGCAATGTATTTCTATGTGCACTGGACATTTTATATTTTTTATCTTTCATCTTGCACTGTCCCTGTTTGCATAGTTTTGCCCTGAATGTCTCTTTGGCTCTGACTTCTGTACCACTGCACTATGTACCGTTTCATGTGTAAATCCAAGATTATGTCTAAGGTTTTATGTAAAGTATAAAGTATAGTCAGTACATACATTGTAAATCCAGTATACATTGACAGACAGGTATGACATCCTATTATTGCATTCAGACAAACATGTTTTGGTCCTGAGACTTCATCAGAAGATATATGTACATTTTTTATATTTAGACCACTTCTATTATTGATTGCTATCAGGATGTGAAGAAGGTTTCAACCAGTTTAATAAAAAGTGTATATAAAAAACATTGCCTACCCTATCTTTAAATACATGCAGGTACATGCTGACTGTGGTTTAAACATGATTAATGCTGGTTATAGGCATAAGTGTGTGTGTGTACTCACAAGATCAGTGAGTGGAGAGAGGTACATGCTGATGGTGAACACACTGCAAGCGAGACCCAGCTGAGAGAGTTGAGCTTCTCCAGGAGGAATCACCATAGTAAAATACACCCAGCCCACACACAGCACAATCACCATCACCAGCGTCTGTGGGAACACTCGCCTCTGAAACACACACAGGTACAGCATACCTTTGAAAAATATTCATCATATTTGTTGTATATACAGTTGATATCGTGCAATTGAAAATATTGAATAAAGTCAAACTGTTATTCTGCTAATGTAATAGACAATAGAAATATTGTATTTATTTTTTCATTTCGCCTTTTTAATCAAACTGTTATGCTGGTAATTTAATTTGTAATTAAAATATTGTATTAAATTAGAAAAAAGCTAAAAAGAAGCTAGAGGTCTTAAATTCCAGACCCCACTGTATAATCCATGACAATGACTAAATGACAAACCTTCTCTTTGGTATAATGACAGTAGGTGATGATGTATAATATCTGTAAAGACGCCCCAATGACGTTTACAATGATCAATGTTCCATCTTCCTTCAGTAATCCATAGTAAAGCCAACCTAGATTACTAAAAACACACACACAAAATGATCATTCAGACTGAATGGACTTGCATATGGATTTCAATGCATGATGACCATTGCATACATGTTGTATGCAATAACTAACAAGAATGGCTGATGTCAAATAGCATATACATACTTTAAGCATGTGGTAAGGAAGGGCAGAAACTGAACGTTATCTGAAGACTGTGTGGCCTTCATTTTCTTCAGGTCTGTCCTGCAAACACAGAAACGGTGTGTGAGAAATATTTTCTTGGAAGATAGCATAACTTACTGGAATAGCAGATACAACAGGTTATGCAAATTCTATTTAAATGCTTCATACTTTCCACTGTCAATTTATCCAGATGATGAAATTCATTTGCCCCGCACAGCCTCAAAATGTTTATATGCTCAACTTACAAATATACACAATAAAAATGTTAAAAATGCACTATAGTTTCAGTCAAAATACTATATTTACTAGTTATTGTTAATATTGTAAAATCTTAATATTGTGAGCTCTTCTTGCTAACAGTGTTGGCTAATATCAAGTTACTAAAGGTTTGCTGTTGTACCAAAAATTATAGTATGTTTGCAGAACGTTTATTGAATTTGAGTGAAGGCAGCCACTCTTAGGCGCAACAACATTATAGTTGCAACCACTACAGTTGATAAATAAAAGTTTAATATATAAATTTGTTTAATCAAAGTATTTACAGAAAACCAGAGGAAGGCACGAAATGCCACTAGACAATAACATTATTAAATCTGTATGCGTGCACATTTTTGCTCAGCTACATGGTAACTGTCAAATATGATTTGTCATATCAAGTCCTGAAGTAGTAGTAGACATTAAAGTAACTTACAATCCCGTCGTGAACATCCCGACGGTGAATATGATGCACGCACATGATAGCAGCTGCAGAAAATCCATAGACTGAAAAATCGAAAACTGAGCTGTGCTTCTGTACCGCTGTGCAATCAAGCAAATAAATTATATTTACAAAACCTATGAATCCAGCACTCATGCAACGCTGACGTCCACTTCTCTGTTTCCGTGTTTGTAATCAGTGTTGAACAGCTTCCTTCACTCTGATTGGTTATTCACAGAATGATGCTCCTGATCGTCATTTTGTAGTCCGGTTGTGTAGTTTATTTTATTTGTATTATTTTATTTTATTTTTATTAAACAGAATTCAAGTACAAACATTTATGGCATACTTCAATACGGTGGCCCAGTAGTGCACAACACAACGAAATGTAAAAAGCAAACATAAGTTCACAACACAACGGAAACAAGCCACAACACAACGAAATAAAGCCACAACACAACGGAAATAAGCCACAACACAACGGAAAATCCACAACACAACGAAATAAAGCCACAACACAACGGAAATAAGCCACAACACAACGGAAAATCCACAACACAACGAAATAAAGCAACAACACAACGGAAATAAGCCACAACACAACGGAAAATCTACAACACAACGGGAAAATCTACAACACAACGAAATAAAGCCACAACACAACGGAAATGCTCCCGACCACTAGAGGGCTCTTGGAGCCCAGTAAAGTTAGTTTTCCAAGCCATTGTTCTATAGAGTCAGCAGTCTTTATATATAAATACCACGATTAGTTTTAACAGTGTATATCAACTTAAAATATTACTTCAAAATAACCTACATGAATTATAGCTGCGTATTTGATTTATACTCGAGAATGCTTGGACGCGCTTCCACAGCGCAGGGCACGTCTGGCAATTCCACCAAGTGGTTAAAACGTATAATTTATTATAATATAATTTGATAAATAAAAATAAAAACCATTTGGTGAAATAGGAAGGAATTGGCACAATTCCACCTATAATAAGTCAGTCTGGTCACTAGGAACATGATAAAAAAAAAAAAAACTTTTACAGAAATTTCCTAAAAAAAATAATTAATTAATAATTAATAATTAATTACTGTAAATACATGAAGGGTATTGGAAAAAGTCATTATAAAAGTCATATTAAGTCAGTCTACTATCAAATACAATCAAGCTTTGGATTTTGAATATGTATGTTTTTGAATGTTATGTTTGTATGTTTTTGAAGTAATTTTAATTAAAACAAATTATACGTTTTAACAACTTGGAGGAATTGGCAGACGTTCCCTCAGGGATAATGCGCTGTGGTAGCGCGTCAAAGCATTCTAGAGTATAAATATGTAGCTATAATGCACGTAGGTGATTTTGAATTAATAAATGTCGATAAACAATGGTTAGCTACATACTGTTAAAACTAATCGTGGTGTTGATATATTTTTATAGACTGCTGACTCTCTAATGAACAATGGCTTGGAAAACTAACTTTACTGGGCTCCGAGAGCCCTCTAGTGGTCGGGAGCATTTCCGTTGTGTTGTGGCTTTATTTCGTTGTGTTGTGGATTTTCCGTTGTGTTGTGGCTTGTTTCCGTTGTGTTGTGGCTTTATTTCGTTGTGTTGTGGATTTTCCGTTGTGTTGTGGCTTGTTTCCGTTGTGTTGTGGCTTTATTTCGTTGTGTTGTGAACTTATGTTTGCTTTTTACATTTCATTGTGTTGTGCACTACTGGGCCACCGTACTTCAACGATGATATATTTTTCGTGTTGATACAAAATTCTGAAGAAAAAACAAAACAGAACAACACACACACACACACACACACACACACACACACACACAAGGTAAAGTGATGGTCCAGTCCAAAGCAGATGGCATTTTTGTCTGCCATCCATTGAAGAGATTTTGCAAATAGCTTCAAATAATTCTTCCAGAGTCCTGTTGTGTAGTGAAATAAGAGGCGTAGGTGATTCCAACGGAGTAATTTTAAGATGGTTGCCACCTACATTGTTTATAATATATTGAGATTTAAAACGCTGTAGTTTTTAAAACTACACGCTTGAGGTATAGAGCTCTGTCCAAAGCACAACCGCTTTCTGAAATAAATTAGTTTCTGCACTCCTGGGCTTCGAAAGGTGTTTTAACTACACTGAATACACGCATGTTGTAGCTAGTTTAGTGTCCCGCGATTGATTTGTATTAAAAACGGATTTCAATGGTTTCATCTTTGTTGTATGCTAAATGTATCAATACAGTCTTGGAAACCATGCACCCTTTCATAATTTATTTTTGCATTTAATGATCTTAATCTGTGATTCATGAAAAATAATTACACAATTATTGCATCTTTATGAAAACCCATATAAAGTGATCTAAACATAAACAAATTTAATTATTAATAATTAATTTTTCAATAATTAAATATTGATTTATATCACAATTTCATCCCTTATGAAAATGTTTTGTCAGCAAAGAGCATGCCTGAGATTAAATGAGACATACTGTATATAAAATCAAATAAATTAAATATCTATTTTTATGTTTTTATGTATTGTCATTTAGTCAAAATGTGCACAAAGTGTGAAAAAATTCATTGTATTTAGGATACATAAAATGCAAACTATGAAAAAGACCAAAGAGTAATACAAAACAAGAAAAAGGAGATTGTTATTTTATTTCAAAGACAAAATTCTCCTCTCAGAATTATAAAAAAAATGTTTTCTAAAAGTCCAGGGGTACAAAAATGGCCAAAGCTGAGAAAGACCTATACATAGCGAGTCCAATGTATCTTGTGTTGAATGTTTTCAAATGTCAAAAAAGAAAAAGTTGAGAGTGCCAAGAAAAATGTGCAAGTTACGTCCTGGCACCCAAGTGCCACTTTTCTTTCATTCATCTCAACCCCATCTGAATGTTTGGTTAACAGCTGTGAAGTCCTGACCATGAAAAAGAGATGAAAAGGGAACGAAAGAGGACAGGAAGAAAGTTTGATGGTGGTGTTTTGACAGTGTTAAACTTTACTCTGAGGCCTCAACAAATTGCACAGAGAATCTGTCTGTGCTGCTCCAAAACTTTGTTTTCTTTGAATCAATTGAACAATATTTATTAAAAATAAACATTCCACACAATTTCATAATTAACAAATGTCTTTATTTTATAGAACTCTTAATATGTACATTTTTACACAACTATTTACAAGTTTATAAACCAATACAGTACAAAATAACTTTTTACAAAAAGAAATTGTTCTTTTAACTTATTTGAAAGAATTCATTGAACCGTTTTAAATTGTTTGTGCATGTCGTGCTCTCTGTCAGAAGGCCAGCTTCTCTCTCTCTCTCTCTCTCGCTCGCTCGCTCGCTCACTCACTCACTCACTCACAAACAGCACAACCGATCATTCCTGTTCAAAACCAAATGTTGTGTTATGAAAGAAAAGAAAACAAATCTGATCTCATCTATAACATAATTCCAGTACATTTTGTAGGGTGTGTTCACATTACATCACAGAAACCAACTGAAACTACAGCAACACGAGATCCAAAACACAGGAAACAGTTTGATAGCTGTTCTAGATTTACAAACACTGTTATATGCACGAACATCAATTCTTTATAAGGTGCAAGGTCAGGGTCAGCTTTAAGAGAAATCCTGTGATCTTTGGCTCAAATCAGTACAGTAGAGCAAAGGTCTCTATCAAACACAATATCTAGCCTATTGTTCTCCCTTGTGATCACAATTCCAGTTCTACAGCTGATAGTTACAAAACAAGCTCTCCCGACTTTAAGGTTTGTTCTGAATCACATTGGTAAATAGATGTGTGAAGAATTTTCAGGAAAAATGAGCACATACGGTCTACAAAAGTAAAATAAAAAGAGCTGATGGGGGAACAGAATTATAGAACGGTAAATACTCTTAAAAAAAGAGAGAAAAGGTTCTTCAAAAACACCTTTCTCTGGTCACATCACTCTCACGAACACAAATGCAAACACGTCACTCAGCAACTTGCACACCAGCACCAAAACCTCAGTTTGTATAAAAATTCTTCATAGAAAATCCATTTTCAGTGCCGGTAACCAGCGCCGGCATTAAAGTCTGTTGTGTCCTAACGGTCCAGCGTCCATAAAGTCTTCTTATATCAGGCTCAGTGGAGGAGCAGAAAGATGAGTATAGAGATCAACGTGACGAAACTTGAGACGGGAGACACACGAACACCCGAACTGCCCACGCTCCTCTGAACAACTGGGATCATGGCGATAGGGTCATCTGAAAGTAGAGGAGAAGCATGATGAGTACATTTCGTGACCGTGTAACTTGCGTAAAGTCACTCTAACACCTCGACTTGAAAAGTCAAGAAATTCCACATCTTTTTCTAAAGCAAATGGACACGCTGCCAAAAGCGAGGAAAAGAAGTTCTCACCTGCTGGAAGCCTGTTTGATGGGTTGTGTACTCCTCCACCAGCCTTTATTTCCATTTCATCATCCTTCTCAACTATCTTTTTCTTGTTCTTGGAGTCTAGAACATTAAACGATATAGTTGGACTGTAAGTAAGGCTTTGGTTGTCCTTGTAATTCAGTAAAGATTGCAGAAATGTCTAGTTGGTAACGCAAGAACTCATTTGACTTACCGTGAGGTCCAACGACATCCACCTTCAGTCTCAAACACTCCTGTCCATGATGGTGAAGAGGTTTGGCTGTGGAAAACAGAGTGAAAATTTAGAATTGGAATCTGTAGTACTATAACTGAAATAATAATAAATCATTTAATGTGTTATTAAATGCTAAAACAAGCATTTTGTATTTACGTTGGTTTCATAAGGTTTTGAAATTCAAGGAAAATTTAATGGCATATGGTGTAAAAAGTAATAGCTTAGTGTACATATAATAAATATTGAAAAAAATGTAAATAATTAAATTGAATAAAATATTGTTTCACAAATATCCTGACTTTGGGGAGTCACACCACATGACATGATGATGTACATTATGTATTTTTTTTGGTCACACAACATGCACTTTGTGTGTTTAATTTTAACACACAAACCTCAAATTTTTAGATACGTGGATACTTACAAATATAGTAGTAACTCTCTCCCTGGCGGAACTCCTTGCCCAGAGTGAAGGGAGTGAAGCGCTGGAACTTCTCCGAGAACTTCTCTGGAGCGTGAGGAGCGAAAGGTCTGGAACACTCCCAGCGCAGCTGGTCGAAGGACTGCGGCTTGCAGTTCTCATAGTCCTCCAGCTCCACCATATAGAGCACGTACCGCTCGGCCTCCTGGGATGGGATCTCGCCCCGCGCGTAGTGAGGGCAGATGATGTCTAGGTAGTCATTAATGCGGACATCCACGGTGTAATCATCCCATAGGAAGCTGGAAGAAAAGTGAAAAAAAAAAAAAAAATCCATGAATGGCTGTCAACCTTCAAAACACAGACACACCTCAGGAATAAAATGGCTCCAAAAACAAACTTGATGTTCACAAACAAACAGAAACAGTGACACGAAATGGCCCCAAGCAAGAGTCATCAGTGCAAAGCAAAAGCGAGAGCTACACCCTGATGCACGTGTGTGTGAGTAACGTGTGTTCACCCTTCACCTGTTGCTTTTATTTGGGTGAAACACCCTGTACAATCCCTTTTTCTTTTTCTTTTCTTTCTACTTTGCATTTTTGTGTCACGTTGGGTGAAGGAGTGTTTAGGGAAATTGTTCAACTGTGTTTTTCTTAAAGTCCTCAATGAAAAGATTTCCATAAGCATTTTGCTTTGTTTTAAAAAATTCTATAAATTAGTCTGCTCACGTATTTCACTTTACATTTTAGAATGAACTTGAATCTCCCTTTTTATTTTGTCACACAAATATGATTGAGGGGAACCCCATATATATAGATATACATATAACATGTTAACATGTTTACTTTGACAGCTCTAAAATACTTTTTGTTAAAACTTTTTTTCTGTGAAAATCTTGAAATCCATTGACTTAGTGTGATCCATCACAACCTCTTCCTTGTTCTCTTGGTAACGGAGATGGAGCCGCTTAGACTGACTGGCTCTCTGAATTGGCTCTACATGTTTTCACAGCCTCCTCTCTGTCTGTCTCTCCTTTTATTGTCGTCTCATTTGCTTTTCTCATTTTCGTCTGATCTGAGCTTCCCTGCTGCTGTTACCAGATGTACAAATGACAAATCCACAGGCCTTTCAGTATGTTGTGCTTTCATGTTGTCATTGATTTATTATTGTGAATTTTGTCTCACATTTCTGAATAACGCAACATATCTGAATAAATCACAACGTTTTTTCCTTAATACGCTCACCCCCGCTTTGACCATACAATGCCCCTGTTCAAACCACATAAAGTATCTGATTGGCTGATTAGCTCTGTGACTGTTATAAATGATACATTTCCATATACCCAATATCATCAAACCCAATCACTTTACCAAAACATTTACTCACACGGCCCTCACGTGAACCGCCATCAAAACACAAGGCGGCCTCTTTCCCCCCATCTTGCCCTTTGCTCTATTACTTTCTCCCTTTTGGCACATGTATTTGTTGTTGTTGCCATCAGGAGCCGTGGTTAAATGACGGACAGACACACAGGCTCCTGACGGGCCCCCTGTTGTCCACTTCAACCCCCTTCATCTCTGTCTCTTTCCCACTGTGCCTCCGCAGTGAGCATTGGCCGACCTGTCTAAACAGCCTGGCGGTCTATTCAGACGGGGGGTAAACATACACATCACTGCGCTCATTAGCCCCGCTTAATGCAGAGATTAGAGTCAGTCTCGCACGGCTTCTAATCAGCAGTGTGTTCAAAAGACAGGGTGTACGCAATGCTAAGCCAGCTGACTTTTCTGTGTGTGGGAAAGCGGTGTTTTTTTATGCGTATTCAATGTGCCAATCAACACATCAGAACTGATGAAATGGTCAAAGTGATTCTAAAACAGAAATCAGTGTCAGAACAGTTTCGGCGGTTTTAGTTTCGCTCTGTTTTTCTAGGAAACTAGACTGTGTGGTTGATTGCCCCGTCCCACTTCCTCTGAAGTTCCTTTGAAGCAGCTGATCTGGAGCTGTTTGAAACCTGGTGGCAAGATCAAGACAACACCACAAATTGGGTGTCATTAACTCATCCCCCACACATCAGCCTAAGGCACGGGTTTAATCTCTTTTTTTTGGGTCACCAATTAAGGTGTTTGCCTTGAGATGCACAATATATTGGTACCATATCGGTTATTGGCTAATATACATAAATATTCCTGATGAATGTCATGAAACATCATTATATTTATGTATGGGGAAAATAATTGTATTACTAAACATTAGGTCTATTATATTGTTACATTTTATTATGATAATTATACAAAGGTTAAATGTAATATTTAACCAATTCAGCTAATTTTATATCATGCTGTGATGCCATATATTTTCTTTAAATATAATAACAATCATCAATCAATCAAATAAATGTTTTTTATTCTGTACATTTAATGCTGTAATGCCAAAATACTCTTATAGCAGTGTTTTATTTTTAATTTATTTTGACAAAATAGTATAGAACATTAATTGGCCATTTATCAGAATATAATTGGATTATCTGTGCATCTCTAAGTTTAATTTCATACTGAAAGGGTCTGGTGGGCCCTCACACTATGATTCCCATGCCTGTCTAATCTCTCTGAGCTGATCCAAGGCCAGCCGCCGATAGCTCAAACAATCCCAGAGAAGCTCTGTTGTGCTTTTCCTCCTGGCGAGCGGTCACTTCAAACGCCGCAGTGGCCACTGTTTCCCGTGTGACACTTGGCTCTGTGAAGGGCCGGGCGTGAGAGTGACGCTAAGAGGGGCACGGATCCATGTAAACAGCACACATTTCAGGGGAGTGTCTGTACCTGCGGCCCCTGGGGGCCACGTCATTAATCTGTTTATCACAAGACACAGAGGAGCCTGTGTTTAAATGTTTGCGTTTGGGCTTAAAGAGTTTGAGTTTAAAGTTGCACTCAGTAATTTGTTTACGCAGACTAATTAGGTTGGTGGAATGAGCCGACCTCCTCTATGTAGAGCATTTTTAGGGTACTAATATGTTTGCAGTCTTCATCTTATGCAAGTGTCAGTCTTTAAAAAAAAAACTGTAAAGACGTTTACACTATTACACAAAAAAATGTGTTTCAAATAAATTATGTTCTTTTGAACTTCATATAAAAGAATCCTGTGAAAATGCACAAGTTCCACAAAAATATTAAGCAGCACAACTGTTTCCATAATAATAATGATAATAATAAGAAAATGTTCTTGTTCACCAAATCCGCATATTAGAATGATTTCTGAAGGATCATGTGACACTGAAGACTGGAGTAATGATGCTGAAAAACAGTTATTTTAAATTGAAATAACTCACAACATTGCTGTTTTACTGTATTTGTGGTCAAATGAATGCTGCCATGGTGAGCATAATAGACTTTCAAATACATAAAAAACTGCTTTATGTAAAATTAAAGCTTAAATTGCTCTCAGATACGTGTTTGTCCCTGTTCCCCTCAATAGTTTGTCTGCGCTCCCCCTCTTTCACTTTTGGCTGAATGTTTCAAGCTGTCAGGCGGGTCAGTAATGTCAAAGTTCAGGGTCATATTTTTCAGACACACCCTTACACAGTCAGCAGGACACACACACACACACACACACACACACACACTGCGACGGTCAGAGCTGTGTGCTTCAGAGCAGATGTACTCACTGCCAACTGCACTATGCTCGCTGTCAGCAGTTGACACACACACACACACACACACACACACACAAACAGAGTTGAGGGCTCGGTTACTGAAAACCTTTAAGACCTGCTGCTTGTCATGACAAGTATTATGATCCTATTTTAGTGGCTTGTTCTCACACTATCAAGTAATAAAACCTGTCTGTTCAAGCGCGTGCACGAACCTTTCACGCTATGTTTGTCTGTCTGGCTTTCTTTCTACACTACAAGTATAATATAACTTACAGAGACGTCTCAGTCTTGCGCCTTCGTCCCGTTAAAGTCTGACAGGTTCAAGGTGCTAAGTCACCACTAAGTCCTTTTACCCTCACCGCTCTCTCACTTTCTTTCCGAGCAGTATGTTCTCGTATTGTCCTTCCCGTCGATTACATGCTGGTAATTACCCCAGACGTAGCGGAACGGGTCGGAATGCCAGCCAGCTAATCCGCTCTTCCAAACCAGGGATTATCACACTGAGCACACGGATCACACCGCTGCTATTCACCAGCACCGGACTTATCCAATACGGCCCGTTCGCGGGGGTTAAAGTGGGGGTGGGGGTTTACAGATACATGTTTCAAGTCAAGATGGAGTGGGGGTAGGGCTGCACAATATATTTATTGAAATATCGCAGATGTGCAAATCATGATATGCACATGACAAAGTCTTGAGGTTACAATACCATATGAAAAAATAAAGTTTTAGGTCAAGAGAGAATAATGATGGTCTCACATACACTCTAGTCTTTAGGGTCCATTTTATTGTGTTAATATGAAGGAATTGTCCATACTATTTTATCACAGCTTTTTTACCTATATACTCTGCTTTATGTTGCGTTTTAGGGTTAAAGGAAATGTCTGGAAACTTAACAGATATCCAAATGACCAGTAGGCCTACCTTTTCCATTTTCTAGAGATTTTTTAAATTATTGAACCCATATTACATCGTTTTAACAAGTTATTGGATTTCACATTTTTCTTCAGTGATTACACTTAGATATTAGGCTATTTCAGTGACATTTTGTGTGAGTTTAGAGCAGACAACCAAAATTTCACCCTATCCATCACTGTCCTTTTGCTCCACCCCTATCTATTTATATTTTATATATATCTTTCTATCTTCCACCCCCCCCCCCCCCCCTTCCTCCATCTTCTCCACCCTCTTTCTTTTCCCATTCTGTTTAAAATCACATTATAAACCTGGGCCTCTTCATTCAGGCTAATTTTTTGGAGAAACATTCCTTTCTTTCTATCTGACCTCTAACCCGTCACCCATCCCCCGTCCTATCTTTCTCAGTCCGTTCCTTACAAATGCCTGATTTCCCCCTCCTCCCTTTGTCTTTCACTTTTAAATGGATGCTAATTGCCTGTTGATACACTAGCTTGTTGTTTGGTAGCATACTGTGAGTTTTATTCAAAGTCAGCACCTTTATTACAAAAAAGTACCTATGAAATAATAAACTGAAAGCAATATAGTCATTGAGAGACATAAAAATGATCATTAAGTGATGTAAGCATTCTGTAGGTGGCGACAGTGAGCTGCTGAAGACGCTGAAGGCAAACGCTTGACTTGAGGTAAATAAGTAACACCAGGAAACAAGTTTCTGGTTCTTTTGTTTACATTTGTGAGGTCACACACTTTACTACACCGACAATTACACAATCTAGCAGACTACAGACAGAAAAACAGGAAAACTCCAACTCAACAGGGCAGTGAGAATCAAAATAGTAATCAGGGACAGAACAAGATAGACAAAGGGGGCTGTGTGGGAAAAAAAGTGGTCGGAAAGATGGAGCAGGGAGGGTATGAGGACACATAAAGAGAAATAGTAAGGAAGTCTGGGTTGGAGATAAGGAGAAGAGAGGAAGAGCTCAGAATAAGGGGCTTTAAGGGTTAAAATGAGTGGAAAACGCAGCAAGAAATGTAAAAACAGGCCCAGGGTCATTTATATACATAAAAACTTAACCTAGAACATCAGATTATTTCTGCCGATTATTAATCATCATTACTTAACCAGTTGAAACCCTAAAATGGAACTCTAAGCTGTGGAAAAACACAACTGATCCGGAAAGAGCTACGGTTTCGTAATCAATCGACTACGTAGATGGTAGAACATTCTATAATGCTTTGTGGAATTATGGATTATATTTTCCATACACATCCATTTCTGTGTAAATCGGGATTATACAGCACTGGATTACACTGGGGTCTATAAATATATACAGTAATTTCTGTGTGAATGGGTCATTCAGCCAGATTACACACATCTGCGTATAATCTGAGGCTGAACCGTCCGTTTTACAGATTACAGCCCTGTCTACGTAGCCGGCTGTTTTTGCGTGCATCTATGAGCCAGAAACAAAGAACAGGGGTGTGTGTGTGTGTGTGTCTGTGTGAAGAAGATAGATTTATAGCCTGTCTGTGGAATCTGTCTGGATAAGAATGCTGATCTGTCTGCTCCCCTCCTCAAGACAACACAGCACTAAATGCTCAGTTACATGTAAAAGATCAAACAAAGTGAATCTGGCGAGGAAGGGATGGACAACGAGGAAATGGAGTGGACAATGAGTGGACAGCTGAAAGGTCAAGTATAGCAACATGTTTGTTGGAAGGAATCCCAGTCTACTAAATATACCCTAATCGCACATTCCCCCCGCATGCGAGCCAGCAAAACTTTGACGAGGGAACACAAATGCATATGACAACACATATGCGAAAATAAACACATGATTCAGGTCGAGAGTAATGATTTGATGATGCTAACATGACGAGACTGTACACTTCCTCTTCAGCGCGATCAGCGTAGGCATGAGTCGAGCACAAAAACAGATCGGCGAAAACAACGTCCATACGTCAATCCGGACCTGAAAATCCAGTCTCCTCGGGGCGCAGACTCACGCACATACCCGTCAAACCAGAGCATCAGCTCGCCAAAGGCCATGTGCAGAAGATTAAATCATCACTGTTCACTCACACCCACTCAGGTACAAAAACAGTCTAGTGTGCGTTTGTGTTTGTTTTCGTGCAAACGCTTTTACGCAACAGGCAGAACTAGATGATCACGCCAATTAATATTTAACACCTATCTGGCATTGATTAGTCGAGCCTGACTAGTGCACTTACATACTACCTGATTGAGTTTCACAGACTGATTGAACAATCATTGGCTTTGATGGAAGTTGTTAAAAGGAAATAAAAGCAAAAGGAGAAACCCGAATTCTGGCATTGGATTAATGGCAGTTGTTTCTTTTTTCTTAGAATGTAAGATTAATGAGAAAGATTTAACTTGGATAAATACATAGTGAAAACACAGTTCCCTTCCCACCACACCTGCCAGATTATGACTCAAGAAGGGATTATATTTATGTATTGGTTATATTTGGTGCTTATAATTGTACAGTTTTGATGTGTGGGTGTTTGTTTCTAACCTTTTCAATGCTAATAGAGCAACATTGCCATGGTCTCTGTGTATGTGTGCAAGACAGAGAGCTTTAAAAGTAGAGATCCGCACAGATTTTTAATGTAGAGATTTTCTGAGGGCTTAGCGTTTCGTTATTACAAATTTTCTTGTTGTGCTTACGCAACCCTTTCCGTGGATGTGGTCCATGTCGGGATTAGGGACCAGACAACGCACCAGACTGCTGCCACATAATCCCCTCCACCTCTTTTTCTCCATCTCCATAGAAGTCTCGAACTCAAATTACCAATCCTTCTTTTTTATACCCAGATCCAAGCAGCTCCTATTACTCCATCCACCTCACTCTTCCACCTCATTCTTTTCACAGCAGGTCCTAAAAAGAGTTTGGTCTCTATTACATGATTTCTTGAAGCTATCCCTCCTTCTGTCTGTCTTCAGGAACAGCTGCTGCTTCTCTCTCGATCTCTCTCTGCTGGCTGATATTGAGCCAGGCTCTTCTGAGACCGTGTCTGGTTAAGGCTGGTACACTCATGTTGCGCAACTACGACATTGACAAATTATTCACCGAAAGCCGACTGAATCACAACAGACGGTGTGAATCACCTGTGACATCATGAAAACTTCCAATCGGGTCATGACCGTGCGCACGGATTCAGTTCAGTTATCACCAGTTAACTTTTATGACAACAGGTTTATCATGGTGTACGTGAAAAATCCAGTCAAGTCAATGACAATAAGAAGCGGGAAAAGAGATGCCAGCACATGGCCAAAGGTTCTGTTTTACGGTCAACAAGCTTCTGATATCCACAAAAGCCCATTTTCTTGTTCTTGAGTTTCCTGCTAAAATCATAATAAATCACTTTGATTGCTGTCATTCATATTGATCTCTGGAAAGTGCCTGATGACCCGTCCTTCTTCACTACGACGAGAGATTACAAATGCAATCATTTGATGAAACACACAACAAAGTGCTGTAACGGTGTAATCTGTATCAGTAACAACTTAATATCATACTAAGAGTAACAAGATACCTCCCATAAAAAGCGCAAGCTACTACTAGATATTTTAGTCCGGTGTGCTCATGTCTGTTTATTTATTGCTTTGTGTATGTATCTGTAAAAATTTGGCTAGATTTAAAAAAATTTACATCTACAGGTTTGTGTGAAGGATAAAGTATGGTAAATATCATGTAGTAAGACACCCTGTCAATAAAATGCCCACACAAATAGTAAAACTAACATGTGTGCATGTATATTTAGGCTGATCTGTCTGTCCATCTGTCTGGTTTCTTCCCAGCTGCTGTCTCTTATACAGTAATTATCATGTCATTCACTAATACTGTACATGTTAAAGGTTAGACGAGAGGCAGAGACAATAATCAAAGCAATGAAGTGTGTGATAACTAACCTGAAAGCGTAAACAACTTGAACTAACATAACTTGCAAGCCAGGGTAATGATTTGCCAAGTTAAAAGTCAGAGTTATGCGTTTAAACAGAATGAAAACAGTAGGAGCAAATAACGAGAAACTGCAACAAAACATTGCATAGGCTACACCAGATAAAATAAGATATAGCCGCTTACTGTTAAACTATTTAGACTGTTAATGCAGTGCATATAACCTACGTAATTAATTTAATAATACTGCGTACTTTATGGCTATAGTTTACATAGGCTTTTACAACTTGTGATAGCTATAATACAGAGATTTCAGATATCACAGAAGAATACTAACAAGAGCTACATCATATAAAGAGGAAATTATTTACATGAAGGTGGAAAACAGCGGAGAGGTTTCACACAAATAAAGGAGAATGCAGTAAAATACTTACTTTGCGTTCGAGCTGTTCCAGTAAACACTGTGTCGCTCCGCAGACGCGTACCAGGCGCTGACGCTCACCGCAACACACACCAGACACAGAAAATCCATTGAGTCCGGGATTTAATGCTCTTCAAAGGAATAGATACGAGTGCAAAGGATTGTTTTGCACGTTGAAGATGAAAATATAAATGTGCACTACTGCAGTGCAAGAATCGTTGAAACACTATTGATTCGGTTTGCTTGAATAGCAGGTTTGTATACGAGTCTCTAGCAGAAACAGTCGCGGTAAAGTCTGAAGAAATGTGCGCTCAGTCCTCTTTATCAATAAGCTACATAAGCCACGCCTTCAAGTGCAAGCAGCCAATGAAAACAAGGACGCTTTTTATGTCGACACGCCTCTACGCACAGGCTGTCAATTGAAGTGAACAGATTATGACAATTACTGTAAATCAGTGCTATTTTAGTATCATTTATACACTATAGTTTTTATTGAAAACCTATTCTGATGTTATTTTTAGTCATTTTGTGCTTTGTCTTTTTCGTTATTTTTGTATTTCCAGTTTTTTTGTTCCAAGGCTACATTATATATACATTGTGTGTGTGTGTGTGTGTGTGTGGGTGTGTGTGTATTCAGCTTTATTTAAGTTGACCAAAATATTTCTAATAATAATAACAACAACCGTATAATAACAAAAAAAACCCTGAAATAAATCAGCATTTTTAAATATAAAAATTTAGTTGTCTGACTATAACTGACATCCTTTATATGCATATACCTAAACTTTTTATATTATAAGTAAATATACAAGTATTTGTTTTTATTATAAAGTAACCCAATTTCTTATTTTGTTCATTGTTTAATTGGTCATTTTACTTTTATTTATTTTTAATAATAATATTTTTAATCTATATGCCTTTTTTCAGGTTTCCCTGAATGCAAGCCTGAAATGGCTATATTTCTAATGTACCTGTTTACTGGAAATAACCCTGTTCCGCGTTAATCAAAATGACAGTAAGTTGCGTAATTTACCGTGGGCAGTGTTTTTCAGTTATGAAATATTACATTTGGAAACATTACGATGCATTGTGTAGAATAACAAACAACGCAGGCTTTTCCTGGGTATCAATCAAAAAAAATGTAATCCCCAAAATCCCCTTTTACACCTGATAAGGTTATTATGACATCAGCACTACATTCATCAGGGCTTTCCCCCCTCATCCCACCTCCTCAGGAGGGTCCCTCTAATCCAGGCCTTAAATACTCATCTTAGGGTCACAGAGGAAAGCAATTATCCTCTCTTTTGCCCAGGTCTTTTTGACTCGAGGGCATAAGGTGAGCCGAGTGGAAAGTGTGTCTACCTGCGGACTATTTTGGGCTGGGCTAGGCAGGGCTGGGCAGGCTCATACATGCTCCATGTTGTTGAAGGCTTCAGTTTGGGACGATTAGTCAAAGCTGAGTGTATATGAGTGAGGGTGCATTTCCGTCTGCTTTGAGAGCAATGCGTCACCTTCGCCCAGGTGAACAGGGACATTATGGATATACAGTTTTTATTCAGTCTGAGAGTTGCAGAATAAAGCGTGCTTATGAGCTCCATCGGCGTAGGAGGTAGAGCTCGGAGCAAATGTTCGGGAACAGATCTACCCACAGCAGGCTTTCCTTTACAGTCGGGCTTGGCATCGAGCACTGAGCCCTATCACAGTCTAGGACAGAAGCTGAAATTCCTCTCAGTCTTATTCTCTCTTTTCTTTGCTCTAGTACACACTGTCTTTTTTGTTCTCTCACTTCCCTCCTACACAGTAGCCGATGTTGTCTATAAAGTGCGGATAGATCTGTGTAAGACTGTTTAGCATTTGTTGGGCCATACTGTCCACTGTGTGTGTGTGTGTGTGTGCGTATGAATGGGCAGTTATCCAGCGTTCAGAGCGGTGGCTGAACAAAGGCCGCATTTGAATAACGGACTGCAGGTTTACAAAGAGATCAAGGTGTAAACGACTTCACCATTCAGCTTGGAAACCCTGCATCCAGTACAAACACAATTTCTCTAATGTCCTGTTAATGTTATAGAAGTGCTCCTTCATTGTTATTGCAGCATTCAGCCAAAGTGACCATTTCAATGGCCCTCGGGTTGATTTAGCGAGGGCAACTTTGAGGTAACTGCTTGCAGGATATCCCAAAAAAAGCATTCATGATGAAAAATGAGAAGAAGGATAATTTAATAACAACATCTTATGAAGTGCTGTTTAGAGTTAATTTAGCATTTAAGTTGCTAATGCGTATCCTCATGGGCTCAGGAGATCTCGTCTGCTCAACAAAGACATTTATTCCCAGCTTTGATTAGCTTCTAACTTCAAATGGGAATGATGGAATATCTCATGAAAAATTGATTTATTCCTCATTGTGAAACAAGCCCATAGCTGTTATCCTGAGCTGAATGAGTCTCCATGGAACACTTACTTTGTTTGTTAGTTGCCTGAAATGCAAAATTACCTCCATAATTGTGCAACAAAAGAACTGGCAACAGTAATAACATTGACAAACTTTGGTCAACCTTTACATGCTTCAAGCTGTGTCTGCCCTTTGGGCACCAGAAACCATTTATATGTTTTGGTTTCTATGTTTTGAATCAATAATTACTTTTTTGTTAATAGCATGTAACACTTGCTCCTAAAATGGAGAAATGGTTGGAGTGGGTGGGTTAATGATGATCAGATATGAAAAAGATGGTTATGTGGTTAATATGATAAAAGGTGAAGATGGGTGTAAACGCCGTTGGGGGTTTGGTTGGAAATGAGAGTGTATCTCTGTTTCGTTGCGTTAAGATACACCCAGAGGCATACAGAGAACCTGCTATTGCGAAACACTGAGAGGGAGAGATGAAAAGATGGAAAGAGAAAAACAGAGAGCAAAATAGATTTACTTTGGAAGTTGCATAATATAAATGAACAAAAGTGATGGATGACCTGGAGAACGGAGTAGGTGTTCATGTAGGAGAAAATCAACAGAGAACTAAATAATCAGAGTGCAAAAATAGAGAAAGGAAAAAGCCTGGCACTCCCCATACAGGGTCATCAAGCAGTTCTATTATATATTACTAACAGTTCTATATTAAATAGTAATACAATTTTAAATATTTTCATTTATTGTAAAGTGTGACTGTAATAGCAAAGTTGAATTTTCAGCATCCATTACTCCAGTCTTCAGTGTCACATGATCCTTCAGAAATCATTCTAATATGATGATTTGGTGCTCAACAAATTTCCTTATTATTATTTATCATTGTTGAAAACAGTTGTGCTGCTAAATATTTTTGGATCATTTTTTAAGGATTTTTTTATGAATATAAAGTTCATTAGAACAGAATTTATTTCAAATATTTTGTAACAATATAGTTGTCTTTTCTGTAACTTTTGATCAATTTAATGCAGCCCTACTGAATCTTTAAGGAAACTTTTGAATATATTCCTTTTGTGAACACAACATGCAAATATATTCTGTGTAGTTAAATTTAGCATTTTTATTAATTCTGCAATTAAATAATTTTGCACTTTATTTTCTAGAATACAAATCATGTTAATAACATGACAGTTGGTGTAAAATCCTTAATTTAAATGAATTAAGAGATTAAATGAAATAAAAAAAATTTCCCCCAGTTTTACAGATTTTCAACGTTATGGTCTTCGCTGAATGTATGAGAATATTTCGTCATTGTTTCATGCATGTGGACACATGTACTGAGAAGCTATTTTAAAATAAATCTGGCAAGCTGTATTGAAATCAAAGCCTGTTTTCTATGACCTCCATCTGAGGTCATCAATTAGAAACGCAGCAGTCTGACCCCATGACACACATACACACTTCTGTCGCCCTATTTAACTCCCTGCTTGGTCTCATTGCGGCACACTCCGCCAAGCTGTTCTCTTTTTGCGGAGACAATGGGATGATCCCTCATTAGCATACAGGTGGTCTGCATTGTGGACCCGGCTCTGGTTGAAGGCACACTCCTACACAATGGAGCTCCTGTTACTCCACGGGGGGCAAATGAAGGACCACGAATGCATTCAAAAGCTGATGTTCACACATACTCGCACACTTCTGTTTCAACTCTTAGGCCAATTGTTAACTGAACTATTCTCTGCACAGACGTTCAGTCATTTTCTCTGCCTCTTCCTAATCATTTCTCTCCATCTTTTCTCCATATGACCTTTCTTTGGTTCTTGAAGCACTCTTAATGTTTTCCACCTCATTCCTTTCATAACCTATTACTGTCCTCAAGCTTGTTTAAGCCATTGCTCATTTTACATGTTCTTTTCAACCATTTACTCTCTTATGCTTGAACTTTTCTTCTCTTCTAATGAAAAGAAAGATTTATTTTTCATCTAATTTTACCCTTCTCATTTTATATACTTATTTATTTATATAAAGTTGCACAATTATTGTAGGTAAAAGTGTTTTGCATTCACAAACTAACTCATTTGCTTTAAACTGAAATTTTGATCATCACATCCACCTTTATGTCATTTGCAACTCATGTGAAGAAATGCATGGAGATTAGAAAAATGAGTCATCACATTTTACATTTATATCATGAACTTAAGTTTTTTTTCTCTTGTCATATTTGATCTTATTTAGAAAAAAAGTGTCATGTGTCATTTTTTAAGGGGGCAACTTACAGTCCTGCCTCACATGGACACATTTAGCTTATTAATTCAAAGTCTGCTTTGGTGTTTTAACACCTGATCTCTATTTTTCTGGCACATTCTTGTTTAGCTAAGCATGTTTCTCTTGCTCACTCTCAGTTTGCACAAAGCCTCTCTACATTTAGAGGTGGTCAGAAGGCTTAGTGTTATGATTATGAATTTTCTTGTTTTGGTTATGCAAGCTCAAGCTTTATCATGAATGTGGACCATGTCAGGATTAAAAGCAGCAGATAAAAGACTGGTCTATATATGCAAGTCGGCTGCCACAGTTTCTCTTTATTTCTCTCTCTTTCTTCTTCAGCACCTCCTCCAACACACACATACACACACACACACACACGCGTGCACGTACACACACACATTTTTATCATCCATATCTAATCTCTGTTGTTTCTCCCCCCTTGCTTCATCAGGTGTCGTCTGTCTTTCCTCATTCTGTTCTTACTGAGCAGTTATTTTGCTTCTGTTTCCTGTATTTCTTCAATTACGCTCACATAAACACACTTAGACTTCTGGGGAAGGTTCTTAAACCATTTTATATATATAAAAAAAGCTGAACAGTTGATTTGACACAGTTGAAAAAACACCCCAACTGTTTAAACAAGAATATATATATAAAATGTCCAGTCTCTACATTTCTTCCCAGCAAAAGTCTGAACAACCACAACTTACACAGTTTTAGGAGCCAATATGATAAGAATAATAAAGCAATGTTCAAAAAAGGGATATTCATTGTAAATTTTCTAAATTTAAGCTATAACACTTTATAAGGAATAACAACTCCTAAATAGACAAAATACTCATTGACTGCTGCTTTGTTCAGTATACCAGCACATAATAAACATCTTTCACATTAACAATTCTCTGACTGACTGATTTGTGAAACTGGGTGACTAGAAACACAGATCACTGGCTGTGCTGTTGTCATGACATTCTTGTTTCTGTCGGCTGCGCATGAGAATAAACAAGCGGCAGATACGCTGAACTGAGTATTGTTCATGTGGTTGTGATTCCTGTCTAAACAGATGGTATATATATATATATATATATATATATATATATATATATATAAATATATATTATTATATATATATATATATATATATATATATATATATATATATATATATATATATATATATATATATATATATATATATATATATATATATATATATATATATATATATGGGCCATACAGTATTGGTGCAAAGTCAGAGTTGGAAACATCTTGAATTTTTTTTTTTTTTTTTTCACAAATTTTGCATGTATGCAAATTGTATAATATCCAAGGTACGCTTTTCTAGTAATTGTGCAGTTAATTCTCATATTGTATTTTCAGAAAATGCTGGAATATTTTCCTTCTCCCCAAATTTGTCACTACCGAAACACAATATTAAATAATTTGTTAAGAAGGCTTATAATGACTTATTAAGATTTTGTTTACATCTACCTTATAAATATATATATTGTCTATTTTTAAAAATATTTTTACAGGTTAAATCAATAAAGATTATAATTTTAATAATATTTTAAGTGTAATTTATGAGATTTGTTGTATTTTGAACCCAATCTTTCTTTGTAGAAGGTTTAAAGTTTATCACACTGATTTCAAAGTTAAGGATTCATTATTTTGAATATGCATTGAACCAAACACTATCATTACATCTTAGTTGATAATTCAATATACTTTATTTTTGACAAAACATCAGATGTTACGGTAGTGACTGCACATTTTTGGTAGTGACAGTAATGTTTTGGTAGTGACCACAATACTTAGTTTGCCATGGCTGAATCAGACTGTCCACATTTTATGTTAATATAAATAAATAACTATGATGCACATGTGCAGTCAGTACATATAGCAGACACACATCTGACAGTAAATATCTTATAAGAACACCTAGCTATTCTATACTTTGAGTCTTGAGGTGCAAGTGAGAAGAGGTATGCTCATAGATTTTTCTTCCTAAAAAAACTTTCCCAACAACTTACAATGTAGACTGTTTCAGAACCACTTTGTCTTATTTTCACATTTTCAACATTTTGCTTATGAGTCATTCAGATAAATCTCCAGAACCACTGAACTGTGTGTGTGTGTGTGTGTGTGTGTTTACATAAAACATTAATTTCAGAATAATTTTCCTCATTCAGATAAATCTCCAGAACCACTGAACTGTTTGTGTGTGTGTGTCCTCTGGATTTCTTTGATCTTCTGTTCTAACTTCTGACATTTTCTATAGTTACTGATTTTTGCTAGTTTTCTCCCTTTTCCCCCAGTGTGTATGTGCACTGGTGTCTGATCACCCTCACTGGATGTGCTAGGTGGTGTGGAAGCCCTGCAAAATGTCTCCACCTCTTTTTGTCTTTTCACCATCATCCTGTGTCTTTTCTGTCTTTTCCTCCATGCTTTTCTGACATGTCTTTGCTCCCTGTCAGATAATTCACTGATACTCTTCAACTTTCCTTCTTCCCTTCGTTTCTTATTTCTTTCTCTTTCTTTCCTTAAGTATTCCTCGTACTTCACTGGGTCTTCCCTCAACCTTTGTTTGTATTCTCTCTGTCTCTCTGTTGTAGTTTTTCTTTTTTTTTTTTTTTAGGCATGTTGGTGTTTTATGTCATTCTCCCTGTCAAGTTAATCATAGAAATTAACATTTCAAAGGACAATGATTACTGACAACAACCTTACACCTAAGCTAGTATCATGGACTGCAACCTTAAGTAATTGTAACCTCATCGCATTACAGAATTTTAACGGAATACTAAAACACTACTAAAACATACTACAGTAGTAATTATTTGCATAACTGTACTAAAATGTAGTTTATTCCTCCAAATAAAGGATTATGTGTTCCCTTTTGTCACTACCAAAACAATAATGTCACAACCGAAACTTCAAGACATGTTTCGGTTGTGACTGTTTTGGTAGTGACAATTTTAGATACTTTTGAGCCTAGCTCGAAGATGCTAATCAACACATGGTTAGCAATCACTGGTCGGAACAGTTGGACACATATAACAACTACATTTTATGGAATAACATCCAAAAAAGTTTTCTCAATAGCAGAAAAAATGAGCTTGGTAGTGACATTCCTTAAAGTTAGACACAGATTTTTAGACTTTAGAACACATTTACCTCAAAATGATGGGATCAATCTATTCACCATATAGCACATGAGAGAGAGGGACACAGAAATATTTCCTGATCAAAAATGTAGGGGTGTGGTTAAAATCAGTCTCAGCCAATGGACTACAACATTCACTGTTTTGGTAGTGACATGAAAATGCAGGACAAGTTTTTTTTTAGATCAAGTTTCATGATTTAAAAATAAAATATAAAATATTTTTTTTTAACTTAATTAAAAAAAAAATATATATATATATATATATATATATATATATATATATATATATATATATATATATATTTTTTTTTTTTTTTTTTTTTAAACAAGAATCGAAAAATTTGCAAAAAAAATTTCAATATCTTTTTCACAAGTTGAAATGTAGGGGTTAGGGTTTGGGACAGCCACCTCCTAATTGAAAGTAGCCCATAAATGATGATTTTTTATATATAAAGCTTACTGATATCTTAAATATTATTGTGGGTTTCAATAGATTATTGAAGGATAGTAAACATCTAAGATTTTAATAATTAAATGCTTTTCAAATGTGTTTTTTTGGATGAGGGACAGCAGTTTGCACCAATTCTGTAGAATGGCCCATATATGAGATGTATGTTTATAATTTAATAACATGTCTCATTTACACTACAGTTCAAAAGTTTGGCGATTTTTTAAAGACCATGTGACTACAGTGGTTCAACCTTAATGTCATGAAGCGACGAGAATACTTTTTGTGCGAAAAAAACAACATTATTTAACAATTTCTCTTCTCTTCTGTATCAGTCTCTGGTGCAGTTCACGTCAGCTTCTGTCCTCAGGTCTCTTTGTCTCAGCAACTCAACAGGTGTTTGCACTCAATTCATCAGCAGTGAAAGACACATATTCAAGGATCCCAGATGGGCTGATTTTATTGTGGAGGCGAGACACGACGGGTGACAATTTACACACACTCATGATCACACATCACTGTATGTGTATATTTGGCTTTCTAAGATGTTCAAACACAAGAACAGAGGATATAACAGGAACAAAAAGGCAGACAGAGGGATGCTGGATCATCCTCTGCTCTGAGCTGAACTGTAGTCATTGTTTAGAGAATCATCACCATGACACAACTGTATACACACTGACACACTTTTTTTTTAAAAAAACCATAAATGCTTTTTATTGTGTATCTGCATTAAAATAGAAGTAGCACTGTCATACGGTCAGCATTACTGGAAAGCATGCTGAATAGAAATGTGAATCAGAAATAATCATGTACTAGATTTGTTTTTCATGGGACAACAGATGATTTGTAGCTTTGTGTATTCAGGCATCACAAATCTTCCTTAAAACTTGAATTCATAATAATTAAATAATAATTATTTACATTCAATTTATGCATTTAGCAGACGCCATTAAGCGACATTAAGGATACATTGGTATTTGCATCAGCAATGCCAAAAGCATTTGATTCTCACAACAAAATTACTATTAAATATACACTAAGCATCTGCCAAATGCAAACATCTCGATGTACTTCCTGCTTTAAGTGCAGTCGCAGATGCTGAGCTGAACTGTAAGCGAGGTGTTAAATGACGAAGGCTGATTTAAATTCATGAGGTCGTGACCTGGTGGAGCTTTCCACTTCAGACATGCTGTAGTGGCTTACATGTCTGTGTGACTGGTGTGTTCATGAACATGTGGATCATAAAAATACACACATTCCATAACAGTTGTAACATGAGAGTATATTCTGTAAATACACGCTCCAGAATGTTTGTGCATATGCTGCACAAATCATTCCACTTTAATACGTTGAATTTAAAAGACCTATAGGCCTATTTAGGGCAGAACATTTTTTTATCACGATTAATCATTTTAAAAGGAAAACATTCAGTTCCTTTTAAATAAAAGAAAACAAAATAATGGGCCTTTGTGTAATTGTTAGGTTCGGGAATTTGTGTGGGTGACAAATGGCGTAAATTTATGCAGTGCTCTTTACTCATCTCACAACATTCTCTGCTTTTGTCAAATCCCAATTGAAATGCAAAAATAATCTTTTATAGTTCAAGTTCAATAATAAAACGACTTCCAACAAAATGTATGCACTTAAACGTGCATGTGTTGAGAAGTATATGCTAATGGCCTTCAGCTGATGTTCATACTTTATTAATGATATTTAGGTGATATTTTACAAGTATAACTATGACGATTAATTTTCATTATTCAAGAATGCAGACTTTTTGAATGGTGCCATTCACATGGAGCACAATGAAGTGGAATAAAAAAAAAACCCTCAGCAAAATCAAGAAACACGTTTTTTTTAAAGCAGAACTTATTTTTAAAATAAGTGCAGCATGACCGAAAATGACGCTGTTCAAACACCGACTAGGGCTCTCGAGATCCAATTTCCTGAGAGCTTAGTTCCAACCCTGATCAAACTCACCTGCCTGAAGCTTAGTAATCCTGAAGACCTTGATTAGCTTGTTCAGGTGTGTTTGATTAGAGTTGGAGCAAAACTTTGCAAGAAAATGGATCTCAAGGGTCAGAGTTGCCCACCCTTTGGCAAAAGCAGTGCAGTGTGTTCTGTGTGAACAGCCAAAGGTTTTGATTAGTTTTGAATAGGCCTATCACACAGGACAGAATGAAAGTTATGTGATTAAGCAGTTAACCCTGGTACTTTCTTCAGAACCAGGAAATATGAACATAGCACACCAGTCCTCAGGTCTTTACACTGGCTCCCAGTTACATTTAGGATTGATTTTAAAGTATTATTACTGGTATATAAATCGTTCAATGATATGCTCACTGAATATAAACCCAACAGATCACTCAGATCATTAGGATCACATCAGCTAGAAATGCCAAGGGTTCACTCTAAGCATGGTGAGTCTGCTTTTAGCTATTATGCCAGCCGCAGCTGGAACCAGCTTCCAGAGGAGATCAGATGTGCTCCTACAGTAGTCACTTTCAAATCCAGACTCAAAACACATCTGTTTAACTATGCATTTACTGAATGAGCACTGTGCCACTGTTCGTCCGACTGTTTGTACTGTATTTTATTTTCTAAACTGTTATTCTTATTTCTTTTCATTATTTTAATTTCTTCTATGTAAAGCACTTTGAATTGCCATTGTGTATGAAATGTGCTATATAAATAAACTTGCCTTGCCTTGCCTAAAACTGTGAAAAAATCAAAGTCACAAAATCTAAACAAGCTACATTCCAAATTTGAGGTTGAGATAAGAATTTGTTTGTGCGTGGTACCAAACGTTTACCATGAAATTCCTCTCCCATTCATTTCCAATGCGAACAGTACAAGTGTCAAGTGCCAAAACCTTTCATACCATTCCGATGATGTAAAACAGAAATTGGTTTTACATTTATGCAAATAGTTCAATAAACAAGAAGTTAATATTGAGTAACTTACAGTTTAGGCACATTATTTCCAGTTGCTTTCATGATTCATTCATTTATTAAAGATAGCCATTTGTTTTGTACCTGAATGAATCCGTTAACTCTCACTCATAAAGTTATCACTTGCCACTAACTAGACCAACTGGCAAAATGATTTAAACTCCATAAAGAGTCACAAATTCCCACCCCAATGCACAGACTGAGAGTCTGTCTAGAATGCACGAAAAAAACCCTGCAAATAATGATACAAACAGTCTCAGTGCAAAAGAAATTTCTAATACCATTTTTTTGCACTCTAGGAATTGGATGTCATGTGTCCTTCAACTGTCATGCAACTCCAGATCTTCAGGTAAGCTTAAGAGGTCAAACTCAGGAATGTAACGTTGAACTTATGGTCTCTTGAAATGCTTGGAACAGAAAACAGTCACTCTGGACTCTGGGCTAGAATCCACGATGCACAGGCTCGCTGAATGAACGGGAATGTGGTCTCGGGAGTCCTGGACTCACCGCACACAGATGCTGCTTGAGAACACACACAGAGATACAGATTAGCTTTGAACTTGAGAATATTTGCGGAGTATAAAGGTTTGCTTGGAACCAGACTGGAATGGTTTAGAACTGGGGAGTCTCAGACGTCGAATGACGAGACCGGACGGTGAGCTGAAGTGATACTGGGGTTTATATGCAGAGCACAGCATGGTGGTCAGTCGTGATGAGGTGCAGGTGCAGGTGATTAGAACTCTGGTGACTGAGAGCTGGAATACGTGCAGGGAGTTGATGCAGGTTGGGGTGTGTCTGTGAGAGAATCTGTGGCAGTCTGAGACGTATTCCAGGCGAAACTGGACAAGTTTAAATGCATGTGGTTGTTGAAGCCACATATGTAAATTTTACTTCTCCCAAAATGGTAAAAAAATAAACAAGTGAGAGCATTATATAGGCTTCCGGTAGTCAAATATGACAGTGCTACTGCAACAGGCATCGCCACAAATGAATAGCTGAGCATCTCTTCAGCAAACTGCTGCAAAATGAAGCTGAAAGTTCAGCGTCGCATCCTGAAGCTCAACGATATTCTAATTTTATAATACCAAATTGAATAAATTCATTAAAGTCTTAAAAGTTACGTCTGTTAACATTTACAATTTAACTGTATGCGTTGACATTGACAGTCATATTTCCTTTACATGCACTTTCACACTCACTTTGTCCTTCATGTTCAAAAAAGTACAGAAAATGTATATTTTAAAGTAAGTGTCAGAGAAGTGATCCACTCTGTGAGTGTGTATTTATGTATGTGTGGAAGAGAGGTAAAGAATAAGTGTGTATTGCACACCAGGCTCTGACCACGCTAGCCTCTGTGGTCTAGTCATGGTTTCTCATGTCCTCTCTCCCTCCTTCTCTTTCACCTTTTCACCCGTGTCTCTCTCTCCTCTGGCCTTTTCTTCATTTCAGAGTATTTCAGTGTCTTATTGTGTACAGTAATTGTTAGATACCGTTGTTGCAACACAACATTTTCTCTTTTTTTGTTCTTTGGTGTGATTTATCTTGCAGTCGCCTTGAATGTGAATCAGTCTGTGATTCTACACGAAAAAAAAAGCAGTAGCACTTTACAATAAGATTCAATCTGGAGCATTAGTTAATGCATTAAAGGCGGCATGAAACGGAAGTTGCGATAGTGTTTTCTTGCCAATTGTGACATATATCTGAGTGAAACAGCTTCTCGAACAAAATATGAAATTTGAAATTCCAAACGGCGGTTTTGCACTTTGGGAAGAGGATGCCATTTGTAGGGGTGTTCCAAACGAAAGAGCCTGTTTACACCTGGTCACTTAATGCATTTTCTCTGATCCGATAGCTTTCCAATCGTGAAACGAAAAGACCAGGGGTAAAATGTGAAAATGTAGGACGGGACTTGATTTTGTCCATCATGAATTGATTGGATTGTTGGATCGTTGTCATTTGCTCTTGCTGTAATCTCAGTAAACACATCATCGGTGAAGAGATGTCGCTGCAAGAGTAAGGGGAGGGGAAGTTACTTTGATTAAAGATTACGAGGGCACATGAATTAAAATAATAATATGCACAGATAAATCATTTATAATAAACACCACACAATACCATTAAAAAAAAACATTGTCAATTTTGATTTCAAGGTGACTTAAACTATCATGATGAACTAAGATTTTTGTTGTATGGTTGTGTAGTTATTGTGCTAGGATCTGCTATGTGATTGTGTCGTGTTGTTTGTTTGGCTGGGTGTTTGGGACAGCCTGTGTTATTGGCAGCAGGAAGTGTGTGAAACTTGTTGCATAAGTGACACATAATTAACAAGAACTCAACGTCTAACACTTACTCTGCCCGTGAAGGGCTCTCCCTCTGGCCATACACACACACACATGCACCTGGTGCTGGATATTTGGGACGGTCTGTTCTGTATTATGGATCTTCCCACAGGACATAAACCAGAAACACAGACGATTGATATTATGAGCTCATGCAAGAGTGTGTGTGTGTGTGTGTGTTGCTGCAAATATGAGTACAAATAGATGTGGTTTTGTGAGAGCAAATAGTAGCAAGGGTGTAATTAAACTAAGAGCAGACTTGATCACTTGTCAATATTTCGTCATCTCAAGGGTATTTTTTCTGATCATAATTTACATTTTTATTAGGGCTATTAAATAACGTGTAGGGCTATTAAATAACCAAAAAAAAGGACCAATTCTGAACTGCCTGAAATAAATCGCCAGTCATTTCAGTCTTACTTCCTGCACAAACGTATACGTTGTAAAAAGGTTGTATAATGCCAGTCTATGGTCTTCATTGGCTGCCCACAAACATCTACTGTGACCCGCTCTCAAACACAGTAGTTGTAGCTGAGGCCTAGAAGAGTTTGGTTCATGTTGTTGAAAAGATGTTTTCTGCGCTGTAAAAGCAAATCCACTTTGCTTGCACTTCCAAAGAATGCGGACTTGATAATATAAAACCAACGCCATAGTTACCATTCACATCACTGTGTATACAAGTGCTGAGGAAGCCTCCAGAGCCGAAATTCAGATATGGTAATGAGCGTTTCATTTCCGACATGCCCTGTAAGTGGGTGACCAATCACAACAGACTGGGCTGTCTGACCAATCAGAGCAGAGTAGGCTCTAGGAAAGGAGGGGTTTAGAGAGACTGAATCCTTTATCTAACAGTTTCAGACACTGTGAGAAATGAGGTGATGCTGCAGTGTACATTATGAGAAAATAAAGTGTTCTTTTACCTTACACTTACCAAAAGGGGGTAAAATAACCATTTTTAATAAGTGTAAAGGGCATTTTTATAATCCAAGGAACTATTTTCCACCATAATAACCTTTTGTGGAATGGAAAGGTTCCATGGATGTTAAAGGTTCTTCATGGAACCATCTGTGCCAACCATTATTTGTAAGTGTAGATGCATGTACAACTATTGTAGGAGACTTCCAAAACAAAATTAGAAACCTTTCATTTAATTTAGTTTTTTAATTGATTTTCCAAACACTGAAGCATTTCAAGTCTGAAGTTCCACTTTGTTTTTATGGCAGCAGTTAACGCAGTGCACAACGCAATGGCTCAGAATGCACATTTTCATTAAGGATGTGAATTTAACATTGGATCTGGAGTCTCAACATACACTATTCAAAGTGGAAAGTTTTTTAAATTTATGAATTGGTGCAGTGATGATTGGTGCAACTTGATGCATGAACATATTGAATGAAATTGACATATTTAATGACCTTGATTATATCCCTAGGTAATGGCCGCTAATTTAAAGGACTAACAACTGCAACCACATACAGTACACTCCACAGTTTGATTTTGGGCAGGACTATTTTAAGCAGTATGCCAGCATGTAGTGTTCAGAACACAAAGTGCATGTGAAGAATTGTGCTGTTTGAAGGGGATTATTGTTCTAATCTGATGCTTACTGATGATTATTATGTTTGATACAAGGAGTCACAGAACACTATGTACCAGCAAACTTGTGTTACGTGGAAATAAACATTTAAATGACAAAACATGAATCACAAAACCGGTAATAAAATCTCTGATATAGTATAATATTGTCAAATTAGGTGGGTAGTTCTTTTTGAGGGTCAAAGTTCAAGCCAGCACTGCAAAAACATACTACATTAAACATCCTTAAAAAGTTTTATTGCAATTTTTAACATCTTTCTTGATTCATGATGTCGTGTACATCATTTTGAATTGTATTATTTGTGTATATACACAAACTCTCCACGCACATAGTCATATGAGACGCGAGCACACACACACAAACTCTCCGCGCACATACTCATATGAGACGCGAGCACACACACAATACCCTAAATATGTGGAAAAGTCGATCAAAAGTGTGCCTACATTTCTTCATTGCTATTTGCGAGCTGCTATTTTATTTTTATTGTATATTTATATAATGATTTGAAGGAGAATGACAGTGTGTATGCTTACCTCAAATACACATTTTCTTTGGGGGACAATAATTTATATTTCATTTGAGAAATTTCAAATGAGAAATTTCCTTGCTAAATTAAGATTCATAAGTAATGAAATAAGCTAGCAAAATAATCTAAGACTTGTTTTTAGAAAATATATATCAAATTTAAATATTGTTCTTGCCCAAAAAGCAATTTTTTGAAGCACAAATCTAAAAAATGTAGTGAGGTTTATGCTTAAAAACAGTAAACTTCTGTCATCACTGAGAGAGATTTTGGAATCTCAAGGTGGAATTGTCATTGGAGAAAGTGATTCGTCTTAAAATCATATACAATTTTGTTTTCAGGATGTTATTTTTAACGGACATCAGCAAAAGTACTGATTTCGTATTTTCTAAGGCAATGGCTGAATTGGCCAGTGTTATGGAAGCATATGTGTGCGTGTGTTTGTGGGTTGATGTGATTGAGTAGATTAGGATCTCAATTACAGAACACACGGTGTGACGTTTGCCAGGGGGGATTGCTGTTTATTTAACCCAATTAAAGGATTAGCTTGTCTACGCACTAGCCATCGATAACGCTCACATCGGAAACCAGGGAGTAATTATGGGTTTAGAACAAAGAGCACGTCCAGTGACCACAGCAGAGCCTCTCTGACTGGCCACATCGCTGGCTACATATGTGTGAGCCAGTGCGATCTGGATTTAGATTTTCAAACCTGTTTATTTTTCACAATACATTTAGTTTAGGTTGTTTACAAATGTACTTTATTATCAAAATATGAAAGAATGTTTAGCTAACCTTACCATTAAATTATAGAAACGTTATTTATTAAAGTTCTCATGAAAAAGAGAGATTAAGTTATTAAAGTTTATTTTATGTTTTAAAAAAACGTTTTTCCTTGGTTATGTAAAGGTTAAAGGCACAATATTTAAGATTTTTGGATCAAAATATCCAAAAACCACTAGAACAATGTTATATATTTTGTTGATTTGTGTAATTACATTATCCCAAATGTTTCCAAGAATGTTTAAATCCAGAGAAATAAGCAATTTTAACCAGGACACGGACCGTGTCCGTGTGTCGCCTATCAATGACACCATACCCGCGTTACCCTCGATTTCTGGTTTTATTATGTGGAAACCATGGAAACACCAAAGACGCTTTAATGTATTATGTGTTTTTATTAGACAGATGAGCAACTGTTTGGATACATTCATCGACAGAAAACTAATCATTGTTATATAGCTCAACACAGTTAGTAGTATTGTTTAAATCTAATTTTCTTGATTTCCCGCGAGTGCCATGTTTTACCATACAGCAGTGTTTAACAAGTGTCTCATAGTAGCTGCATAGTAGCGAATGCACAGAGTAGCATTATAACATAACTTTCAACACACTCAAATGTATCTAAACTGTTATACACCACATATATGACCAGAAGAAGTGGAAGAGGTCGTCTGCGGCATAATAAAAGCTCTCGAGCCGAAATCACGGCGTCATCAAGATACGCCTTTATTTTGAATAAGCGACCTCTAGCGGCGAAAAATTACATAGTGTGCCTTTAAGGTAACATTCTGTTTTACAATTTTGTAAATATTATGGGAATGTTACTTTTGCATGTTCTGTGAACATTCTGAAACGAGTAGTAACATTTAACGAACGTCCAGCTAAAATTATCTAAGAAAAAAAACATTCCATGAAAGATGTATAAATAATGTTTTTGTGCTAAAGTTTTGAGAATATTATTAAAGACCAGATAATTTTGAGCCCATATTCTATTAACATTACTGGAAAATAGTTTGTTTCTTACTTTGAGAGAACCTTGCCAGAATGTTAGCTATTAGCTATAAGTGTTCCCTGTTAGCTGGGGATATACCTATGTAACCGGTCCTTCTCGCTCCCTCTTTGGGTGGATTCAAACCAGCGCCACCGGCATGGGAGGCGGGCGCGCTAACAAGGACGCTAAAGACCATAGCCTGTAACGCTGCGGTTGCTCTTGAGGCCAGGGGATTGAGGTTTACCTGCACAGCTCTTTACTAGCTGGCCTCCGTTACACTCAGCACACTAAACCTCACTCCCATTAGGGTCACGGCACCGATGTAACTGGTCCTACTCACATCGGTCAAAGTGGGATTCGAACCAGCATCAAAAGACCACAAACGGTAATGTCAGTAACTAGTATGCCTTTTCAGGCCATGGGACGCGGGTGCGCAAACAAGGATGTTATAGACCGTAGCCTGTAACGTTGCGGTCGCTAGTGTGCCTCTTGAGGCTAGGTAGTGAGGTTTACCTGCACAGCTCTTTAATAGCTGGCCTCCATTACACTCGCCCCCCTAAACCCCACACCCATCCGGGTCACGGCACCAATGTAACTGGTCCTACTCACACCACTCAAAGTGGGATTTGAACCAGCGTGACTGGCATGGGAGGCTGGCGCGCTAACAAGGATGCTAAGACCACAACCTCAATCATCAGTCCCTAGTGTACCTCTTGAGGCCAGGGGATTGAGGTTTAACTGCACAGCTCTTTACTAGATGGCTTCAGTTACACTCAGCACACTAAACCTCACTCCCATTTAGGGCTGGGTACTGAGTTCGATACTTTTTAGGTACCGACCGAATTGCCTCGATACTATCGAGTATCGAAAAATGACTTGTTGTTCGGTACCAGATTTCGATACCTAAGGGGTTAATTCGTCAACTGTCAGTGCTCAAACAAATACATATGAAATGCACAACGACACACCTAAAGTCGCTCACGCACATACACGCAAACTCTACACACATGAGACGCGAGGAACTCTCCTCGCACATACTCATATGAGACGTGCGCGCGCACACACAAACTGTCCACGCACATACTCATAAGGTGCGCGCGCGCACACACAAACTCTCCACACACATAGTCATATGAGACGCGAGCACACACACACAAACTCTCCGCGCACATACTCATATGAGACGCGAGCACACACACAATACCCTAAATATGTGGAAAAGTCGATCAAAAGTGTGCCTACATTTCTTCAGGCTCGATGCCAACAGCGCGCGATGCAGTAGGCCTATTTGCGATAAAATAATTGCTGCAAAGACCGGTACCACGACAGATATGATGAAGACCTTGACAGTGCACGGAGTAAACATAAGAGCAGAAAGTTGCTCCGTCTTCGACTGGTAAGAGATAACCTACCTTGTTGATCACTCTGACAGTGTTATATTGCAATAATAACCTACTGAATGTACACTGCCGTTCAAAAATGTGTTGGTCAGTCAGAATTTTTTTTCAGCAAGGATGCACTGAAGTGATCAAAAATGACCTTAAAACATGTGTAATGTTACAAAAGATTTCTGTTTCAAATAAATGCTGTTCTTTTGAAATTTCTATTCATCAAAGAATCATGAAAAAATGTATCATAGTTTCCAAAAATATTAAGCAGCAAACTGTTTTCATATTTCTGTAGGATCATGTGACACTGAAGTAATGATTTTGAAAATTCAGCTTTGACATAACAGGAATAAATTACATTTTGAAATATATTCAAATAAGATTTTAAATTGTAATACAATTTCACAATGTTACAAGTTTTACTGTATTTTTGATCAAACAAATTCAGCTTTGAGCATAAGCTCTTTATAAAAATAAAAAAGTGTTCCTTTGCGCACTGGCTAAGGAGCATGCGTCAAACTGAAAAAATAAAACCAAAGTGTTTCTGAGGTAATGTGTTATGTAATCTTGTTAAAATGGATTTCATAAAATTGGTATCGAAAAAAGTATCGTTAGGAACCGGTATCGAAACTGAGGTATCGAAATTGGCACCGGATCGAAAGATTTTGAACAATACCCAGCCCTACTCCCATTGGGGTCACGGCACCAATGTAACTGGTCCTACTCACATCGGTCAAAGTGGGATTCGAACCAGACTCTAAAGACCACAAACCTTAACCTCAGTAACTAGTATGCCTTTTTAGGCCAGGGGAGTGAGGTTTACCTGCATAGCTCTTTACAAGCTGGCCTCCGTCTGTTATGAAGAGTCAGGAATGAAGCGGAGAGAGAATCCATATGCAAGCATTATTTTAATAAAACAAACAGGTAATCCAGGCAAACAGAACGCGGCACTCAGGACAGGAACATGGAAACAGACGACCAGGGCGGAGCAGGCAATGCAGACGACCAGGGCGGAGCAGGCAGTGCAGGAGGCCAGGGAGGAGATGACCCTTCAGGCGGCCAAGGCGGAGACGACCCTTCAGGCGGCCAGGGCAGAGACGACGGTTCAGGAGGCCAGGGAGGAGACGACCCTTCAGGTGGCCATGGCACAGGAACAGACACTGGCTCAGGAACAGACACCGGCTCAGGAACAGGAACAGACAGGCAGTGCAGACGACCAGGGCGGAGCAGGCAGTGCAGGCGACCAGGGCGGAGCAGGCAGTGCAGGCGACCAGGGCAGAGCAGGCAGTGCAGGCGACCCTTCAGGCGGCCAGGGAGGAGACGACCCTTCAGGCGGCCAGGGCGGAGACGACCCTTCAGGCGGCCAGGGCAGAGCAGACAGTTCAGGAGGCCAGGGAGGAGATGACCCTTCAGGCGGCCAGGGAGGAGACGACCCTTCAGGCGGCCAGGGCAGAGACGACGGTTCAGGAGGCCAGGGAGGAGACGACCCTTCAGGCGGCCATGGCACAGGAACAGACACCGGCTCAGGAACAGACACCGGCTCAGGAACAGACACCGTGGCAGCGGCTATCTCTGCTGAGGGCTCAGGTTCAGGCGTGTCGGCGGCCATCTCTGCTGAGGGCTCAGGTTCAGGCGTGTCGGTGGCCATCTCTGCTGAGGGCTCAGGCGACGTGGCAGTGGCCATCTCGTCCAGAGACACTGGCTCAGCGGCGGCGGCCCTCTTGTCCGGAGACACTGGCTCAGCAGGCGTGACGTGAACAGTCACTGGATCGGCAGAAGTGACGTGAACGGTCTCTGGATCGGCAGAAGTGACGAGAAGAGTCTCTGGATCGGCAGACGTGACGTCAACAGTCACTGTATCGGCAGAAGTGACGTGAACGGTCTCTGGATCGGCAGAAGTGACGTGAAGAGTCTCTGGATCGGCAGAAGTGACGTGAACAGTCTCTGGCTCGGCAGAAGTGACGTGAACAGTCTCTGGATCGGCAGACGTGATGTGAAGCTCTAGCTCGGCAGGACTGACGTGAAGCTCTGGCTCAGGAACAGGCTCAGACTCCGGAACAGACGCGATCTCAGGAACAGGAAGAAGCTCAGGAAGCGTGAAGGCGGACATCTCTGCCATAGACGATCTCTTAGGTGACATGGCGGCGGCCATCCTGGGAACCAGAATCAGGCTTGGCCGCCTTCTTGGCTGGAGACACTCAGGCGACATGGCGACGGACATCCTGGGAAGCAGAATCAGGCGTGGCCGCCTACTTGGCTGGAGATTCCCCTTTAATGCTGCTGGATTCATTTGTTGGTCGGTTGTTCTGTTATGAAGAGGCAGGAATGAAGCGGAGAGAGAATCCATATGCAAGCATTATTTTAATAAAACAAACAGGTAATCCAGGCAAACAACAGAACGCGGCACTCAGGACAGGAACATGGAAACAGCTACAACGACCGACAAACAACAACTGAAGCACAGAGGTTTAAATACAAAGGCAAACAAGCTAAACAAGATAACAAGGGGGCGTGGTAAATAAGAAACACCTGGGAAGACTAATCAACATAACGGGGAACTGCTAAACATAGGATGAGACAGGGGAACACAGAACATAGGATGAGACAGGGGAACACAGACATGAATCGTGACACCGTCACACATATGGAATGTTTTTAACTTTTCAGGTTTTCAGCCTTTTCTTTGTAGTGATGCTCTGCAATCCTAAAGTAAGCCAGATTGCAGTTTTCTGCTGTATCCTCCACAACCGAGCACTCAGAACTGACTTACAAGATAGAATTGTGCTTATCTGATTTGCATTTTTTTTCTTTCTGTAAAACAGATGCCAAATTAATGCAGACAGCATGTGCAAATAAACATGACTTTCAGTGGGCACAGTTTGTTCTTAGTGAATTCCCCCCTTAGTCTTTAAATACGGAACATGTACTGAGAAAATGTAACAAACATCTGGATGCATTTACTTGACAAACAAAGTTTCACTCTTCATTTTTTGCTTGTGAGAGAACAACACGCAAAAGTAAACATAATTCAATGTAAATTTCTGATACAAAACTGAAGTGTTGTCATAAACTAATGATCCAGTTTGCCTCCATTGTGTTCTTATGTCATCCGGATTTTACTTACATCCGGTAGTTTTCTATTATTCTAATATTCAACATCAAGATTTGAAATAATCTATATATCGTTGGTCTTTTAAATGACCACCAATTATTTGCCTTCACTGTTTTTAAAATTGATTTGTGGTGATTTTAAAAAATATTCCATAAAGCAAAATGCTGTTTAAAATTATTTTAGATGGAGCACAGCGTGTTACATTGCAGGACATGTCCAACTATCTCAAAAATGATATTAACTACCCATTTGCATGAGGAATATGATTAGTATATGGCACACAATGCAAAATACATTTTTCAAAAGTTTCTTGCTTGTTTTCCAGGTTGTAGTTTTGTGTGCTGCTGGAGATGTACTGTGACATGTTTTTGCTTTCATTTGCCTCCCTTTTCTTCATTTCCAGTGTTTCCTCTATTCTGGGATGGTCCTAATTACAGTCCTCTTATGTGTGGCTGGACTTTGTGGCAGTACCAAGAGGCCTCTCACTCGCTCTCACTGACTCATGCACCCCTTCAACCTTTCATTATGTCACTCCTTTGCATTTCTGATTGAAATCCATTCACATCCTATTACTCTTACACTAACAAGGCTGATTTCTCTCCACTCTCTCTCTTTCTATTGAGTTTGTTCAGCTTGACCACCCCTTCCACCCACATAAACCTGACATTAACAGGCATTTACTGCTCCTGTATCTCCTGTTTATTCTGTATTACAGTAGTAAATCTGTTAATGAGAACCAGCAATCCCTGCATAACTGACCACTGGATCTGTAATGAGTTTAAATTGAGCATATTGTTACATTAATCGGCAACACTTTAGCTTAGGGTCCAATTCTTACTATTAACTAGTTGCTTATTAGCATGCATATTACTAGGATATTTGCTGATTATTAGTAGTTATAAAGCACATATTAATGCATTATTCTGCATGACCATATTCTACATCCCTTAATCATACCCAATACCTAAACTTAAAGGGATAGTTCAATTAAATTTTGGTATGTTTTAGCTTACCTCAAGGGCATCCAAGATGTAAGTTTCTTTGTTTCCGCAGTAGTTTCAATTTTGATATTTTTAAGTCAAACCGTTCTTGTCTGTCAGTCATATAATGCAGGTCTATGGTCACTGTCTCAAAGAGCATGCACAGAGAAGTCCAAATTAAACAATTCCCCATCGTAAGTACACATTGATGGCCTAAGACAAGAAACGAGCGGTTTGTGTGAGAAAACGAACAGTATTTATATTGTTTTTACCTCTACACAACCACGTCCAAAAAATCTGAGGGCGTGCGCGCGCTTCCTGATCTGTGACGTGTGCACGCGTTCTGGCTTAGTCTGCGCAAGCGCCGGAAAGTGTACAAGAGGTAAAAACTATATAAATACTGTTCGTTTTCTCACACAAACCGCTCGTTTCTTGTCTTAGGCCATCAATGTGTACTTACGATGGGGAATTGTTTAATTTGGACTCTGTGCATGCTCTTTGAGGTGGCGACCATAGACCTGCATTATATGACTGACAGACAAGAACGGTTTGACCTAAAAATATCAAAATTGAAACTACTGCGGAAACAAAGACACCTACATCTTGGATGCCCTTGAGGTAAGACATACTAAAACATACCAAAATTTAATTTCAAAGTGAACTATCCCTTTAACAACGACCCTACTAACTATTAATAAGCAGTAAGAGTTTCTTGAGGCAAAAGTCATAGTTAATAGTTAGTTCCTAGTGAGAATTGGATCCTAATCTAAAGTGTGACCTATTAATCATATAGCAATACGAATAAAAACTACTCTGAACACCTTAACAATCACTTAGCTATGTCCTGGCAACCATCAAAAACACTCTAGCAACTTATTATTATTTGTTAATTCTCTTTCACCTTTATTTAACTGACAAAAGTACAAAGAAAAGATTTCCAATGTTTTCACTGACTTAAGTGTATTATGTAAATATAAACTAATTTTGATAGCTGCAACACACTCCAAGAAAGTTGGGACAGAGGCATGTTGAACACTGCCACATCACCTTTCCTTTTAATTACTCTTTTTAATAATTTAGGCATTGAGGATACTAATAGTTGCAGGCAGGCAGGCACATCCCTTCTACGGTGTAGAGTGTCTAAGAAACTACTCTGTTGTAGCACATGCAGAATGAGGCCTGGCATTGTCTTGCTTCCCATAAAAGACGTCATCTTAAAGGGATATTTCACCTCTGGAAAGATGAATGTGTATTTAAAATGGGTCATTTGTGTAGAAGAAATGTGAAATTATTTTGGAATTTGGAGCTTTCTAGACTGAGAAAAGCCAGAAAATATATTTTTGGCTTATGTGGATGAAAGACAACAACTCCCAGAATGCACTTGCTTTGCTGCCCTAGGAGGCCACTCCCAAGCCACGCCTACCGGTAAGAGAGCGCAGTTAAACAACAAGGCTAGGCTAGTGAGTCTCCATGACGAGTCTGCCCGGGATTTCGAGATCGCCCAAAATGTCCAGGATTCGGCTTTTGCGTTCTACAGTCGCCATTCGTTATGTTTACTGTGGCGAGCAGGACGAGGCTAGGGCTGCGGGAGAACGACGCGAGGCCGGTGGCGTGATTACTGATGAGCGCCACCTGTGAGACGCACCGGTCTCGCATCTCTCACGGAGGAGCGGGAATCTTCTTAGCAATGTTAAAACGCACATCAACAGATCACTTGTTTAGCGTGAATATAAACACTACATTCAGATTCACCAATCGGAATGAATTCAGTTAGATTGAAACAAAAGGTGTGCATGTAAACAATGAATGGCGACTGCACAAAGCAAAAGCCGGATCCCGGACATTTTGGACGATCTCGATGGCCAGACATGTCCGGGAAAAAGAGGATGGTAACCCCCTACTACTCAGCTTTCTCCTACTACTCAGCTTTCTCCACAGAACACGAGCCTGCTAGCTTAGCTTCCAAATAAAAGATGGCTGACACTATGTGTACATTCTGTGAGTGAGATCCCACCCTCTATGGGCGGGTTGAAAACATGCGGGACAGCCCCTACTACTGGCTGTAGTCTTTAGCCTCTGGCCAAAAAATCCTCCGATGATGCAAAATGACGATTTTTGCGTCATCGGAAGATTTTTTCCAGACAAAAATACATAAATCTTTCCTCTCAGGGGGATATGAGGGTGGAAAGCACGGTAATTCGAAAATACTACAGGTTTTCTACTAATACAAAGCTTAATGCTAAATCCTGAAGTATCCCTTTAATGGCAGTTTATGTCTGTACAATCCCAATATACGCCTCCACATCAATGGTACCTTCACCCATATGCAACTTCCCCATGCCGTTTGCACTGATGCACCCCCATACCAGGACAGATGTTTACTTTTTCACTTGAAAATCTGGATGGGACTAAAAACTCAAACACGCTGAAACGTGAACTCATCAGCAGCATCTCTGCATTGAACTGATGTATAGCTTTCTCCTAACGTTACAGAAATTCATGTTGCATTTCTTGATGCAGTGGCAGACAGTGTTTAGTGACAATGGTTTTCCAAAGTACTCCCAAGCCAATGTGGCTATTTTTTAACACAGTAGCATGATGGTTTCTCATGCAATGCCATCTGAGGGCTCGAAGGTCACGCACGATAGAGGTTTTCTGCCATGCCCTACACAGACTGAGAATTATCTGGATTCCCTTATGTATAGTAGATGGTGAAAGACCTATACTTTGCAATCTTGCATTAAGAAATGTGAATTTTTAATTGTTTGACAATTCGTTTTCACTTTACTTTGATGGTCCCTTTAACACATTCTGTTGACTATAAGTAACGTTGAAGCTACATGTCAACCAACTCTCATTAGGGTTAGGGTTAGAATAAGTTGATGACATGTAAAGTTACTTATAGTCAATAGAATGTCTGTTGGAGGACCATCACAATAAAGAGTTATTAAGCAGATATAAAGTTACTTAGTCAACCGAATGTTAAAAAGGGACCATCAAAATAAAGTGTTACCGACAATTCTCTCATGAAATGTGGCATAAAGGGGTGAGCCGTGACCCATCTTTGCTTGCAAAGACTGAACCTTAGCTGGATACTTCTTTTATACCCAAACACGATACACTTACCTATCACCAAATCCAACTGCTAATTGTGGACTGTTTCAAAAGAGTTTAACTTGGATATTCTCTAATCTTTTCACTTTTATTTAGCCTCTGTCCCAACTGTTTTGGAGTGTGTTGCAGCCACCAAAATCAAAATTTGTTTATATTTACAAAATACAGTTAATTTGGCCAGTCATTTTTTTTTCTCGTTCAAGAGAATGAACAAATAGTTTGTAAAATAGTTTTACAAAATGTCCGAACATTTCTGGAATTGGGGTTGTAGATGACGCCATCACAGATTCATTTGTGGGTTCAGTTCAGGTCTTTGGGCTCAGTCAGACATACACACGCACAAGCCAAACTAATGATATGAGAGAATAATATGATAAGAACAGAATCAAATATGTTCCATGGACAGAGACCAGGGATGTTTACTCTGGTATATCTGCAGATTACAGTGTGTGAATAAGCACGGAATAAGTCATCAGAGATCATTGCTGAGTGTGACCTAGTTGAGTTGCTCCAGGCATGTTAATCTGCAATGATTGAACCAACCACACAACTGAATAACACACACTTCTGTAAAAACTTAATCAAGATCACATGACCCAACTCTTTTCAGACACACATATTGATTTCAGCTCATGGCAAATCTGTGACCACACACACAGACCCAAACATACCCTCTCCAGACAGCACAGACGGACTTTATCTGTGACTACACACACACCCAAACATACCCTCTCCTGACCTGCCTGACCCTACGGCGAACACTTCTAGCCGTGCCACGTTTTATCCCAAACACGTGACGGTTCTGACCCCAACATGAGATTATCATTCAGAAATGCTTCGATTCTCTGTGGGTAATACTCTATCTGGCCTGCCAAATGTCCAGCACACCCTTTTCTGGCCTGAATATACAAATCAGATCACCAACACTGGCCCTGATTTCATAGTCCTGCCCAGTAATGAATCAGTGTCTCCTCCTGCCAGTCCAGATCTCCACCCAATCCCTACAGAACTATAACTCAGTCTAAAAGCATCTTTAACACACAAACACATAGATTAGTTAGAAAAACAAATATACATGAAACAATCAGCTTTAGTGCATACAATTATTCAGAATCATTATTTCCATAAAAAAAGTTCAGTAATGTGTATTCTTCAACGGATGGAATATCATACTAAAATACTCTTGACTTTCCTGAAATACTAAATTCTAAATGAGAGGTCACACTACACTTTTTCCTTTCATTCATTTCCATGCATACACATGTGAATGCTGGAGACCGAAACGCAAGCTTGTTCAAAGAAGTTTCGAATTTCGCTGAGTTCAAGTTTGGTAAATTCTGACCTGCGAATTTGCATCACGTGAAGACGTGTTACCAATAGAATACCGGTGTATCAATCAAAAGAACACAAACGTTCAAGCTGCAGGTTTGCAATGTTGCAGGAAAGTGGAGTAGTATTTTTACATATCGGATAATTATTCGTTCTATTATTCTATTCTTTCTGATGTCACATCACAACCGTTACAGTGTGCAAAGAAAATTTGTCTGCTCAGAGTCTAATGTGACCTTCCCTTAAATCTACAGCGCAAAGCACACAGTGCGACCAATGTGTTCTGATTACAAAACAAATGCTTCTTTTGAGCCGGATGTTTTTACAGTGCAGCTAATGTAGCTTACAACTAACTGGGAGATTTAAACCAGTGTAGTTACTAACATTAATACATTATGCATTAGTCATTATAGCATCAATAGTATTTTTTAAAAAATACATGAATGAATGTGTTGTCAAAATTTTCTTTAGTCAGTAGGCTCTTGTTTAGTCGGTGACTCTGTGTTAACATCTGAGAGAATTAGTTGAAAATTTTATATTAAAATTATCCCATTTTTCCAAATATTTATTCCTTAAAAGTACCTTTCCTTCTCTGGCAAGCCGTTTGAACATTTAATTCTTAAAACCTACTAGTCTCTATTTTCATGCTACTAGTACTTATTTTTTAGATACTAGTATCTATTCCATTAAGTACTAGTGCTTATTCTTTAGATACTAGTGCCTATTCTTTTATTACAAGTATATTTAAGAGATACTAGTGCCTATTAAATTGGTACTAGTTTGTATTTATTATATACTTATTCATTAATTACTAGTACTTGTAATTAGATACTAGTACTTATTCATTAGATAGTACTTATTTCAGTATTGTTTAGTAACTATTCTTTTGTTACTAGTAACAAATTTAATTTTTTTTGCCATTGACTTCTATGGGGATCTGTCATTCAGATATCAACTATTCAGTTCTGACTAGTATGTATTCCAATTGTGACTATATATATTATGATATTGGAATATATTAGATACTATACATAGTACAATAGATAGTAATTCAATAGATACTAGTACTTATTGATTAGATACTAGTACCTATTAATTAGATACTAGTACTTATTAATTAGCCACTAGTACTTATTCAATAGATACTAGTACCTATTTATTAGATACCAGTATTTATTCCAAATGTTACTAGTAAGATTATTTATTTTACTAGAATTTTTTTATTGAACTCTGCAGTGGCCATTCTGACTAGTCATAACATAAGACGAGTAAAAAAGCAGTTGTGACTAGTAAAATAAGAATAGTTACTAATTACAATTACAAAATATACTAGTGTCTAATAAATAAGTACTAGATTCTAATTAATAGAAACTAGTTTCTATTTAACAGGTACTAATTAATGAATAAGTACTAGTAGCTAATAAATAAGTACTAGTAACCGAATACGTACTAGTATCTATTGAATAAGTACTAATAGCTAGTGAATAAGTACTAGCATCTATTTAATAGGTACTAGTATCTAATGATTAAGTACTAGTACCTAATGAATAACTACTAATATCTAATAAGTACTAGTTACAATTGGAACACATACTAGTCAGAACTAAATAGTTGATATCTGAATGACAGATCCCCATAGAAGTCAATGGCAAACATTTTAAATGTGTTATAGTAACAAAAGAATAGTTACTAGTCAATATCGAAATAAGTACTAGTATCTAATGAATAAGAACTAGTACTTAATGAAATAGTATCTAAAAATTAGGAACTAGTAGCATGAAATAGTAGGTTTTAGGATTAAATGTTAAAACGGCTTGCCATATTCCTTCTCATTTTGCAATAATGTTTATTTGTTTGTTTGTTTGTTTAATTATTTAAAAAATTTCAGTATATTTCCCAGTTTAAATTATTTTTAGAATGTTTGATCCCCAAATTTACTTGTAAACTTTTGGCTTCCACTGTGTTTAGCAGCAGGATTTGCGAAGATGATTTGCAGCAGGGTTTCCAAAGATCATTTGTGCGCAGAGTTCCTCATTTAAAGATTCACATTAAAAGCTCTATCGCTCTCATTTTCGCATTCATTATTTCACTACATGTGGAGACTGCTCAGCAGGAGAGAGAATGAAAGAGGGAACGTTTAGGTCGAGGTTCAGGCCACGGGGGTGTTGGGTATTAATTAAGTCCAGCTCGTTACCGGCTCCTGGCAGTCTGGTTTGCTGCGACAAATCTAGAACAGCTGGGTCACATTATGGAAAACCAAACTCCCTTTTATTACAAGTCAACAGGAGCACAAATTCAAATATGTAAAGGTATTCATTCATGTGTATGCGTGCACCACTGCATGTCTATACTGACCACTTTCTTATTCACCCAATCAAGAAGGAAAATTCAAAGGTCATGATCAATGTCGTGTGCAAATCCAAATGCCTACGTGCATCTAGGTGAACCTAATGTGTGTGTTTGTGAGCACGCTCTCAACTGTGATAAGGGTGGTTGACTGAGAAGAAAATTCCAGTGTGATTCCTTATCTCAATCGAATGATGTATTCCATGTGTTTATGGCCTGAGGTGCACTTCAGTATTTACACAGGATGGACTTTTACCCCACTGTAAAACACTTGAGAGCACCTGCAGAGAGCCGAGAGGCAAAACGTAACCATAAACGGTCATGTTGCATCAGATTGAGCTGAACTCGAACTTGAATTGAGATCACGTATCAAACATAGTTTCTTACACATGTTGGATGATGTGGCCGTGAGGACAATAAGACAAAACTTCATGCTTCGGGTCCCCCTTTTAATCTGAAACCATCGTTTAGTCATGGCCCCTGTTCAAAGACCTGAGGCGACATTCCTGCCCTGTTGGTGCCCCTGATGTATTCAGTCTTTCATTTATTAATCCAGGGATCGGGAAAGAGAACTTCAGGCATTAATGAGAAGTCGTTTCAGAAATGTTTCAGCATGTTGCCCTTTAATGATTCAGTTATACAAGAGCACAGAGTGTTACACTTCGAAAACTATAAACTCCAGGATGGGTGTTACGATATCTCATAAATCCATGCTCATTCTTGCATAGTTCCTCTTTTCCTCAGCGGGCTACTGTTTATTGTTCTTTTTTTTTTGGTAAACAGTTTGCTAGCATAAATTTTACCACAGGATAAAAGTCATTAGCGCTTGTGTGACTGTTAATGTTCACAATGTTCTCATTTATCACACATAACTTTTGTTTAGCAGCAGCGTTTGGGTAAGATTGATGATTTCTAGAGAAATTATTTTTATTTGATTCAGCGTGACATTCGAAGACAAATTAGTTTCTGGAAATGTATGCAAATAGCTGCATGTGGGATTGTAAGTTACTTCACTGCATGCAAGGAAATGACTTCTGTGAAAGATTTGCCAGCCGGTGGGACTTCAGAGGGTTATGAATATATTTCGATGGAGAATTAGAGAGAAAGTCTGAAATGACAAACACGAGGAGGTCGGTGATGTGACAGTTGAACTGCTTCACAGCATCTCATTCACGGCAATTCATTATACAAATTCAGAAAGGCACACACTCAAAGTTTGTTGTTCTCTACAACAAAGATTCTGTGCAAATGTATGTTTATAGTATAAATGCAGTGTTTGGTTTCGCGTGTCTCTGTTTGCGTGTGTGTTTACATGGCCGGTGATGTCACTGAATTTGTATTGTGGGTTTTGGTCGTGGTCTTGAGTGATATAAAACAATAGAACTCTCAAATTAAAACCAGACAGAAAAAATATTAACTTCAACATGTCATTGAGGATCAGTTAAAAACAAGTGGAAAAACTGAGAGGACGTACAGAGATGACAAGGGCTAAAGAAACTTAGGAAAAGAAGTATTTCTTAATGCACATTCCTATATTCAAAATTTATTCAAGTAAGCTAACTAAAATTGAAATGTAATTTTTTAACATTTTCGTCACAATTTAATTTTATTGAGTGCCATTTCATTTTGTAAAATGGAACTTGATTCATTTGAATTGGGACAAATGATTTGTTGACCTTATTCTGGACATTCAGCAGTCCATATCCTGAATTTTTTGTTCGTTTTTTGTTGTTTTGGTTTAAAGCTGCACTCAATAGCTTCGGGATTTCTTCGCTGTATTTTCGCTTTTTGCTCGCAGGTTTCTCTCTAGAGCTCCCCCCACAGCTTCGGAATAGATATTTGACAACACTGTTGTAAAAACTCGTTGGTGATTCTTAGACACCAGAGGCTATAGATCAACGACAGCAAAGCAGATGGGACATTCTTTAAAACGTCTTCTTCATTCGGGTTCGGACAGCGTGAGGGAGCGCAATAATGACAGCATTTTAGCAGATTTCTTTTGGCCGTAAAGCAATTGTTTACATCGCGAGACCTGATATCACGCGAGACTTCCTGACGCGGCGGCCGGCGGCCCGCCGGCTCAAAGTTGCAAGTGCGTATTTTCCGCTCACGGGCACCAGGGGGGTGCGAAACGACCACCATTCAACCCGAAATAAGTAATATAACCATTCCAATGACTCCGAAGCTGTTCAGTTAAGGTAAAAAAAGTTACTTAGTTCACCTAAAAAAAAAAAAAAAAAAAAAAAAAAAACGATTTTGTTTTGTACTGGTTTTATTTTATTTTATTTTTTTGTTATATGCAAATAAAAAAACAATATGCAATATTTGGTAAAAAGTTCAAACTTTTTTTTTTTTTTTACTTTATTTAATTATTATTTAATTGGATAAAATGTTTGACATGTTTGCGAACGGAAATATAAGTGTGAAAAGAAAAATAAACCTAAATAATTTTGTCTACATAAATCATTTTTAATAAAATAATAAAATATTGAAATGATGATACAATGATTAAACAAGTTAATCAAGACATATTGCAATGTTTATTTATTTTTTTATGCATGGAAAATAATTAAAATCTTCCTGCCAAGACCTCAGTAATGCCTACATCTTATCAAGATGTAGGCTTTACTGTAAATCAAAGGTAATCTTAGGAAAACACTGATGTAAGAATATCAGCTAGAGTAATGACATTACCTGTAACATTCAACCATACAAGCAAGTCGCATATTTTCTATCCATAACTGCATAAAAGTTGTCACAACCTCTGTTTACCTAGTGACTAAACGCTGGAATGCCCTCCATAAATAGACCATAGCAACTAAAATGCTGTCAAAGGGGAAAGCCCTGCATACAATGCAATGTTAGCAACGTGGGGAGCGTCATATCTCAGTCTCTGCTTAAGCAAGTGCACTGATTTCTACACGTCTTTTGTTTACGGGCTATTTGTTTATTGTTTATTCACAGAACAGAACAACAAGTTCCTGCAAAAAAGGACTACCCAGAAGCCTTACCGGCTTATAAATAGGGCCCTTAAAGACACATAATCAGCAGTAATAAACAAATAATAATCCACCCACCCAATACCCATCTACACCAACAACAACACCATTCACCACAAAATATCCTCCCACCAGTCAGCATACATCTCATCCTTCCCTCAAACAACGCCAATAATAGGGGTATTCAAACATCACAAAAAAGAAAATCAATTAAGTAAAAAAAAAAATATGAAACCTTCAGCCTTGTGGTGTCTATCAAGCATAATGTTGTAACAATTTGTGTTTAAAATGCTTTTTAAATATATCAAGAGAAGGTAGTTCCTTTATGGAATTGTCAATCTCATTCCAGATCCCAGGACCCTTACATGCTATACTAAAACTAGTACACTTCATCTTACGCTTTTTCCCTCGTAATAAAGTTCTCCTTCTAGTGTTATGATCATGTATACACGAGGTTACTGGAATGAGATGGCAAAGTATTGGATGCAATTTATGAACTACATTATACATAATACAAGCATTTTGAAAACTATTGCACTCAGCGAGCTTCAAAAGCCCAAACCTATAGAAAAGCGGACCAGAGGGAGCATCATAATTTGCCCATGATATAACACGTATAACTTTCTTCTGTAGAATCTGCAATTTTTCAAAAAGGCTAGGATATGTGTTACACCATATAATATTACAATAATTTAGATGTGATTCAAAAAGTGACCGGTACAATGTTAGAAGAGCATCAAAAGGAAGATAATATCTTAATTTATAGAACAAACCAACATATTTTGACAATTCCTTTGTTAAAAACTCTATATGTTGTTTAAAGTTTAAGGACTCATCCAAATAAATTCCTAAGAATTTGATGTTCTCTACTCTTTCAATTACTTTATTATGTATTTTGATTTGTATACTGTCAATGTTTGTCCGACTTCTATTTGAACGAAATATAATAAATTTAGTTTTAGATACATTTACAGATAATTTATTGTATTTAAACCAACTATCTACTTTAACTAATTCCTCATTAACAAGCTTTTGTAAAATATCAAGATTTTTATGAGCCAAGAAAAGGTTAGTGTCATCTGCAAAAACAACCTGATGAAAAATATTTGATGAATTTATAATGTCATTTACATACAAAATAAAGAGAAGTGGACCTAATATGGAGCCCTGGGGGACTCCACAAACTATATCTGTGCATTCTGAACAACTACTGTTTATTTGGACAAATTGCTCCCTATCAGTTAGGTAGCTTTTGAACCAGCTGAGTGCCTTCCCTCTGACACCATAGTGTTGCAATTTCCCAATTAAAATGTCTAAATCAATGGTGTCGAAGGCTTTTGATAAATCTAAAAATACACCAATACCAGTCTCACCATTGTCTATAGCGTCATTAATTTTCTCAATGAGATCCAGAATTGCCAAACAAGTAGAGCTCTTTTTCCTAAATCCATATTGAGATGGAATGAGTATATTCATTTTATCCAGATAACCACTAAGTCTATTGTACACAACCCTCTCAAACACCTTGGAAAAAGTAGGCAAAATGGATATAGGTCGATAGTTTTGTAAGTTATTTTTATCACCAGATTTATAAATAGGTATAACTTTTGCAATTTTTGTCATTTTTGGTACTACACCATGAGATAAAGACAGGTTTATACAATAGACAAGTGGATCTAGAATTTCAATTGCAATAGATTTAACAACTTTGCTACATATATCATCCACGCCAGCAGTATAGGAGCTTTTCATATTCATAATAATTTTCGAAACTTCCATTTTGTCGGTAGGTGTTAAAAAAAAAGAATTTAAATAATTCCCTTTTAAATATTGTTGGTATGAAGCTCCCCCTGGAGGATTTATGGATTTTGAAAGAGTTTCACCTATAGTGATGAAATAGTTGTTAAAACCTTTGGCAAGATCGTCATCATTGAGATAGATAGTATCATTATGTTTGACATTAATTTCTGGAAAGACAGCTGCTTTTTGATCCCGGCTGAGCACAGAATTTAGTACTCTCCAGCATCGCTTTTGATCACCACGAGAAGCCTTAATTAAATCAGTGTAGTAATTCCGCTTCCTTATTCGTATTAACTTTGTGAGTCTATTTCTAAATGTAGAATATTTTACTTTATTGTCATTAGTTGGATTTTTAATGTAGCATTTGTAAAGCTTATTTTTCCTTTTAATTGATTTTAGGATTCCCTTTGTAAGCCAATTATTTTGATTGCTTGTATCTCCTTTAACAATTTTTTCCGGTATAGTGCTATTAATACTGTTGGTTAATTCATTAATGAAAGTACTATAGGCTTCTTCCGGAATATTCCAGCTAAATACAGAATCCCATGTTTTACGCCTAAGGTTATCAAGCAATTTATCTAAATATTTTCCTGTTAATACTTTTATGCTTTTTTTAGGAGGTAATATCTTCTTTTGTTGTTGCCTGGTCTTAGTATCCAGGTCTATGAAAAGTACAATTGGAAAATGGTCAGTGATGTCTGACATAATTACACCTGAGTCAAAATGTACATTTATATTTGTAATAATATTATCAATGGTGGACTTAGTTGTTTCTGTTACTCTCGTATATGAGCTTATAGTTGGAAAAAAATTAGAAGAATACAAACAATTTAAGAAATCATTTTTCGCACCGTCATCTTTAGCTAAATTGATGTTGAAATCGCCAAGAATAAAACAATGTTTATTCATGTAATTGATGCTACTTAATATTTCATCCAGTTTGGTCAAGAAACGATTTAAGTCTGAGTCAGGAGGTCGATAGACCATTCCAACAATTGTACTTTTCATATTTTCATTATGTATTTCAATAAATAAGGAATCTGATAACCCATCATCCAAAAGCAGGTCATCCCGAACAGTTACACTCTGCTGTATATTAGCATATAAGCACACGCCCCCACCCGGTCTGCTTGTTCTATTTTTATTATACAGCACATAGCCGTCCATGTTGAGTACGTTCAGATATGACCGCTCATTTATCCAGGTTTCACTACATCCGATAATATTAAACTTATGATCTATACTAGCTAAGAGAGATAGTAAGTCATTGTGATGCTTTATTAGGCTTCTCGTGTTAAGATGTAATAAAGAAAAAGGAAGTTTATCAAACTCTACTAAATTTTCAGGCAACACACATTTACATCTAAGTTTTTCAAAGCAATGTTGGTCAAGCACTTCATGATTCCTAAAGGTAATTAATTCATCAAACCCCATGTAATATCTATATTAAAAAATGGTTGAAATCCCATAGTGTAAATTTTAGAACATTTTAAACCCCAAATAGAACCTATAAAATCCATCCCTCGATGGTAAATAACAAGTTTACCCTTTTATCACTGAATAAAATTGATTTATCAATCAACAATGTTTAGTCTATATTCAGTTAACCCAAACCCACTAACTTCCAATCCCGCCCAAGAGGACTCAACTATGACTTTTGCTGGATCAGAGCCAACAAGTCAGTACAAAGATATATATTTACTCACATAGTTTATAGTCAACTAGTTGTTACACAGTCCAGGATTATAGACGCAGTTTTTTTACATCAGACAGCTTATTTAGGACGTGCCTCTGATCTGCTTTGGTCAGTAAATACAGGCGTCCGTCCTGAGTCCAGTTGGCTGCAAGTTTGTCCTTATACTTTTTCCGCAGATCGTCCAGTAGTTTGGCCCGCTTCGCAGTTAAGCTCTCCATGATGTACATCTTTGGTGTTGATCCCTTTAGTCGTTTTTTCGTCCTGTACACCATGTCTCTAATATTGTAATTAGAAAACTTGACTATGATCCCTCTTGGTCTTTCCCTCCCGAATCTGGATCCCAAACGGTGACACCTGTCGATGTCTCCAGACTTCACATCAATATTAAGATTGGATTTCATAATGGTCATAATCACATTACTTGTATTTTCACGGTCATTCTCCGGGACACCATAGAGGACAAGACAGTTTCGCCTGGAGTACTGTTCTTGCTCATCCAAGATGTCCTCAATTTCATTGTATTTGTTTTGTAGATCAGTTACTTTGTCAACCGTGTCTTGCAATTCATATTTCAGTGAGTCTTTTACAGATTCGGCGATAGAGGCAGTAATGGCTTGTTTAATAGGTTCAATCAAGGAATCAACCAATATTTGACTAATTTTACGAATAAAGTCATAATCCTGGAAAAGTGCATCAATCTGTTTGCTTACTGTGTCCTCAATGGCAGCAATTTGCGCAGGTTGTTGCATTTCCCCCGCAGGAGCTCCACTTTTACCCCGAGGCATCCTGAGATGTTTGTTTGGCGTCTCTCCGAGTCACGCCGAACGTAGGAAGGAAGCCAAGCCAGGCCAAACACAAACTTGCCGCAAGAGTCCCCGTCCAATACAATATCGTAGGGTTGCAAACACCTTTAGGCACACAGCAGAGGCAAACCGCCGATCAAATGTAACAAAGAATCATACTATTTGTCAGGTTTTGCTGGATGATCCAAGCAGTGTTTTACCAGCACGCTTCTCGCGTTGATGACGTCATTAGCCAGTACGATGTTTCTTCTGTCACATGATGGACCTTTTAAAATCCTCTTCATCTGTGTGTTTGAATTGTTTTTATGAGCAATATAGGGTTGCATCTCTCACATTTCCCATCAGGCTTTCACGCACACGCATGAAAAGAGGTAAACACATACAGTAAGCCTTCATGGTTTGTGGGCTGTTTTGTCAAATTCCACTAGTGACTCATAACTGATGTTGATTGCAAAGCTTCACAGATTTATATTAGGTAGACAATATTTTATTCTCAGACCTGAGTCAATGTTGCTTGATAATTGTATCTCCTTGCGAGAGGTCAAGCGTGTTTGCGCTTCTCAGAAATCTTGTTAAAAGTAAATACAACTTTTATTCATGTTACACATCTCTCCGTCCACAGTAGTTCCTCTGTTTCCCAGAGTCTTTTAAAGGGTGGTGTGATGTTTGTGAACTCTTTGCGATCTGACATCACTGACATTGCAAAGGAGTGCGTGTGTGTGTGTGTGTGTGTGCGTGTGTGTGTGATTAACAATCAGACAATCAGCCCCTGTGACTGTGAGAACTCAAGGGCAAAAACACAGAGATGTATGGATGAATGAAAGGGGGCTGGTTGGGAGGAAAAACAACTGTCAGAGTGAACAAGTGTGTCTGTCCCTTTGAGGAAATGTGAATGATCTGAAACTGATTAAAAAGGAAATAACTCTGCTCTATTTTGAATATGCTGAATGAGGGGGGGGTCTGACGGTTGAGATTATGATTCACGTTTTTAAGCTGTTATCTGCTCTTCTTTATTTTGTATGTGACCCTGTTCTGTCATTTTAATATCTATGCCATATATAAAACCGACTATGAAATAAACAAACATTCAAAATACTAAGAACCCTGTGATCTGAACCTTGACCTTAACTCCCTCCCCCACTGTTTTTCTGTTCATCTGTCCATCTCTGTAACGCGCTCTCTCTCCTCACTGAATGGATTGAAAATGCTCTTTTAAAGCAAGGTTATATAAGTGCAGTGTTTGTTAGTCGGTTCGGCTGGTTGGGTCATGGTGAAGTGCAGAGGACTGAACTCTTCAAACTCTTTGACGCATGTAACTCTAATAAGTTCTAATTAAATTATTAAAGGTTTAAAATTTATATCTGGTGGTAAATCGCGGGAGCATTTAAGGACTTGGTTTGGAATATGTTTGTCATTGTTTGTGTGTGTGTGTGTGTGTGTGAGAGTGAGACTGCAACAGTGTGTGTGAGTTTTTGCTTTTCATTACCTCCAGTTTCGTCAGTCTTTAAAGGGCAGAGGGGTTTTATGAGACCCCATTATGAATCTTCTGATACATGTTTTTATCATAGTAAATCCCTAATTGGCAAATCTAATGTCCGCTTTCCCCTTATTCGTGTCGGAATGAGAACTGTTTCAGACAAGATAATTAGGTGTTTCTTCAACTATGGGAACTTCTGGCCCTGTGGACTAGAAAATAAACTAATAAAATGCACTTTTCACTCTCTAAATGGTCCACTATTATGTCTATATGCTATACATGAAACCACATCTCAAATGACGGAAATGACGATGATGGAAATGACATTTTTGGATAAAATGGCCAACTCCTTTGTCTTGCTTCTTAATTTCATTAGCATATTATGTATCCTAAATACACACAATTACATTTTCACACTTTTTACATAATTTAGCATAATAAACTACAGCACGATTAAAAATGGCACGCAAAAAATATTCTGCTCACATGTAGTGTTTATTTTTTCAAATTTTTACTTTACTTCACACATCACATGCCTCATGTTCTCGACACTGCTGTGTCTTTGGTAAACTAACAACTTTTGAATGAACTTTATACGTGGAAAAATTGTAGTTTGTGATGGAAATGAGAACTGTCAGTCATAATTTGTGTAAAATGTACAGTATATAAATGATTTTGTGCCCACACACACACACACACAAAAAAAAAAAAGGTCCATGCATGATAATATAACTTTTTGATCAGCATAATTTAAAATAATTAAGTAATAATTTAAGTATTTCATATTTTGGGATTGAAAACTGGGACAAAGCTATCATTTTTAACCATAATTTTAATATAATTATTTTTATATTATATTTTTTTTAAATTTTTCTAGACTTTTGAACGATGGAGTGTGTATCCCCCCCCCAACCCCCCCCCCCCTCCAAAAAAAAAAAGATTATTCTGATTGGATTTCTTACTATTAAAATCTAGTGTTATTAATAGAAGAAAACTTTTCTTGGCTTATTTCACAGAAGCCATGTTTGGTGATTTAATTGTTATTCTAATCTTTCGATAATGCGTTGGTAGGTGTGAGACAGCTCATTTGTTGTTCTTGTGCTGTCCTACATGATTCAATGCTTCAGATGGAGAGTAAACAGACTCTTAATTCACACCCACTATAGGCTGGATTTGAGAACTTAAGGCTATGTTTACTAATGTGAAGGAACGGTTTCAATCAATCTTTAATTCCACATTCTGTCCACAAAATGCCCAAATCTTAAAATCTCTCCGCAAAACCCTTCAGAGGGTCATTTCAGTTCGTGGCGGCTCATCCAGACCTTATTTAGCCCCAATCATGCAAACCTGCATCTGCATCACTCATCATTGGTCATTCAGTGTTACATAAGGACAGACTGACCACTACAGTGAGCTGATTTACTGACCTTCAGGAGATTACTGCGCAAATCAGATAGTACAAGAGTTTACTAAATGAATTAGCAGGGAACAGTGATGGCCTGAACGTGTATAAATACACACACATCACATTCATCTGCTAGAAAGAGACACAAGAGATGTGCCAGCTTTAAATCTGCACCAAGTTGTTTTTGGTTTGGGGCTTTAATGGTTGTGCAATGGAATGATCTTTTATTTTCAGCAAAGCTATAGGCCATCACATTCGCCCCGAACTGACCCAAATATATATTGTGACCGAAAATAAACTTTAGCCCTTGAAAACCTTAGCAATCAAAATCATTCTTTGCTGTTCCTTACAAAAGCTGGGCAGATCAAACAGTCATTAATTTTTTTCACGCAATGGTCTTTAAAAAAGAAAAAAAGAAAAAAAAAAGTGCAATTTTGAACATGTGCATCCTTCTGAAGAAAGGGAAGATCAGGAGAAGAGAGGGCGCAGTCGGATATGTATTGTGGTCTTTTGTTGGAATCCACCGCAATCTCACAGATCTGAATAATAGAGTGTGTAATTATTTCCAGATGGCCACAATGCGTCGCCTAAAGTGAAGAGAAACCTGTTGAAAAACTGTCAGGGAGGAGAAGAAATATGTTCACCATCTTGAACACTAATCAGAAGACATGTTTCACTGCTGAAAGAACCAGAAATCTGTTCCTGTAACTTGAAGCAATACAACTGATATTAAGTGTTTTTAGGCCTACTTGTTAAAAACTTTTGAAACGTGCCACAAATCCCATGTTGACAGTAGAACCAAGACTCTGAATCAGTATTCAGATGCAGGATTCCAAGACGCTGACGCACGCTATTGTTTTCTCGCTCGAAGAGTTGCAATACATGTTGATTGGATTACTTTTAAATGAGAAGAAACACACCTAGAAAACTATTGTTTAAGATGCTTTTGTCAACACAAGAATGAGCGGCTATGATGACTACAAATGATCTTTGGTAAATAACAAGAAAATCAAGTCATGTTGATAATTGAAATTCAGTGACAACTGTATTTCATTCCATTGAAAATGGTTATATTACAGAACATTTTAACGTGCTTTACTGGAATCGTAACACAAACTGAACAACAGCCATCAATTTATACATATATAATTCTGAAATACACACTACCGTAATGTTTTTGAAACAAGTCTAATGCTCACCAGTTTCCATTAAAATACAGTAAAAAAAATTGCGAAATATTATTACAATTAACCCGTTTAACATTTTACAAAATAACTTTTCTATTTTAATATCTATTTTAAAATGGAATTTATACCTGTGATGCATGGCAAAGCTAAATTGTCAGCATTCATTACTCTAGTCTTCAGTGTCAGACATTTTTTTTGACTTTTTTTTTCAGGAATGTTTGATGAACAAAAAATTCAAAAGAACAATAATCTTTTGTAACATTATAATGTGACCTTTGTCACTTGATCAGTTGTGAATAATTATCATTTGATCAAACGTTTGAATAACTTATATATATTATTGTTGGTCAATTTTATCCATAGCGTATTCAAGAGAATGCAAGAACATTATTTAAAGAATAGAGGCATTCTCAACACATCAGAACAAGCATGCTAACCACTAGCCAGGCCACAAATAAGATCATTTTCTTACTTTGTGTACTGTAATTCTGTTTATTCTGTTTGTCCTGAGGCGGTTTTTGCTTTCAAGAATTTTGACTTGTAGATCAGTATCACATAATTTGAGGTCACATTTGTCTCTGCCAAATTAAAATGACCTCAGACAGTGTAATGAAATAAGCCATGTCATTCATGCGCTTGAGATTTGGTTGTCTGGCCTATCAAACATGTACTGCCAACCTGTAATGCCACCGTAATGCTATTATGATTCAAGAGGACATATTGATCAAATATATATCTCTGGCTGTATTAGCTATAGTGGTTATAATCTCTGTTCCTAAGCTGAGGTTTAGTCAGTCCTGATCTAGAGAGGATTCCTTACTGGGACTTTCCTACTATAAATCAAATATATCCAATTGGATAACATGACTGGAGAATATTTAATGCACCTTGTAGGGATTTAAAAATGCAGTGCTCAATTGGAAAGGCCATTAGAAAATCCACTGCTTATGCCAAGCTGAATTTTGAGGTTGTGTATGTGCTCACATGCCCTGTGTAAAGTAGCAATAGCAATACTCCTGAAAGTAACATTTGACAAACATACTTGATTATTTTGCAGTCATGCATGTGTGACGCAAATAGGGGTTTGTATGAAAAAAAATTGATTTTTCGATCCGATCAGTTGAACTTGAACTTTGCAATAAGTACCTTCTTTGATATGGACACATTGGGTCATCAGCCTTCTTCATGAAGTGTAAAGTAAAAACAAACATTTGATATCGCATGTATGTTCCAATTCTGTAAGATGATTTTAAACGCTCTTTATTAGATTCATATCAGTGAGGTCATATTTAGAACATACAAATTTAGTTCAGTTCAAGTGGCTAACAATTTATCGTTAAATATGTGAACAGCTTAAAACGTTAGGAAAATGTTCTGTATTGTATTTTTTATTCAGCAAGGATGTAATAAATTTATCAAGCGTGACAGTAATGTCATAATCTCACTAAAGATTTCTATTTTAAATAAATGCTATTCTTTTGATCTTTCTATTAAAAAGAATCATGAAAAAAAAAATGTGTCACGGTTTCCACATAATAAACAGCACAACCGTTTTCAACTGTGATAATAAGAAATGTTCCTTGAGCACCAAATCAGATTGATAAATCATGTAAGGATTATGTAACACTGAAGATGAAGTAATGGCTGCCGAAAATTCAGCTTTGCCATCAAAGAATTAAATTACATTTTAAAATAGAAAAGTGTTATTTTAAATTGCATTAATCTCAATATTACAGTATTTATAATTTACAAATAAATGAAGCCTTGATGAGCATAAGCAAGACAAATCTTTTAAAAACGTAAAGAATTTTACCGAGCCCAATCTTTTGAAAGGTAATAGTTTGGCAGTGCATATGATTATATAGATACTAAAAACATAACATACAATAAAAGATAATAAAAAGGAAGAATGTATATATGTGCTTGCAAAGTTTGATCATACTGCAACTGCATGGCATTTTTTTCTCTATAGTAACGAAACAGACGTCATGATTGAGTAAAAGTCTAATTAAGTTTCGTAGTTGTTCTGTGGGAGGGGTGACGTTGATGGACGGGGTGCTGTTATCGTCCATTCAAAGGACAGAGTAATGCAATTAGTTTTAAAAGTCTTAAGAGCTCAGGTAGACCTCAGCTTTTATCCCGCCCCAGCTGCTCATCTACACATGCATGTAAACATAGCTAACACATATGTGTACATTAGTGCTGCTCAATTCCAACATACAATCACCTGACAGGAAAAAAGAGGATATCTAACTAAATCTGTAAAAACTATTTGTCATATATTTCGTACCTTTAATGGACTGAAGATTAAGTAATGGAGTTAATAGTTTAATAGTATGCATTCTTGTGTGTAGTGTGCCCTGGGTGGTGTAAGGACAAGGTCTGGCCTTAGTTACAAATAATCCATGTCCCTGGATTCATCTAATTATTCAATTAGGTCAAGACATCCGATATCTATAGCAACCCAAACCCAGTGACCCAAGCTGAAGGACTCAAATAAAACCAAAGCAACTTCCAAACGAAAACGGCATTTCATGAGAATTGTTAAAAATTACAGTGCTTTATGGCGCTAAGGATTTTATTTCAACTGGTTGGGTCAGTAATTCAAATTTTTACCTGCCCAGCCAAAAGGTTTACTGGCCCCACCAGAAAAAAGTATGTTTGACAATTCTGTGTGAATTTGTTCGTTCAAGCACAAGAAGGCGAGAAAGAAACCTCAATTCAGTATCTTTAGCATTCAGGCGTGGCTTTCTGGGATGTTTTCAGACAGCGCGCAAATACCGAGTTTTCTTTCGCTTCTTCTTTGGCTTAAATATTTAAATGGCCAAGGCTTAAAAACACAATACACTTTCATTAGAATATCTTATCTAATAGCTCTAATAGAGTCTAGGAACATTTCTGTTCATTAAAATCCCAATAAATGAAATTGGCTCCAGAAAAGAAAATGTCCAATTTTTCTTTAACTCATCCAAGATTTGAATAGGAAATGTGTCAGTATCTTATTGGTCACTATGCTTAGTTGAAATCTCATGTCAAACTGTATAAAGCTTACAGTTTGAGGATTTTACTCAGATTCCCTTTTTTTGTTTGTTCACTGTCACTTTTTCCACTTTAATTTCCTTTTAGTAACTGGACTATATAAGTAACAGGAAATGGAAAGTGATGAGTGTTGATATTTTTTGTGTAGGCTATATCCCATATTAATCAATGGTTTCCTGTGTTTTTTTTATACTTAACACACACACACACACACACACACACACACACACACACACACACACACACACACACACACACACACACACACACACACACAGAGAGAGAGAGAGAGAGAACAGACTGAGATTTCCATTTCAAAATATGTTCCAAAAATATGTTTATATATTATTGTACAATACTTTTCAGTTATAACAGTAAAAGAACATGATTGGAAATTACATTAACATATTTCTCAGAGGACTGATTTTGGACCATTAATGGTTTTGGTATTAGTCTGGGGAGCATATTTGTGCTTGCATAATGTGCTAATGCTTAAGCTTCATATACTGCACTGCTGTACTTTATTTCCTACATGACAAACAAACACAAACTGAGTGATGGGCAGAAATTCAGTGTCTATATATAACATTCATCTGTTGAGAGCTGTATGGATGCAGCCTTAAAAAGGATTATGCATAAAGAGAGAGGGGATGGCGAAGAGAGAGTGGGAGATGAGATGCCTAGAGGGTTAAAAGTGGAAAAGGATGCAAATCAGAGGGTGATAAAAATTCTCAGCAGTTGGAGAGCGAAACATTTCAGTCATGTTTGCCTCGATACACACTAAGTGACTAATGAAACACCCTTTGCCATATATAGACCGGCCGTATGACTGACAGCTCACATGCTTGCCACATTTAGCCTGCAATAGAGGGGTAGAGAATGGTGATGATGTCGCTCAGAAATATGAAGTGGCCATTGGCGATTCGATTGGACAGTTATTAATATCATTAGTGCTGGATTAGCTCTTTGGTTTTTCCCCACTTCAGTCCTTCCCCTGCCAGCGCTAAGCATTACACTGCTAATCTCATCTCCCTCCAGTAATGACACTTTCACTGTCTAGTGTTTACGGTCATTTTGGAAAATTACAGAGAAAAACAAAATCATCTGGAGCAGGGTGCGAAGGCAAGGTTAATTCTCTGTGTGAAAAATGGCGCGATTTGGAATTCCGAGGAAGCGCTTACACAGAGTAATGAGGCTGCTGAAGGCGCTAATGAGTATTTGGGAATCATTCTGCTTTGAGGAGAATCAAGTAATCGTTTTTCTGAGAAGTATTTTAAGTCGCGCGCAGCATGTCGCCTACATGACTAATCATTATGGGTATGCTAATGGATGCTAATTTATGCTAACATAGTTACACTGGAAAATTATTTCTGATTGGGCCATATGGGGTGAGTGGGTGGGCCTTATTCACACATTAAATTCTCATAACAGATTCCCCTCATTTCACTGAGTCAAGACGGAAACCACGGCAAACCTGGTACCACGGAAACCAGCAGTTATAGCACTGAGCAATAGGAAGTGGGTGGATAGGCTTCCTCTGAAAGTTCAGCAAAGATCAGGAAGTATCTTGTGGAATAAAAAAAAGACAGACGTGCACCTTGTTCTGTCCTCTTTGCATCAGATTTTGTCTAGATTTAGACAGACACAAACCTCTTAAACTGCAGATACAGAAAAAAAAAATGTAAAAACACAAAAAGGGATAGTTTGCCTATAAATATAAATATTCTGTCATCATTCAAGTCATTATTCACTGATAATTTTCTCCCTTAGCGAGCCGTTAAAGGATTAGTTCACTTCAGAATCTAAATTTCCTTATTTTTTGTCTAATTTACTCACCCCCACGTCATCCAAAATATTCATGTCTTTCTTTCTTCAGTCAAAAAGAAATTAAGGTTTTTGAGGAAAACATTCCAGGATTTGTTTCTATATACTTCAACGGGAACCAATGGGTTGAAGGTCCAAATTGCTATTTTAATTCAGCTTCAAAGGGCTCTACACGATCCCAGCTGAGGTATAAGGGTCTTATCTAGTGAAGTGATCTGTCATTTTCGGAAAAATTTTTACATTTATAGACTTTTTAACAACAAATGCTTGTTTTGCACTAGCTGTGATGCGCCACACATTCCGTAATCACGTTGAAAGGTCACGCGTGACATAGGCGGAAGTACAAACCTAGTGTTTACAAAGTGAACGTGCAAAGACTATAGTAAAACAACGATGTCAGAGGATTTTGAAGTTGGATTTTGAAGAAGTTTTTCGCCCTACCCTAAATTTCCCCCTACGTCAGGTTACCGCCTTACCTTTCCCACGTGATTACGTAATGCGTTAAGTCCTGGATGTGCAAGACGAGCATTTGTGGTTAAAAAGTATATAAATGTTTTTTTTTTTTTCAGAAAATAACCAATTGTTTCACTAGATAAGACCCTTATTCCTTGGCTGGGATCGTGTAGAGCCCTTTGAAGCTGAATTGAAACAGCAATTTGGACTTTCATCCCGTTAGTTCCCGTTGAGGTTCACTATATGGAGAAAAATCCTGGAATGTTTTCCTCAAAAACCTTAATTTCTTTTATATGACATGGGGGTGAGTAAATTATCAGGAAATTTTAATTCTGAAGTGAACTACTCCTTAAACCACCGTGACAGGATCGTTGAATCATTGAATTGAGTTGAACTAGATAAGTTGAATCATTCAGAATGAATCTTTTTGTGTTCCATGGAACAAATAGCTCCAAAGTCTTACATATAAAACTATTAGATTAATTTATCCAGAGGTACAGCATCTGTGTTTGCAAATGCAGTTTGAGTAGGCTATGTAAGAGTAAATGTATATGTGTTTTGAAATATGGAATCTTTACAATACATTCATAAGAATTAATTGATTCGTTCTGCAAACAATCTGTATACAGAACAACTGTAAATGTCAACTGTCAATGGAAATATAAAAATATTGATGCACCTGGCTCATATTGTCAATATCTCTATTAAAATGTGTCTGTGCAATCACTGTGCTTGTTTCACATGGATATTATATCATAACCTGCTAGACTCAATATAGATGGTGTATCTCTTATACAACAGATACAGTGGGATTCATTTATGGATAAGGAAAAACTATCTACAATATTATTTTTCTAAATGTACAACAGATGAAACAGAGACACCTGGTGGTGACCTTAAAGTTAAACTGCACCTGAATGTATGAGAAGGTCTATGTCACTTAGCGTTTTTGGGGTCTATGATTAAAAAAGATTTCCAAATATTAAGGACCAGAATTTATTAATTATAAAATTATTGTTTTTGTTGTATAGTGAGGTAGAACACAATGATCCCGCTGTTCTCACTCTTGTCCTGCTGATTAAATTACGTAACAGCATTAAACAACCAGAGCTCAGTACATGATCAGTGAAGACCGTTCTAATCCAATTCAATCTTTTAGATCTTGATGAGCCAAATAAATGTTTCTGTAACACCTGTGGACTACTATATTTCAACGTGCTATATTTGCAGTGAGATGCTTGGTGTACAACCGCAATAAAAAATGTAAATTCTGTTATCATTTACTCGCACACGTAATTGCAAACCTGCATGAAGACATTGGATCCCTTTCAGTTTTAGTGTATGGACATTTCAAAATAGTTTAGTTTATGTTCACAGAAGAAATACATACAAGTATAGGATGACATGAGCATGAGTAAGCTATATGATAACAGATTTTTCATTTTTGGGTGAACTTATTTTAAAAGCCAAAAAGAAGAAACCAGAAACTACTGTGGCTGAGCTAATTATTGACTAAGTGCCAATGCGATGTTGTCAAGCCATGCATGACTGTCACCGCCTTTTAAAGGGCAATCCTTGTTTCCTCAAATTTGAGGTGTCAATTACAGACTTTTTCGCAACTCTGGTGGTCAGCGACAAAGATTCTGGAAGTAACGGCATTGCTGATTGACCAGCCTGAAGGTGCAGACCTTTTCAGTTTGCATGTGGTACAAGACTCGGATGACAAATTGCCGCAGCTCATTGTATTGGGCAATCTGGATAGAGAGCAGCAAGATTCATACGACCTGAACATAAAAGTGATTGATGGTGGCCCTCCACCCCGCTAGAGTCATGCCCTGCTCAGGATCACCATTACAGATGCCAATTAACCTAAATTTGAGGAGTCACACTATGATGGTGAACTGCCAAAAAAGCCCAGTGGGTCGTTCTGTTCTACAAAGTAAGGCCAGTGATTCTGACATGGGGCCCAACGGAGAACAAGCATTACCAGTAGTTCAAGTCCTTTTAAGCATTAACCACAACACAGGCACCATTTTAGTCAAAGGCTCTGTTGATCATAGAAATCATTCTCAAGTTCCACGTCCAAGCTAAAGACAACAGTCCCCAATTGGAAAGCTCCAAAGTCCTTGTATCAGAGTGAAAAATCAGAATGACAACACACCCTTTATCAGGATCCAGGGCATCATCCTTGTGAAGCATGAAGATGGCGTCGCTAAAATATCAGAGAACATGCCTGTTGGCACAGCTGTGGCTCTGGTGGATGTATCAGATTGTGATGAGAGTGAAAATGCAGTTGTGACCTGTGTGGTCACTGGGGACATCCCATTCCAGCTGCGTTTAGCTTGTGAAAACAGTAATGACCGCAAGATGAAGTACTTCTTCCAGTACGCTACTGGACTATGAGAGGATCAAAGACTACAGGATTGGAATTGTGGCAGTGGATTCTGGCAACCCTGTACTGTCAAGCACAAACTCCCTGAAGGTGCAAGTGACATACATGAATGACAACTCCCCGGTCTTCTAATCTACTTTGTATGTGATAGACTTTGCTGAGGAGAATCAGCCAGGTGAACAAGGTTTTGCATGTGTAGCCACAGATGCAGACAGTGGGAGTAATGCTGAGCTGACATACAATATCACTGGTGGATCAGTCCCTAAGGAGCTTTTTGAAATGAACCCCAACACAGCAGAAGTACGTGCCACAAGCCAGTTGGAACGTGAACAATCACGGCCGTTTCACACCGCAAGCTTGAGCTTCGCTTGAACTGCAGCTGCAGACGCGTGAGAGAACAACAGCAGCTCCAATGCTTTTGTTTACGTCATCTACCTTGTGCACGTTTACAAGACAGCAAACTCGGGTTTGATTTGAGTAGTGCTAGAGTCTAATATACTTGCAACTTCCAAAGACTGGCATGGTACCACAGAAACGTGGTGTGGGCTGGAAGTGGAACAGACTGAATAAATGTCAAACCAAAACTGCACTAATCACAAAGCAATCATGAACATCGTGACATGCATGCTTTATTTGTCAGCATTTTTTTTATTTGATTTTTGTGCAGTTCTACAATATGATTTATGCACTGAAGGAACCATACAACTTATTATAATCATATCTCATGCAAATGAAGACAATATTACATTGTCTTATTTGATATTTTATCTCAAAATATAGAGCTACTTTTAATATACCCTTTGAAATACATTTGTGGAGTACTAACCTTTATGTCAGAGAGATTTGTTTTAGCTGAATGGCTGCGAAGCTGCACTGATCATGAAGCAAGCACATCAATCGATTAAAAGTTTGTTTTATTTGCCTTTTTTCCTCTCATTTTTACAGTATCATTTATGCTCTGAAAAAAACATGACTTATTTGAATTATATCTCATGTATGGAGACAATGTTACCGTTACATTTTATTTTCATTAGAGGGAATTTTTCAGTTCTACACTGTTTGTTGCGGCCCCTAAAAAAACTTCAATATACTCTTTGGAATACATTCGTGGAGTACTAACCTTCAGGCCGGAGAGAGGTAGGCTATCTTGTTGTTTTTTTGAGTTTTGCTTTGAAAGAATCTTTTCTAAAGTTTTGCTGTTGTTTTTTGTATGGAAGAAAAAAGGTGTGTTGAATAGGTTAAAACACATGAAGGTCACACAGCACTGAATTAGTCAAACTGTATTGTACAAGCTTTGGTTTGTCCGAGGAAAAGCTCGGTCAGGTTTACTTCAAGAATCAGGAAGCACTGGCGCTCTTGCTTATATGTGTAAATAATGTATTATGTTATTTTTTTATGATTATTTTCCTTTTTGTTTTCTTTTAACACATATGGACCGGGATTCTGTGTCCTTAATAAAGATTGAATGAATGAATGAAGGACATTTAAATTCTATGACGTGTTTTGTGTTCTTTTGTTATGTTATTTGTCATACAAAGGATTCATTGAAAGCCAACTTGCATTTTATGTAAACTTAATTTTGGATTTTTTTTTTTTTTTTTGACATTGTCCTTGCTATATCACATTTACCAATAAACATTTGCTTTTTGTTAAAAATAAATAAATAATTTAAAAGCCTGAAATGGATACATCACATTAGCCATTACGAAGCTAAGATTGTCACCATAATTGTCACCATCCTTTGTGTTTTCAGTAAACAATTGATTAGTGAGGTAACAGCATTCTGCTCTTTTCATTCGTAGAACATGATAGGTTTTTGATCAGGCATCGAGGAGGTGGATATATCTTGCCTGATACCAGAACTTACTGCCTATGAGCAAAGATAGTTAGGCCTACCTCAAGGTTGTAGCCTACTTCTGCTAGGCCCTGCTGCAGCTGAGCGATTAAAGTCGACATGAAACAAACGCTGCGATAGTCTTTTCTTCCTATTGTGATATATCCGCGTGAAACGGCTTCTCGAACAAGAAAAAAAATGTGGGGAGGGACTTGATTTTCTCCATCGGGAATTGATTGGATCGTTGTTGTGGTTTGCTGCCTGTGATATCATGAGTGAGTGACACATATCTTGCGCCGATCAACGAGGGCACATTAATTTAAAAAATGTATATAGTAAAAATGCTGATGTGCATGGATAAATCATTTAGCCTATAATAAGTAGGCTACTGCAATATTTCATAAAAAATAAAGAAAAAATCGTCAATTTTGAATTCATGGTGAATTTAACCACCAGGGAAATGCTGATAGACTCCCTTTACTAAACTTTGCAGTTATTTATTTGTTTTAACTTTTTTGTTACTGAGGTTTTCCTAATTGTAGCCTACTAATAGGCCCTAATCACTTCACAGTGGCCTACAGATGTTCAGTTGTTGGGTCTGTCTACACCATTGTACAGGTCTACTTAGTAACATGGGGAATTTTACTCATTAGTTCCATCATTTGATTTAACGATGCGTCTTTGTCCTGTTCCCACAGCAGATGAAGTCAGCGTCTGCTCGGTGTGGCCGGTAGCAGAAAGCAGAGGCCGGGTGTCTGGTGGATCAATCGCCGTTATTGTTACAGCCTGTTCAGACGTTTACTCACGCGCCAAGCCACAGAGAGTCATTAACGGAACGTCAGTCATCATAGGCTCTACAAGTTTTTGCCTCAACACGTCGCGCTGAATCAAGCGCTACTATATTAAGATGAGAGAAATCTAATTATTGTAATTCAATTCAGCAACATATGTATTCTGTAGCCTAACTATTATTAGAGTTAAGGCTCGTCCGCACCAAGATCGAATTAGCGTCCACACAGGGCCGATAAAGTTGATTGGTGAGACGTTACACTGCATTTATTATTTTATATTGTAGAATTTTATAAAATTTATTTTTTAGTGCAGTCTAAATTAATGTTAGAAATAAAGCAAATTACTATAACTCAACTAAATAACTCGAAAAAAAATAAAATAAATACAAAAACACTTCAATTGAGCCTATTGAATTGATTGATACTGTTTAAATGTTCATTCTGCTTTCAAAAGGCTGGTTGGAATTTATGAGATTAATTGGAATTATTTTATTTTTATTGTATTGTTTTTAAAAAGAAAAGCCAAATTTGCACATCACTTTAAATAAACTGGTATAGTAGGCTAATCTTGCACACAGACTATTATTATCTGTGTAAGTAGGCCCAAGAAAGATTGCACAGGATGTAAAAATTGCTTGGATGGGTCTTATTTTTAAAAAGTGACATGCCAAGCCCCACAATGTGGATTGATATGTAGAAATATATTCATAAAGAAGTGATAAGAGGGTCCCAGCATCAGGTCGGCCTCTGATAGTAATCCTTTCATCGCACACTGCGCAGAGATAACCAACACTATGATAATAGATTCAGTAGAGTCGATAGAGTGAACAAAATACAAGAGATTACAAGATTGGAAAAGTATGGCTTGTTTTTGATGACAGCAGTGGGAAACCTGAAACTACATTTTATTTTTCAGATGGGGAATCAGAGTGAGGGGGAGATAATGTTTGTGTAGGCTACTCTTATTAGATTTAGTCCTTATTTGCTTTCATCTGACAGTGATCAAATTCAGAAGGACATTTCAATACCCCAAAAAGACGAGTTCATAAACTGTGTTGTTGTGTAACAAATATGAATAAAAGGCTTGTTTTTTTTTTTTTTTAGCATGATTATTATTATTATAAGCTTTGTTATGGTTTGTTCAGTTTACAGTTTCTTTTTTCAAGTTATTTAAATTCATTCCAGTTGAAGGTAAACATGATTGTAATTGGTAGTTTCCAACACTAATAAATGCTTTTGTTGTTTCCTCCAAAACAATACAGTTTCTTTGACTCGCACCCACTCACACAGAAAATGCCTATAATAAACAATGGAAAACAACTTGCATAAACACATGCATTCACACTGTCCTCTAGCTTTATTACCTTTTGATCTCTCATTCTTTCACGCTCACACACACACACACACACACACACACACACACACACACACACACACACACACACACACACACACACACACACACACACACACACACACACACACACACACACACACACACACACACACACACACAGAGAAAGGCCATTTATAGGCTAATTTTAAAACAAACATCAAGTTCTAACAATTGCAGTCTAACACACACACACACGCACACACAATTCTCGTGTCCAAGTTTTTGTAAGTGCAACATTTGAAGAGTGATACTTTGCCTGATCCACTCTTCTGAAATATTACATTTTTCCATCTGAAAACAAAAAACGAACCCCCGGAACCCAAATACAGAAAAAACTACTTATCCTCAACCCAACGACTTTGAAAGACAACATGAAACAAATTAAATGTAGATTCAAGTCTGTAAATTATCATTCCGAGCATTCAAATTAGTGTTCAGTTTGTTCTGAAGTTGCTCTAAATCGGTGAAATCACAGCAGCCATAGTAATGGAATATAAAGTAGACGTAATGTTCCACATAAACTGAAATTATTATTATAGCAGAATGATACAATAAACGGCTTTATCAATTGTTTAAAGACAGCCTGTAGGTGTGAGAGAAGGTGCCCATTATGAATCTAAGTTAGAAAACCTCTACCACACATCATTTCTCCTAAACCACATGCCATTGCTTTAAGCAGTATTTGCATGTCTCTAGAGCGAGAAGCAGCGCTGGTTGCTATTATCATGAGCCATGATATGATGTCGTTACCATCGTGATAAGGTCCTAGTCTATGTAAAAAGAGTTAGAACCTTAATTTTGAACCTTGTTGTAAAATGATTGATGCATACACTGCCGTTTATCCCTTGAAAAGCACGTAAGAATGCAATAACTACCCACCTAGTAGCATTTGTGTGTTTGTATTACTCTTGGCAAGTGTCACCAGAAATGTTGCCAGTAATTGCTGTTATTTCTTTTCATGTGTGTTGTTCTGATTTCCTGCTGGACTCTAGTGCCTTTAGGTGTGTGTATAGCTGAATAACTGTTGCCGTAGAAACGGATTATAACCACCAGACCCCTCAATTTTCATTTGGTCTTGCTGATCACCACCGAAAGTAGTCAAGTAGCAAGCAGTGACAACCGGTTCGAACTGGAACAATCCTGCTGAAGATGGTTTGGAGTTCTTCCGAATCCAACGGGTATCAGTGCGGAGATCGTCCACAATATCCACACATAAATAAATGCATGTGTTTTATGTACAGTGTCTGTGTAGGTGTCCATCTCCGGTCCAAGTCCATAAAGTCTAGAGGAGATTATTCCAGCATCACTGAGCTAATGCACTCACACACATATGCTCTATCTCTCTCACTCACACATACTCTCACTCACCCATTCGCTCACAATCAGTCAGTCACACCCACCCACTCACTCACTCACTCACACTCGCTCGCTCTCTCACACACACTCACCCATTCACTCAGTCACTCACACTCACTCACTCACTCGCTCACTCACAGTCACCCATACACTCAGTCAGTCAGTCAGTCAGTCACACACACTCACTCACTCACTCACTCACTCACTCACTCACTCACTCACTCACTCACTCACTCACTCACTCTCACCCATTCACTCAGTCACACTCACTCATTCACTCAGTCAGTCACACTCACTCACTCACTCACTCAGTCAGTCTCACTCACTCACTCACTCACTCACTCACTCACTCACTCAGTCAGTCTCACTCACTCTCTCACACACACTCACCCATTCACTCAGTCACACACACACACACACACACACACACACACACACACACACACACACACACACACACACTTAAAGCACCTTTTATCAAAAGAAAGAAGGAAAGAAAACAACAACAAAAAGCTATTTGGCTTCTGTTTGTCTCATTGTGTTTAATGCGTTTGTGCAGGCGCTCGTGCGAAATCACTTCTTTCTCAATTTTCTGCATCACAGAACAACCATATCGGCCTATGCTTTCATGTGTGACCATGTTACGTTCAAATAAGAATCAGATGTAATTGGATTTTTTTTAACGCTTTATAAATTGTCGCCTCGTCAATAAAAAAGTAAAAAATGAACTGATTTCGAGTCTTTGAGATTTCTATTATAGACTTGTTTAAACTCATCAAATGAATATTGCTGCTCATCCCTGACGGCAATTACATGATCATCCAGCGGTTTGCACGTCTCTCTGGCAACAGAAACACACAGAGAGAAACAAACACTTTTGGAATTGGATTAAACGGTGGTTCAGATATTTCGCCGGGTTCGAGCGAAGAGTAACCTGAGCTCCTCGACGGTTTCATTTTCAGATCACATCAACACTTTTAAACTCTTAACCTGCCAATTCACAGATAATGGAGCCATCAAACCTTCAGAGTGAAGGAAAGATCCACTCCGCCCCCAAGCACCGAAGGCGCCACACAAACACATAAACACACACACACATACAATCTGCACTATTGAAACCGAAATGGCATAGTTCTCATTATGGTGTTCAAATCTGTATTAGTATCGTCTGCACGACATGAAAAGTATGTCGCTTTTTTAAGACATGAAAACAACTGTTGAATTGTGGGCTGGTGCTTGACACTTCGTAAACTGTTGCAGCATCAAGTGTTCCATTTATTTCCTTTCCCAGTTTTTATCGGCCCTGGATCCTTCCTTTCTCCCCCCCAAGGCCTCGTTGGTGTGGTGACGGATAAAAGGTGGATGCTAGGAGACAGAGAGGGCGATGAAGAAAAGTGATGCCACGGTTAGGAGAAGGCGATCTCTGGATGGACTGCTACCGCTGATGCTCTTCTCCAATTTAGGGACCTCGGGATTATCATAGTCATCTAGAGACAGACAGACAGATCAAAATTACCAGCTCGTCTAGACACCATTGTTGCGTGACTCACTAAAGGTATAGAAAACCATCTGAGGCCTAAGGGAAGGAGTTAAAAATAAAACGTGTTGACTCAGCCAGGTGTGCTCTGAAGATGTCTGTGTTTGTGTGGAGTAGACAAGCTTCATTGTGAACACAAGAGAGACTAAAATTTAACTATTATTATCAGCTACAAGAGGAATGTCCAATGTGCCCAAGTAATCTATGGAATTTTGCAACATCATCACCGGAGACGAACATCTAACACAACCGGTTTGTTGGTGTCTGCGCCTGCGAGTGGGTGTCCTCCAGCTCAGGGACTCTGTGATAGACAGACAAGTTTATAAACACACGTCTTCACTTACAGGTGAAAAGGAACAGTGTGTGACGCAAATTGGCTGCCAAAAGAAAAAAAACATCTCCAGACACGCACACATGATTGTGTTTTTGACAGAATAATATGATGTTACACCACTCAGACAAAGGATGTGACAGTTTTTCCAGAGACATCGGGGGTGCTAATTTTCCTTTTATCACCTTTTTACGCAGATAGCATTAAATTAACATTGAATCACAACAGTATTTAACTAAGAGACTTAATATTATTATCATTCTTGTTTAAATTTTTTGCTTTTTATATTCCTTTTGTTAAATAATACCTGTCAGATTAAAAGTGCACAAGTCACTGTGCAAATAAAGTGCATTATAACCACTATGGCAGGGCAATGTTTGATTGACAGGAGTCCTTGGATGCCAGGCATGAGAGAAGAGCTGTGTGGGATGTTCTGGAACATGTTTACCTGCTGGATTTCAACACTCTGTGCCAGAACTCGGGCCAGATACAATCACATGACCAATTTGTACTTTGTGAAGTTGTTTTTCGTTTGGAGAATGGATTACAGAGATATTTGATGAGCTTGTCCTATCAGTGACCTGAACGGGAAGTCGAATCTCACATTACGGAACACTAAGAACTTTGCGTCAGATATAATATTGTAGGAACACTGTACAATAAGGTTCAAATGGTTAACATAAGTTTCAGTTTGCATTCAGGTATAAAAAACCCAAAAACATTTTACAGCAATTTTACAGCATTCGTTAATCTGGGTCAATGTCAATAAATAAACTGTTGTTCATTGTTAATTCACATTTGTTTATAATACATTAGCTAATGTTGATTTCTACAACAAAATGTTAAAAATATAGACACATTCAGCAAAGACCGCAAAGACACATTAAACTGATCAAAAGATACAGTACAGATTTTTATAATGTTACCAAAAAATTATATTTCACATAAATGCGGTCAAAAATGATCATGTTTCCACAAAAATATTAAGCAGAACAACTGTTTTCAACTGTAATAATTAATAAATAAAACAAAAACTGTCTCTTGGCCACCAAATCAGCATATTTATTAGCTTTGCATTACATGATTAAATTGCATTTTAAAATTAAAATGTTTTTTTCAACAGCTATTTTAAATTGTAATAATTTCACAATATTACCGTTTTTATTGTATTTTTGATCAAATAAAAGCAGCCTTGGTGAGCATAAGAGACTTAAAAAAACATTTCATAAAAATGTACATAGACACCAAACTTTTGAAAGGTGGTGTATATATACAAACTAATACTATATTAGATAACTAAATGCTGTAAAAGTATTGTTCATTGTTAGTGTAGGATGTCTATTGCATTAACTGATGAATTAACCAATATTCCTTAATACAAGCAGGAAATGGTTTGTTTTATTGTTAGAAGAGAATGGTATGAGCACAATGCCACACACATCTTCTTGTTCTGTATTATTCCCCAAAGGCCAAATAAAAGTTGCCTTCGTGTTTCTTGCATCTGTATTTGTGATTGCCTGCATCTGTGTGAGTCGCTCTGTACTAATATCATGAATTCCTTTCGTACCGTAAAACACGCTGCCATTATTGGGACTAACTGCTCCAGCAGATTTACACAACTGACATTTAGAATCCTGCAAATGAGAATTTATGTTTCCAACGACTTCAGAATCCAATTTTATTTAAATTAGTAAGTGCTTATGTATTTTTTTCTTTTATTTTAAAAGCACTTGCAGCATTCTAGAGTTTAATGTGGCAGTTTTGTGAGTAACTTTTGATTTGTTTGTAGAAGTGCACTTTAGAAATGTATAATTTCCATTGGGTTTTTTGAAGCTGGTCAATACTAATAGGACAGCAGTGACAGGGTTTCTTTTGTCTGTTGGACACAGATGTATGGAGCAGTACTGAAACGTGTGGCTTCCCGAGACCCGGCTGGCCTCTTGCGGTTGTTCTCTTCCCCTCTCTGGCCTGTTTGAAAACTGAACCCCTGATCGGAGCAAGCGGGAGAGAGCCGGTACTCAGATTCCAGTTATTGGAAATCGTTGGGTGGCTCTGACCCAGAGACGACCCAAAACACATCCATCTGTCTCAAAACACACGCTCGGAAAAAAAAACACGAACAGATCGATGCCTCTTTATTCCTTAAAAACACTTGAAGTCAAATCAATTTATTTTCTCTCATTTAAATGGTGCGGTCGTCGCTGTCCTTGAGTCAGGTTACCGCGGTGGTGAGGAAGTGCAGGATGTGACTGTACGGCTGGGAACTGGAGGGCTAGTTCTGCCACTGCTAATCAGCGCTAACGCTAGCCTCGGCGCTAATCAAGCTAACTATAGCCGGGCAGCTCACGCTTGGTTTGCCTTTTAGCTTGTGGCTTCATTAGTGTCAGTCATTGCCCATAAGATGTGTGTTAGCAGATATAGGCTACTGTGTTTGTTTGGGATACGCCGTGTGCGCAGGAAAAGCAAATTAGAGTTGATCTCATATGCATTTTTATTACACATTCAAATGACATGAAGTGGATTTAGCTTCTTAACTTCACACCCAATTTGATTTATAACAATAAATCCGCTCTTACACGCACACGCGTGATTTATGAGCTTGCTGTGTAATTACGAAAGAGGCGTGTGGATGCCACAGATCTGGGCGTAGAAACCTTGGGTGTAAATGTCAACTTAGTCAGTGATTTATATGCATATGTATAAGTGTCAGTGTAGTCCGTCTGGTGTGCGCGTAACTCACCGAGGTCATCGATTTTGATGTTAGGTCTTAGAGTGTAGTCTGGCTCTGTGGGCTGGGGCTCATCATCTGAATCAGATGCTGGGAAGACATGAAAGGAGAATCAGAACACACACACTCTCCCCTCTCTCTGAAGGATCTTATGCATGCTCTCAAAGGCCTTGGGAATTTATTTGTAAGCTCCTCCGGGTCATACAGCACTGGATGGAGGCTACTTACATCAAAGGGATGCGTTATAAATCACGAAACAATGGTCTACTAGGTCGACAACTTGTCTAACAACTAACAATTACCAAGAGTCAAGGGAGTGAGCACTAGGGGACAAAATCTTTTACAAAAAATTATGATTAATTCCTATTTTTATTCTTTTGACTGCCATTAATTTTAACAGTAAAATAATAATAATAATAATAATCTGCAAATAGTTTTGAGGAAAAAAAGAAACCCCCAAAACATTTCTTTCAAGAATAGTTTGGGTTATTCTCTGTTAATCTGCTTTGAAACTATATTATTTTGATATTTATTTTAGGTATTTATTGTAAAATGCTTAGTGGGTAGACAAAAATACATTCTGCTTAACAGAAAGAAAAAAATTGTCAGATAATATTTTAAGAAATTGTTTTGCCTTCAGAACAAATGTACTGTGAAAAATCCAATTAATATTCTGAAATAATATTTTATTATTATTGTTTTAGCTTTGGTATTTAGCATTGCTTTAATTTAGCAAGAATTTTTTTTTTTTCTTTAAGGGTCCCATTACAAGCGTTGTGTTTAAGACGGCGCATCAAGTTTGAGTCCAACTTTTAAAAATGCATTGAAAAACTACTGCATTTTGTTTCTTTCTTTTTTAGCTCAGTGGATCCAAATCTTGGTTTTAGAGTCCTCATGAATTTAGTTATTTGGCTTATAGCATAGCATATGTTAGCCTTAAGGTAATCTATAAGCTAGTTTGCTCCAAAACAAAGACACAGTTTGCATTTAGAAGATATAAGCATTCAAAACTTACAGTTTTTCATTTCCGCCAATATGCATCAATGATTTTGATGACATCATTCTGCACTTCAGCTTCTCATCAGATTTTCTTATGAGTGATGATATATGCAAGTCGGTGCATACCAGAAAACATATCGGACCCATTTGAATTCTGCACAGAATTCTATATTTTAAAGCGGTGTGGGGGAGATTAGGAGGAGAAACGGTTAGAGATTAGGAGGAAACTGCGGCTTTCGCTATCTCAACGGCTCCAGGCTGTGATATAAACGAAACGCTATTGGCTATTTAAAAAAAAAAGGAGGAGCTGTTCGATATGTCCCACCCTGTCTTCCTGTTTAAGTGAAAATGACGTGTTCAACACATGCCATTGAATAATGCTGCGAGTTTCAAGGCACGTCGTGGGCCTTTAAATGCCCCCCATCACTGCACATGTTATCTCTCTAATCTAACACACCTGACTCAACTCATCAGCTCATTAGAAGTTTTCCACATCTTGATAAATACATCAGCCCTGCTTCAGCTATTTGATCTCAAGGCACTGGAGTTCAGACCTGACTGAGCAAGACTAACAGATTCATCTTGACACAAGAACTCAGAGACTTCAAGATAGAGGGCAGAGGTTAAGACAGCACACAGTATGCTCTCTCTTTCTCTCTCTCTCTCTCTCTCTCTCTCTCTCTCTCTCTCTCTCTCTCTCTCTCACATACATCCACTGAGCTGGAATATTATTAATGAACATGAGCACTGACAGAAAGAGAGGGTGAGGGGTTAAAATAACACTCAGTGCCAGCAAACTGACTTTGAGAGAACATGAATCCTGACAGGACCTGGAAACAAGATAGAAGAGGGAGAGAGGGGGGGGGGGAAGAAATAACAGAGGTGGAGCAATAGAATGGTTTATAGCAGTGTTTCCCAATCTTTGTTTTTGTCTTATATACACTTAGTTTTTAACTGCATTCAGCTTGATATTGGCCAAGACATTTTAAATAAAAAGCAATTATAATTTACAGAGACCCACACATGACATGCAAGAGAAAAAAAAATATATATGTATGTCGCAGCCACAAATGAATAATTCGTTCCCTCGTTTTAGTTAAATCATGGCCACGATATAAATTAAAACGGAGGAATGAATTAGTACAACGTGGCCACGATTTACTAAAACAAGGGATTATATGAATAAGTGTGGAAAAAAATTCTTAATTCATGGCCACGATTGAGCTAAAACAATTAAACAAAATCTTAATTTGTTATATTTTATGTCATGCAGGGCTCCATAATATATTTTTTTATTCGAATCTTTTAATAAGTGATAATTTCTGTTATATACACTACTTCATAAATTTAGGGTTGGTACATTCTGTTAATGTTTTCGAAAGAAGTCTCTTATACTGACCAAGGCTGCATTCACTTTTTTTTATTTTTTTTTATTATATTTTAAATTATAATGTATTCCTGTGAATGCAAAGCTGAATTTTTCAGCATCATTACTCCAGTCTTCAGTTTCACATGATCCTTCAGAAATCAGTTAAATATGCTCATTTGCTGCTCAAGAAACATTTCTTACTTTGACCTTACTATTATCAATTGAAAACAGTTGTGCCGCTTAATATTTTTTTAGAAACAGTGATACATTTTTTCATGATTCTTTGATGAAAAGATTGTTAAAAATAACAGCATTTAATTGAAATAGAAATATTTTGTGGCAGTATAAATTTCTTTACTGTCACTTTAATCGATTTCATGCATTCTTGCTCAATAAAAGTATTAATTTCTTTAAAAAATAAATTTACTGACTTTTGAATGGTAGAGTAAGTTTAACGAAGTAAAGCCAAATCTTTTCAAGTACACCCTGAGGTAAGCGTACCCCCGGTTGGGAATCACTGTAGTGCCAAAAAACAACATTGAAACATTGGGGAAAGAGAGGGAGAGAGAGTGCTTTCTGTGTAAACAGATTGATTAAATCCTCAGAAAGACGGATTTGGACTGAGGTGGGTGGACAGGTGGATTAATTGAGTGAAAAATAGAATGGTTGGATGGATGGATGAAATGATGAGTTGATGGATGGATGGATGGATAGAGGTCGATACCTGTTGAGCAGCAGACATACACTCTTAATCTCAGGCAGCTCCGCCCGTGGTGATGAGTGGGTGTGGCTAAAAAAACAAGAAAATGTCAATCATCTGTCAGTCATCAGAAATACTGTAATATTCTGTAAAATTGTCTGCAATATTAAACACAGAACAGCTTTAAATAAGTAATACTATCTAGTATCTAAAAAGAAGCTTGTACTATTGGATGTAAATGGTAACCTGTATGACAACGCAAGCATAAGGTCCTACAGATACAGTGTATAGTGTTAGCATTGTGTGTGTAAATATAGTAGTATGTAAATGTGGATTATTATGCACTTACTGTATACAGTAATGTAAATAAACCGATTTATGAACTTTATAGTTATATAATACATTTAAATACAATGATTTATTTTATTATTCGAAAGCAACATTTATTAAAAGCAGAGCAACAAATTTAAATTAATATTCACATAATAATGACAATTTGGGGAGGGTGATGATGTACTTAATTGTTATTAAAATAATGTTGTAATTCCAAACAAATAACCTTTTTTAAGCATAATTTACTATAATACAGTAATGTAAATAGTTGTGTTACAAAACACTATACTCACAGATATAATAATACTCGTGCCCAACGTGGAACTCATAGCCGAGCGAGAAGGCGCTGTAGCGCTGAAACTTTTCCGAGAACTTGATTGGTGCGTGCGGGGCGTGGGGGCGGTTACACTCCCAGCGCTTGAAGCCCAGCTGCGGGTCACACGTACGGTAACCACGATAACTGACCATGTAGAGCACGTACTGCTCAGCGACACCTCTCTGGCTGCTGTTGTAGTGAGGACAGTAGATATCCAGATAGTCATTGACATTCACCTGCACAGTGTAGCCCTCCTTACGAAGTCTGATGACACAGAAACACACATTATAATCAGTTATTGCTCAGAAAATGCTGGACATATTTGCCATTTACCCATACATTCACCAAGCTACGCAAAAAAACTAAACAGAATAGTGCATATTTACATAAATGACTAAAGGACTGTAAACCCGAATAAGTTAGCAGAACTCAAAAAATTTAAGGCAATCGATTGCCTCAATTTTTTTAAGTTTTGAAATTCAAAGTTTAAGTAAGCAGAACTGGCAGATTTTAAGTTTGTACTTAAACATTTCAACTTAAGAACAATTAAAATCAGAGTACACTATTTCATACATTTAACTTAAAACCTTCATGTAATCTCAATGTGAACACTTTCATTAGTATTAACTTATAGTTTTAACAAGCTAGTTTGCTAACATACTATTATGTTATCATGCTAACAATAGTATGTCATACAGCACTTGCTGCATGAGTGCAACAATATAAAGATTTTATTTGCTGTCAAATCAAGCCGCATGCACCACTTGTCACCATGATGGTAACTATCCTAAAACTAACATTAACAGAAATTATTCTAAATTAGCATAAAAAAACATTAATCAATACTCAATCTCCCACTTAACATTAATCTTGCACAAAAAAAACATTATATTACACTTAATTTTAGCATTTATTCTCCCATTCAAGTGCCATCGGCAAAGCATGCTGGGAAATAGACATCCCAGCCGTTTCAGTTAAACTTAAGTTTGTTTAAATTAAAATAAATCATTTCATAAAACTCAAAACAATGAAACAGTTCAGTTTACTTAAAATATATCAGTTCTGTGAACTTGAAAGAAAAAGAAAGTGCTAAATACTCATAAAAGTTAATTTGACTGAACTAATTAGTTTAATTTAAGTTTGTCCTACTCAAACCAATTAATTATTTTGAGCGTTAGGGTTTACAGTATGTGTGGTGCTGTGACCAGTCACCAATCTTTTAACAGGGTTCCAACACATTTTCAACTTCAAAATTCCTCTTTTCCAGACTCAAATTTCCAAACCTCTTTGTAAATTTGTCAGACCATAATTAAACGGTTCATACATCATTATTTTCAGCATTATATTTGGTATATATGTAAATATTTTCACTTTCTGTTTTTTTTTAATTGGTTTTCTTGAAGTGATAACATGCACTAAAATGATGAGAATAAACCTTTATAACCTGCATTTTTGCATAATGAAAATTTGCTCCTTGAAATCATTCAGTCGTGTTCGACAATCACTAAATGATCATCATGAAATCTCTCGGCATGTTTGTATGATAAATAACAAAGCTGAATGTGAGAACAATTGAATGCCCTCAAATTTAGTATCATTCAAGCACATCTGATTTAAAAGAGCAAGAGGTCAGGCGCAGCTGATTTCACATTCTTCCAAAATGAAAAGCAAAAAGAAAAAAAAAAAACAGTTCTTTTCAGCCTCATGTGACCTCTACTATTGACCTCTAAAATTATCCAGTGATCTGAGTGAAGCTCATTTACTTTTTTTTTTACTTTTTTTTAAACAATTATACATTATTTACATTTACAGTATTACACATCATAGCAACGCAGGTAGGTGTTTTGTAAATCATCACACACACACACACACACACACACACACACACACACACACACACACACACACATCTTTCCTTTTTTCTTCAAGGTTAAAGGAGGACAAATAAGTTTTCACACGATGATGGATGCATTTTCTTCGGCTGAAGTTCAGGCAGAATCAGTGCAAGCTTGTATCAGACATTTGCATTTCGGGGGAAGCTCCCTCGGGCCTGAGAGATAGAGTGAAGGTGAGCATGAAGAAGGGAGAGACGAGAGTGATGGCTGTGTTGGGACCTGTAGTAATATATTGTTATACCGCTCCAGTGCGCAGCTGTATTGACAATGAGTCTTACCATTCCAAGACTGTGTCTGATGAAAGCGCGCGTAACGCAACGTAGGCCTACCGTATATAAACAACGAGTGAATGCAGCTCTCGCGAGGCCAGTCTTACCGCAGGTTGGAAAAGTTGCACTGCAAGTGTCAGGATTCAAAACACAAGCGGGGTACCTTCTTCACTGCACTCGTTTGTCAATGTCACACCAGTAGACGCCGAGAGGATGGAGTGAAACTCAGCTCTCTCAATGATGGGAGGTTGCCATAATAACATCTGACCAGCAGGTGTCAGTATTTAAATGAATATCAATTTCTTTTCCTCGGTTCTAGGTCACTTCTCCTGGGAGATTATTATTCAATTATTGAATGAAGATCAAACATGCTGCATTAACGCCTCTCCCGCTTCACACTCGTCTCTGATCCTCACTCACTCCTCTCATTCTATTCCTCCGTCTCACTTCTGACTTTTAAATGCAAATGATGGTGTGTAAGCGCAATGTTTGCTTTTTGTCTGTAGTATCACGTCACAACCTACACACACATTCATTCATTCAACACCATGTGCAAAACGGAAAGGAAACCTAAACTGGAGTAAAGATTTTATTGCAACAATATATGCTAGCCTTTTTTTCAATAAAATGATTAACCACCATTTAGGCTACTTAATTGTACTAGCAAAACTGTATCTTGGTATTATTAGAGATTGATGTTATGTGACTCTTCTTCTTACACTGTTTGCACGAGTCCCTACAGGGAAATCCGGAGGATTTTTGTGTATCTTCTTTTGTGTTCAGCAGAAGAAATAAATTCACACAGGTTTGGAACAACATGAGGATGAGTAAATTAAATTTTTTGGATGAACGATCCCTTTGATGGCCAAATAAAGGTAAGCTACACTTCATTGAATATTTGTTGACCAATAGTAGGGCATGTCAGATGCCATATTAAATTTAAAGGACAAGTTTGGTATTTTACACTTAAAGCCCTGTTTACAGATCGTTTCTGATGAAATAGAACGGTTAAGATTAAAATTTGGACACATGATGCTGTCCCGAGAATTTTAGGTTTATTTCGCTTTCCCCCCCACCTACATAATGACAGCCTATGGGCACTGGAACAATCTTTCATAAAACGCATTAAACTTTCGATTATAAAGACGTGAAACTCACCGAGTGGTCAGGGGTGTTCACTGATATGCTCACACAATAATCGCTGTAAAAGATGCTTTCCAACAGGTTTTATCGTAGTTTTTGTCCAACTCCATTGACTTGTATTGGATGTGCTGTGTGAGGTACGGTATTACTCCGCCGCTTCTTCTTCTGCTTCTTCTGTGTATTAAATTAAAGGTGAACTAAGTAACTTTTTTACCTTAACTAAACAGCTTCGGAGTCATTGGAATGGTTATATTACTTATTTCGGGTTGAATGGTGGTCATTTCGCACCCCCCTGGTGCTCGTGAGCGGAAAATACGCACTTGCAAGCGAAATAAACCTAAAATTCTCGGGACAGCAGCATGTGTCCAAATTTTTATCTTAACCGTTCTATTTCATCAGAAACGATCTGTAAACAGGGCTTTAAGTGTAAAATACCGAACTTGTTTTTTAACACGGATGTAGGCTAAACGAGGCTGTTAAAGATAGACGTAGGCTACATTCTTTGTGGCACTCAATAAAGGCCATGTCATTTTCACAACACACACCTTTTAGAACGGTTTTGTAAAGTTGTCGTCTTCTTTTCCCCCGGAAAAGACAGTTCGTCAGCTGAACAATCGGTATGTTGTTAGAAGAAACCAGCACAATCCATTGAACGCACTGTATCCCTCACAGCCTCCTTTTCATTTATGTAAAAAAATAAAGGTCTATTGAGTAGGCTATAGTTGTCACAACGAAATCTGCCATTAAAAAACGTATTATTGAGCAAAATTCAAACAGTAAAACAATTATTAAACAAAACAATTCATGAGATAGCATAAACGTAATAGGTAAATGTAAAATAAATGATCATAACCCTTATTTTTGCCAATGAATATTGTAATGAATTTAAAATCAGATTAAATGTTTAACATTTAAAAGACGTCAACTTGCCCAGTCCTGAATTTTTCCAAAAGGATTTATACTATTGTTCAATTAAAATATACCCTTAGGCCTATACCTTCGACCATTGCATGTATGTAATGCCAGTTTTACTTGTTTGTTTTTCGTTACAAACTTATTTGCAGTGCGGGAATGATGACAGTAAGTCGGAGGTGGAAGACTGATGGAAGGGAATCTGCAGTTGTTATTATGTCCACGAGGGGGCGATGAAAAGAAGAAACGTTCCCTCACTGTGGGAGATTTCAAATCGTTAAAAAATGATCCTAGAGTATTTAAAATAGGCTGGCACACATTTTCTTCTCAACTCAAAGTAGTAACCCCTCTGTATTAAAGGGCAAATCATTGGAACTACTGAGCTAACATTTGAAAGATACATACACACAAGGTTTATGTGATTGTATGTGTGTGTACAGGCTGTGTGGGTCCATGATGCAAGATGTTGAGCTAGGCAGCAGGTCAGAGCAAGATCAGGACTCAGTGGATCAATGTCACAATGAGAGAGAGAGAAAGACAGAGGCTAACGCTTCTACAAGAGAACAAAAGCCAAGAAAAGCCATAATACCATCTGATAAACAACTGCCTATATAAGCGTTTTAGTTCGCTTCATTAATCAAATGTTGCAAGTGCACCAAGACATCCCATTATTATGGTCCATTTCGTGTTTTTGGACACATATTAATTAAAATCCCCGTCCTGTCCATGTAGAACTTGAGTAAGATGCACATTTCTCTTACATATGTGCAGAATGATTGTGCCTACAGAGCATATCTGTAATGAGAGAGAGAGAGAGAGAGAGAGAGAGAGAGAGAAAGAGAGAGAGAGAGAGAGAGAGAGATGGCAGAGCTGAATCAGCACCACAGGAGAAACAGCAGCTCTCTTCTCTTCCCTCATTGTTCTTTTCTGTTCTTCTAATTAACCCCCTCAATCCGTTTAATTAAAGGAGAGCATCTGTCCTGCGAACAGTTGACAAAACACATGTGAGGTGTGTTAATACACAAACACACAAACACACATGCTGTGCTCTATAAAGGACACCTGCAGATCCACTGATGACTATGGACTAAAAGTAAAAATGTGTTTAGTTAACATCCAGACCTCTGCATCGAGTCAGTTAAGCAATCTATTATAGGGGCTATCACATTAACAAGAGTGCTGGTGTTCCGAATATCATGCAATTCGACCGCAGGTAATCACAGCCGTGCTGATATTCAGACCAACAGCGCCATTTTATGCAACAGTTAAATAAACAAGATCTTCATATTAAGTAGCATTTTAGACGCAATGCCAGTTACCTTGTCTAGTTTTGCTAGGGAATGAAAAGTTTCAAACAAAGTCAAAGGTGTTCATTTACTTGAGTAAATTATTCAATGACTCACTTTCTTTAGTATCAATTGTTTGAGTAAATGATTCGGTGACTCAGAGGCAAATATCAAAGGCAACGAAGGATACATCTATGCTGCCTTCAAAAATCGTTCTCAGGAGACGGGAAGTTAAGCTAACATTGGATTCGGACGTGCCTTGATGCCTTCCTACCTTGGAATGCATCGCTCGAATTCAGCATTGTAAAGCTTTCGGACGCAGCCAAAGGCTCACTCACTTGTTACGTTCCTGAATGAATCAGTGTTTTTGAACAAATCTCTTGAGTAAATGATTCAATGACTCAATCCCTTGTTTCATTCCTGAATGAATCAGTGTTTCTGAATGTATATGTATTAGGTGTGTTTGACTTAAAGCGGCGCTGCTCAGAGCAATCTGTGTATGAATACCACGAGAGCGATTCGAAAGCATATGGAGTCGTCTGCTCTCTAATCGCTCTCACAATACTTGATGTCATCCACCGATTGGTCTGCGCAGCGCCGCCTCAAAACGAACACACCTAATGATACCGCGACTCCTGAATGAATCGGGGTCTTTGAACAAATCACTTGAGAAAATGATTCAATGATCTTCACCATGTGTCGCTAACTACTGGGATAACAAAGTGAATTGCAGAAAGGTTCACTGAAAAATCTCCACCACTTCAGCACAGACTGACAATCATGCATAGATTTTGAGTGCAATTTTACTGGATTTTTAAAAAAGGTTTTAAATTATTATTTAAAAATGTTTCATTGTTCTTTATTCCATTTCCTACAGAAACACACACACACACACACACACACACACACACACACACACACACACACACACACACACACACACACACACACACACACACACACACACACACACACACACACACACACACACACACACACACAACAACAACAACAACAACAACAGGTGCAAGATAGTATTTAGTCCTCCATGTTTCTTTCACCCTGTTTCTTTCAATCTCCATTTTGTGTTTCCCATCTAATTATTTGGTCAATCCCTACTCATTTTGTTACTCTCTCTCTTTTTATTTTCACTTGTCCTTTCTTTCCTCCTCTACAGCGGTAAATTATTGAAAGGTTATTAAATTCAGAGGCATCATAGAGCCACTGCCGCCGGCACACCCACACACACACACACACTTGCGTCTGAAAACGTGCCAAATGCCACCCCAATAAAATTAATACATGATTCCACTCTCTGCAGCCAAACAGATGTTTACTATTCACTGGGTTCAGAGCAGGTTTTTAATCAATCAAACTTTCTCGTAATCAGCGTTTCAGCCGGGAGAGAGGAAGAGTGTGTGTTTGGTTTTAAATCTGCTAAGGAATTGATATGTGTCTGGGGGAGAGTTCAGCCGCTGTTACCTGCTCTCAAGGCCAACCTCATCACCGCTCCCCTCACATCAAGTGAGTGTGTGTCTGTGTGTGTGTGAGCATAAATCACACACACCTCCACTCACTTCCCCTCGTTTCAAAGCCCATTTGCCACAGGCAATTAGAAACCAACCAATCTCTCGCTCTCGCTCTCACTTTAACTCCTCTCTGCGGCTCATTCTCTACGTCTCACTCCTTTCTGCCGTTCTCCCTTCCTCTTCTCTCACTCTTTATCGATGCAGTCGCTCACTGTCACAGCACTGATGGCGAGTTTTAGCCTTCTGAACTGTACTAATCCAACAGATAAATTCACTCTCACTCTCACAAAGTGCCACTTTCTGACGTTGGTCGATACGTGGAGTTTTAAGTAAACCCAGGAGAGTCTGTTTATTAAACAGATGGGGCAGATATGATTTTCAATACACGCAATATTTAATCTATTTCAGTATATCAGTTCAGTCTAGCCATTTTCGCTTTTCTTCACAGTCATCTCTACACAGACACTGGTGAACCGGCCTCTCTCTCACTCTCACACACACACACACTCGCTGGTCATCACTTTACTGTTTATTACCCCCTTTCTTCTGAACAACAATGAGGATATAGCGCTCTCATTCTTCTCTGCATCTTTCCTTCACCCCCTCGCTCTCTTTATTGCAAGTTCAAGTAAGTTTAGAGAACACAGCTCCCCTCTGAGCAATGAAGAGGGAGAATGTATACTTCTGTTGGGACTTGTTTCTTTGTGTGTGTGGGCACGCCTCTGTTTATTCTTGTATGTTATTATAAGTGTTATTATATTAGCTGTGGGCAGTTGATCTCCCATCACGCACCTGGAAAGCAAAGCTTTTAATGTATGATTGCTCAATTGTTTTGTATCATTTAACTTTGGGATTAGTTCTAATTCTTGGGATCGCATAGATGTCACATTCAACTGCTCAAGACATTTCGACGTGTCTACCATCTTGGAACGGTTAACATGGCGCTGTTCATCACTTACACTAACAAATCAATGTACTGCTATGGAAATATAGATATTCATACATGTGAATAGGTTGTAGATGCACAGTCAGCTTGCTCTCGAGTGGCCACAGACTGGATTTGACTTTTCCAATATGGCACACAGCTTACGTATAGCAGCCCATAAAAATAGACACTAATGATATTTCTATGTATATATATCTATGGTGTCTATTTACCACATATGTAGGTATTGCCAAGCCGCTGTCTGTCCTGTTGTATAAGGCTGTCTTAAATGTGTTGATTTTGGTTAAGCTCTGTTAGGCATACGAGTGCAACAGTAACCGCCCATTTTGTCAGTAGCCTTGGTTCCAGAAGTGTTTTCCCATTGATTTTCTCCATAGAAAACTCTTCAATAAAGAGTTCAAGGCCATGAATAAAACCACTCCCAACTCCAAAATGAATCACAAAATCACAACCTTTAATTCAAAGATAAAAAGTATATGAATGTAAAAAGCTAAAAAGGATATGATAATACTTTTATTCAGCAAGGATGTATCAAATTGATCAAAAGTGACAATAAATACATTTAAAATGTTACAAAAGATTTTGATTTCAAATAAGTGCTCTTCTTTTTCACTTTATATTCATCAAAGAATCCTGGAGTTTTCACAAAAAAATATTAAGCAGCACAACTGTTTTCAACATTCATAAGAAATGTTTCTTGAGCACCAAATCAGCATATTCTATGGAGAGCATATCCTAAATGAACATGGAAAAAATGATGGGGGAAAAAAAAACGTGATGGGAGGAAAAATTACATGACAGTGTTTTTGTGTTCTCTCGTAAAAAGAATGGAGTAATGAATGGACACTAAAGAATGGCTCAAAATTCAGCTCAGCTTTAAATGTGATTAAAAAGAAAAAGAAAATGTAATCATGCTGACTGATCATTTCAACAGAAGCATACACCTGCATACAAAATAAGAACTCTGGAGCTCATTGTACATGTCAATGTTTTGAAAGGTTTTGAAAGATTTCTCCGGAACCATTGAAAATCAATTTCTCTATGGCTAATGAATTGAAATTTAGTTGCTGAATTTGAATGGTACACTCATTCCATTCCAGGCTTTCAATTACTATAGAACCACATTATTGTTATATGGCCAGGGTGGCAAGATAAAGAAAGATATTTGTCAAATATACTGATCAGAGAGTGCATACTAAACTTCATTAATATCAAATCCTACTTTGCATTTATCTTTGTATGTTCCATCCCCAAAGAAATAAATCAATTTTTTCTTTTAGACATCACCAGAGAGCAAATGAGAACGTTTTCTAAAGTCTCCAGCTGATCTTTCTCCAGAGAAAAAGACTTGTAATCTCAGACGTGTCTTCTCAAGCGTTTCAGAAGAGGTCTTAATGTTCCAAACCATGCTTAAATTTGCCAATATCCTCAAAATCTGCAAGAAAAAAGTCAGAGATTTCAAATTCTCATAAAATTCTTCCAAGACCAAATCGCGTGAGCTCTATCTACGCTCATTCTATAACTCTATACTCTGTCAATAGTTTTTTTGTGATTCTTTTGACACTCCAATAAAATTGTAGGAGAATCATCTGAGACTATTTTTATACTTAAAGGTGCCCTAGAATTTGAAATCGAATTTATCTTGGCATAGTTAAATAACAAGAGTTCAGTACATGTACATGACATACAGTGAGTCTTAAACACCATTGTTTTCTCCTTCTTATTTAAATCTCGTTTTCGAAAAACACCCCTGAAAAATAGACGAATCTCCACATAACACCGACTGTGACGTAAAATTTGCATATGCCAGCCCATGTTCAAGGCCAGGCGGAACTGCGCAGCCGAATCATCGTCCGAATCATTTTTCTTCGAGAGACATCATGGCTTGCAAACGAGCGAAGCATGGCAGTGTTTGGATGTACAAATGAACACAAAGGTATTTTTTTAGTTCCTTCATCCGAGCCTCTGAAGAACCAGTGGGTTATGTGAATTTCTGATGTGTAATTGTTCAAGTTGAGACAGATAATCTCTCTCAAAGTCGTTCAATACTGTTTACGCATCAGTAAATCAAGCCAGTGACTAAACGGTCAACTTCACATCGTTTCTCTTGGTAGGATGAAAATAATCTTACTTAAACTGTGATTAATATACAGATAGCGATCAAAGAACAATCCCTTTCCAGTCGCCCAAGCTGTCAATCACACAGTGCGAGTTTATCTGGACACTTGCCAAAACTCATTATGAAATCAATGACGCTGTTACACTGCACAACGAAGCTCTTACTGTACGTACATCATGTTTGCATTGGTAAAATCATTAGTGAGAGTGCAGAAACTGCGTTGCAATGATACGATCTTCATTCACGTGATCAACAGGCTTCCACTGAAGTCTCTCAGCAGCCAATCACAGCAGTGGCCGTTTACACTGAAGTCACACACAGACACGCCCCTTCAAACAGAGTGTTCAAATCAGAGGCTAAAATCAGGCTAGGAAAAATGCCTTTTATTTCTAAATTATAACAAGTTTTGATCTAAAATACATACTAACATTATAAGGGCACCCCAGGAAACATTCTAAAATAATAACATAATCCATGCAATGGCACCTTTAAAGAGATAGTTGACCTAAAAATGAAAATGATGTCATTGTTTACTCACCCTCAAGTAGTTTCAAATCTGTATGATCAAAAAAAAAAAGAGACAAATTTTCATTTTATGTAAAAAAAAAAAAAAAACTTTTGTCATTTTGTGTTCCAAAGAAAAAGAACAACAACATGAAGGTGAGTAAATAATGACAGAATGTTTATATTTAGGAGAACTATCCCTTCAAATGAAACATACAGTATTTATGTCTCCTAAGAGCAACCTTTGAACAAATACATTTTCGCTCTGTTCCTTTGTTTGTTTGTTGTTTGCCTTACTCTGGAGCTTTAAATGGATCTCTAAAACAATCTGTTAGCCAGAAAGGAAAGAGGGACAGAGAGAGAAAGAGAGAGAAAGACTGAAGCCGTGGTCTAAGCTCTGGGTTCCATTCTAAAAGCATCATGAGTACAGGCCATGTGTCATGAATTAAAATTGAATTAGCATTGACTGTGTGTGTGCGCGCATGTCTCAAAGAGATGGATGATGAACGACAGAGATGGATGGACACATTTGGCGAGTGAAGGGGAGGAATGAAGGGATGAGGAAGAAGAGAAATGCAAATGAAGAAATGAACGACAGGAACAGAAGTGGGAAACTGGGACGGAGAGACTAAGAGAAGGTGAAACAGGACGTTGAACTAAAGAGGAGAAAGAGGACGTGTCCATCAGGCTCAAGTCCTGAACATACACTAGGCCAGTGAGACTCAACTATAGTTTCACCTTAGAACCCATTTGTTCAATACATTTGTTTACTTTTGTGTGATTAAACAAAGTTATCATTAAAAAAAAATATGTCAGAACAAAACATTATTCTCATTGCAAGTGAACAAGTATTTTAGTGTGGATTGCATTTTATTTTTCTCGCAAGGGCCAATATTTTTGAAATATAAATATATTGACATATTTTGCAACCTTGTTTTTAATTGTTTTTTTGGGGGGAAGCATAATATGCTAAATTAAATAACTGGATTTTAAATTGTTAATGTTCTACCCACTTACCTGAAAACACTTTCAATTAAATTTAAATGTATTATTAGTTAACTTTGACAGTCCTGTAAAAATTATATTTTTTCCCTCAATTTTTTACAATGGATTTTTTGCTTTTATTTTAATTTTAGCTCAAGTTATAGTAATAAAAAAAAAATTTTTTTACACAAATTAAATTAAATGAAAATGAGAAAATGCTTTGGCAATTATCTGATTTAGTTTTAGTTAGACTTAAATGAGTATTAAAGGGGTGGTTGATTATGATTTCACTTTTCTAACTTTAGTTAGTGTGTAATGTTGCTGTTTGAGCATAAACCACATCTGCAAAGTTACGACGCTCAAAGTTCAAAGCAAAGGGAGATATTTGCTTTTAAAGAAATCGCTTTTTAAGGACTACAACATTCCTCCAGGGTTAGTGACATCACTAACCCTGAAATTTACATTAACCCCGCCCCCGGGAACACGATTTATAGATTATAATGACAGAATATGCTAATCAATGACTAGAAGATAACTACATAAAGCTACCTAAATTCATCAACTTACCATTCAGAAATGTCCTGTTGTAATGTTGTCATTTCTTCTTGAGTCTCTCCATCATTGTCTGAACATAAAAGGCTAAAAGTTTTTGAAATTTTCAGTGCATGTGTGTGTGAGGTAAAAGGACTCAAGAGGTTGAAGCTCCGCCCTCTGTGCTGGGAGCAGCAGCTCATTTGCATTTAAAGGGACAGACACAAAAACGGTGCGTTTTTGCTCACCCTCAAAAAGTGACAACTTTAACATGCTATATAAAAATACATGTGGGGTATTTTGAGCTAAACCTTCACATACACACTCTGGGGACATCAGAGACTTATTTTATCTTGTGAAAAGGGCATTATACCACCCCTTTAAGTATAATTAGATGACTGTTATGGTGCTGAGGATGAAAACAAAGGCAGAGCAAATAAAGACATTTCACAGTTCCAGCTAATCTCAAACGCTCTCAAGTCTGCTAAAAACGACAAACCTGCACACCTTTATCGAGCTGTAGTTTCAAGACATTAACCTCTGACCCTCACATTGATCCAACCCGAACCCCACTACCTCATCACATGTGCGCACAGACGCACTCCTGCCGTGTGGCATGTTTACAGCCCTGGATATTGGTAGTTGGGAGGCTCTTATGGAGAATCAATACAGCGGTTAGGAAAAGAGCAGATTGGAGCAGTGTAATGGTCTCAAGTACTCTCTAAAAGCGCTTTCTCCGAACCCGAGCCCACCCACTTACCCACACACACACAGATGCAGGGCTGTCATTAAACTACATTTACACTCGCACTAACACTGTTTACACAGTGGGGTCTCTGTCCATGAGCGGCTTTGAGCGGGGAGAAACGTGTGAGCTGCGTGTCCGGTTCAGTCTATTCCATGATCTCTTTCTGCCAGTGAGAGTCCCGAAGACACGTGAGCCGGAGTAAATGGCACACAGGACTCCGCTGTAAGTGTGTTTGTGTTTCCATTAACCTCGCTGGCCTCTCTCCTCTCCCACACGTCTAATGTTGCCATCTCCTCTCGTGAAAGACGTGGAAGTGTGTGGCAAAACAAAATGAGGAGAGATCGACAGTGTGTGTCTGTTTGTGTATGTCTTACTGATAAATATTTTAACGTGTCTTTTGCCCACCAAACAAAAGCTAATTTTGTCAAACAAGACAGACTAACCACTCTCCTTTGTTTTTTTGACCTCTCTTTCCTTGTTTTTCATTCTTTCCGCGGCTGAAAAAAAAAACAGCTGGTGATTTGCTGGTTATATCTGGTATTTAAGGGTCTCTCAGGCTAAAACCCCTCTAAAACCAGCAAACCGACAAGCTTAAGAGCAATAAATTAGCTTAGGCTGTTTTAAGCTCTTTTTCATTAGGGTTTTCATTATCTTGCTTGCCTTTTCCCTTTTCAATAGTTTTCATTTACTCTGTCACTTTCTGCTCTCACTTCCGCATCGGTCTGTCTCTGTATCTCTATCCTCCATCTGTCTTGGTTTCCCTTTTTAATCTTGGGCACTCGTTTAGAGATCTCTCTGCTGTCTGTCGTTCTCTTTCTCAAGACTCCCTCCTTTACTCTCACTCACTTCTTTTTGCTTTTTCCTCTTAATCTTATGATTACTGTTGCCATATCATGTCAATACGCCACTTCAGATGCTGGTGACATCTGTCAATCATTCTCTGTCTGCGTGTACTAGAACGGTTTTAATGCGAGAAGGTTTTTTTTTTCTTTTTTTTTCCCAGAATGTAATTAAAAACATGGGGGGAAATCCTTTTAATCGCTTCAGAATGAAATGCTATTTTTAAATGCTGGTAGCAGTTTATAATTTTATTATTTATATTTTGACTTCAAATATCAAGTTGATTTAAAATAATAATACTACTACTAATAATAATTCCAATTAAAGTTTATTTTATAATATTTTTTAAATATATAACATTATACAATAATTAATAATAAACTATTATTATTATTTCAGTTTAAATTTTAACCTGTTACCAGCATTAAAACAACTAAAGACCAGGTGTTGAATTTAAAATAATAATAATAATAATAATAATTGTATTATTATTATTATTATTATTTTTATCAATAAATACTGGTAGTTGTTTCATTTATTTTAATTTAAACAATAACAACCAAAGCCTAGAGTTGAATTTAAAATATTAACAACAACAATCACAATAAATTAAATATTATTATTATTATTTCAGCTTATTTCTTAACCTGTTACCAGTTGTAAAAAATGTAAGAAAAAAAATAAACATTCAAAGACCAAGTCTTACATTTAAATGATATAAATGATAAAAATGATGTTTAGTGGAAATAAGAGGTGACAGTGAGCCGAATGACAATTTTAGAAATGTCATTCATTTCGATTTTCAGATCATGATCTGAGAATAGATTTATTAAGTGTCATTTTAATTCATTTTCTTTTTATAAATAGGACAATCTGTTGTCTGTTCTGTTATCTAACTTGTTGTGTTAGCAAGTCCAATACTTTTACAATGTTTTCTCCGAAAAAAAAAAAAAAAAAAAAAAAAAAAAAAAATATATATATATATATATATATATCATTACAATCACACACCATATCAAAAGTCCACTTCATCATACTAATATCCTCTTCATGGTTGATGAAGGCCATAATCTAATACCTATTGGAGGCATACATAATGTTGTGGCAAAAGATTTTCTTTTGTACATAAGAAGAAATTTATTAACAGAGGTTTATTACATCTGTAACTCATAATATGATTTACGACTTGTGTAGATAATGAGGTCTAAAATACAGAAAAAAGAGCTTATTCATAAAAAATACTGAAACCGTACGCATACGCACAACCAGTTCCCTCTCTATTTATTTTCCCCACTTTCCATTGTCAGCGGGCAGCCTTTCTCTTTCTCTGCTACAGGGGATGAAAATTTAATATCACAGAGAGAGAGAGAGAGAGAGAGAGAGAGAGAGAGAGAGAGAGAGAGAGAGAGAGAGAGAGAGAGAGAGAGAGAGAGAGAGAGAGAGAGAGAGAGAGAGAGAGAGAGAGAGAGAGAGAGAGAGAGAGAGAGAGAGAGAGAGAGAGAGAGAGAGAGAGAGAGAGACTTTTCACATTCCCTTTACAGTCCATTCCATTCAACAACACAAAAAAACCCATCCTCTCCATGTACAACTCAAACAAGTTCACATTCCTTATGGAAACGTGCAAACAAAACCAACTGAGCGTATCTGTAGTAACACAGAGGAGAAAGAACGAGAGAGGGAAATAGATGTGCTAGAGATAAAGAAGCTATTCAGGAAAACTAACGAAGAGCTGATTTTGGCACAACGGAGAAAAATAAAGACAAAACAGAGAAAGCAAGGAATACTGAGAGATAATGGGGAACACTGAATAAAAATGAGAAGCTTTACCATATTACAAGTAACAGAGATGTGATAAAGTCACTGCAAAGGAGTAAGAGAAACAGTCATTCACTCACGAATAAACTCACACAGATGTATAATTCCTATTAATATTTTATTTCCTGTGTGCCAATGAACATGTATTTTTGTTTTCACTCCTCCTGTATAGATCATGCTTATTTTTCCTCACATGACACTTTTATTACACTAAGAACACAAAGTTTTGATACAATATGGTGTACTTTAAGGTATGCACAATATAGGAATACCATAATGGTTATTGTTTAATTTATCTGTTTATGTTTTTTTTTAATCTGTAACATTAGATATTGAATATTTAATTGTGCAAAGCTCATTTCCTCTATTTTTTTTTTTTACATTTTCTGTCTAACCCTCACTTTAAAACACTAATAATTTAACTGCACTGTTTAATGCTATTTTTTAACATATCAAAATGAATATACTTTTTTTCTACTGTACATTATAATGTACTTGTAGCATTCACTCAATTTTATTCATTCAGACATAAATGTATGATTTTTTGTACTAATATTTTATTTGTCAAACATTATGAAAAATCTAGACAGTAATTGGGATTTTTCCATTCCCACCAAATAAAAGAAAAATAATAACAATAATTTTAAAAAGAGAACAAAACCCCTACGCATCCATGTACAGATACAGTAATAGCCTCTTTAATAATATTATGAAATTTTTATTTCTGCCATTTATTAAAAATAATTATCTGCTTATCTGACAAAAATGTTATATTTGTGCATCCCGTCTACTTTAATGTAATTACCATGGTGCATGAACATAGAGAACATTCAGTACAAAGTACCATAGTATTACCACGCTGAGCAAAGTGAAACTGTGCAGTTGCTACCTTTATAGGCACTTTATACAGTAGGCTACTTGATTTGGACCCTTATCTGATACTAATGTAGTCAGGTGGATTCAACCCTTTTAAATAATATTTTTGACTTCAATAAAACCAGTTCTTTTAGATTTTTTAGGTTACCTGATAACATTCTTTACAGTGCTCTTTGTAAGGGTCATGTATTCTTTTTTCCTTTTTTATACAATCTGTCCCTTTCCTGTGTCCTTCCTCGCTCAACTCTTTCTTCTATATTTCACAATCTCTGCCGTTATTTTTTTCATCCATTTTGTCCTTTCTTTCTCTCCCTCCCTCTGAGCTGTCACTGCGCCATATGTAAAATATCCGTATTTCTCTGTGCATTTCTCATTTAACTCCCTCCTTATCTCCTTGGACTGACCCCTTCATCTCTCCCAGCCTCCCTTTCTCGTTTTCTCTCAATCTGTTTCTCTCAAGCTCCCTCCCTCTCTTGGATGCTTTCTATCTCTGTCTGTCTGTCTATCTGTCTCTCCCTCTGTCTGTCGCAAAGCCTGATTTGTAGGAAATCCAGCAAAGCCGACGTGACCAATTTTCAGTCATTTATCGAATTTGAAAAACACGCTTTCCGTTATTTTGACAAATAAAAAAATCTGCTACTGCGATTCCCAAACATTCCCACAGTTAAAATAAGAATTAAAGGTGAAGAAGTGCGGTCACTGCAAAAATTGACCAGAAGAGAAACCAAAGATTTTTCCAACTGTTCATTGGAGATTGTGGAAACATTTCCCCAACATTTCTTCCTTTTCAGTAGGAAAGGAATTGTGAAAAGGAATAAAAGTGTTTTTATCAGTGTTCAAGTTATTGGAGTTTTGCAAAAAATGTAGATGCCTGTTTTTCCAATGAGGCTATGTTTGATTGTCCAGATCACATTAAATCAGGTGACCAGATCACAAGACCACAGTGTCATAGGTCTTTTCTCACATATAAAGGAAATAAACAGGACAAAAAATCTAGAACACAGCGCTCGGAAAGAGCATAATAGCTCATGATATCATATGTCACATTAAAAATATCAAGCATTACGTTTTACTGAGCACGACGGAAAATGTACAACCCAGTCAGTCAAAGTGACAGATAATGATTCTACCAATCCTGCACAACATCACAGGAACTCACACACAAACTCTCCCTAAATCCCCTTCAAACATTCTGTCTCCCAGTATCCAGTTTCTATTTCCGTCTCTATTACAGCCGTGTGACAGAACGCTCACTTTACCACAGAGAGGAGTAAGTCTGCGGTAATTAACTCTAATTAGAATAGCTTCCCCATACAATACAGTTCCCTTTCAGAGAGAGAGCAAGTGTGTACATGGGCAGGAAAAGCGGGGCAGCTGTTGATGTGTGTCCGGAGGTCATTTCAAACTTCATCTCCTGAGGTGGAAAACTGCCCTTTGTGTTAAAGCGAGGATGAGTATGTGGGTGTCTGGACAACGGATTCTCTCCAAATGTCCAGACTTCCTTTGTCGTAAATAATTCCAGACTGCAATCTATCATAAATAGATTTGGTGCAGCAGAGGACGACTCTCACTTATAGTGGGTAAAGGAAAGGAGACATTGAGCTTCAACAAGGTCAGGTTCTCTTCCCATTTCCTTTCTCAGCCATCTTTTATGGCCCATGGGTGAGTCACCTCATTGGCACAATTTGGTTTGGCCTTTAATGTTATCTAGTAGCTCTCTTAAATAGTTAATTCACCCAAAAATTTTAATTCTGTCGTCATTTACTCACCCTCATGTATGACTCTTTTTTCTGCAAACCACAAAAGAAGATATTTTGAAGAATGTTGGGAACCAAAAAGTTTCGGTTCTTATTGACTTCCATTGTATTTTTTGCCCATATAAATGGAAGTCAATTGGAACCAAAACTGTTTAGTTGCCAACAGTAAATTGTGACAAAACTTTTTTCTGGTGGATTACATCTTCACCCAAAAATGACAATTTAGGCATCATTTACTCACTCTCATGTCATTCCAAATGACTTTATTTCTTCAAAGGAACACAAAACAAGACAAAAGACAGTCATCTCTTGTTTTTGGACCCCATTGACTTTTGGTGAATGGACAAAAACAGTTTTTCTAAATATCCATAGTCATGCAGGATGGAAAGAGATGAGGCTGAGTAAATGATGACACATTTTTCATTTTGGGGTTGGCTTTAAAAATTGTTATATAGTAACCTAATACAACAAACAAGACTTCAACACCATTACCATTTCTCAGATCGTTTACTTGTTCACTCTACCCTACAGTAGTGCTTCATTTATAAATGAATAACTGCAGGATCCAAAACAACAGTTAAAACACTGACAATGCAACTTCAGTTATCCCGGTGTGCCCAATTCTGACCCCCGCCAGACTATTAAGTCCCTAGGATGGGTTGGTTTAGGTTTGGGTGTGGGGGTGGGGTAAGGATTAGGCAATTGGGTAGCAGTTACAATGAGGGGGTAATAATTCAAGTCTAATTTCGGCACAACACCCGAACATGCAATAACATAACTAAATGGTGCTAGTTCAACTAAGAGAATCATTCACAAGTTTCTGCACAGCCATATACAGCCTAGTGTATCATTCTGTCACGTGTAGCTACGTTGAGACCAAATATAATTCAGTTGATCAGTGATTTTCACTCTCTCCAACAACGTCGCCTCTTCATTACATTGTTTTCTGATTGACTTAACTCCAGTTGCTCGTGTCTCACGTATTAGCTGAATTGTCCAGGGGTGCAGTTCCATTTTCTCGGGATCTCTTTTCATCAGAAACACCATCAGCTTTACTCACGGATATGAAAAATGAAAATTTCCTTGACTGTCTTTTTGACATTTTGTCGATATTAACTTATTTTTAATATAATAATTCATCAGGTATATACACTCTCTCCAAACTTTCCGCTGCTAACTGCACAAAACAATAAGTGGTAAGCACCAACCAATAAGAAGGATTTTGAACTTAAGAAAGATGCTAAAAATATATATGTTTTTGAGGGCCAATAGCAAAACATAACCTCCACATACATCTGCATTAACCCGGGCTTCTCTGTCTCACATACGCGCATGCACTGTCACCATGTAATGCCGGATTGTTTAAAAACAAATACCAGAGAGCAAAAATCCAAAATCTGTCATTTTATGGAACAGGATCCGGTAGGATCTGGTACAAATAATGCACTTCCCTAAATTATAGTGAACACCACTTCATGCACTACAATTAGATATTTACTGTTCGATACTGTATACAAATATTTTATTGTTGACTTTTGTTTCGTCCTATTTTTAGATTTTATGCAACTTAAAGGGGCAGCAATAATTTGTCTAATATATAATGTTTTAAGAGAATCATCTCTTGAAGAGTACTGTCCATTTAAAAGTAACTGTGTCCATCCATGCATTCATTATTTGATTAAAGTTAGCCTTATAAAATATAGTTAAATACAACATATTTTAATATCTGCCATAAATTTTAAATAATTGCCAGTATCGGTATTTCTAGCTAATTTGAGAGCCCTTTGCTACCGTGTTTTGAAATTGCATCACATATCAAAAGAATAGCAATGTGGCGAGATGGTGAATAATTAACCAGCGGACACATAAACACACAGACGTCCTCTCGCCGCAAGCACACGCACACACCATCTTCTCTTTTTTCAAATTTTCAGAGTACGTGTCTCCAATCCATCAGGCACAAAAGCTCAGACGGAACATTAGAAGGACCATAATGATGATCTGTGTTCATTGCAATGATTATGACTCCAGGTTTTCATCCATTCCTCAGGGCTCTCACAGTAATGTGCTGGAGGAGATCTTCAGCAATGACGAAGCAAAGAATCATCACTGCCTGATCATCACTGAGAAATAAACAAGAAACAATGAAGCCTGAATCCTGGCACACTGGTTTTTACAGTTGGAATCATATTCAGACGAGGCTATTCCGGGTCCAGTGCACCACAGTCACCTTAATTCCCACTCGTAAGAGGGAAACTAAGAGGTTCTCTAGGATATAATCAAATATTCATAAGGATGACATTTAAATGAGAAATTTCTCCTGTGCGTTTATGCTAATTTTGATAGTACATCTTTCAGCAACGTAATACATGCTCATATGCAATTCACAAGATGATGCTGGAAGACTGCTTTCTGCATGAAAATATCACACGTTATGGGCATAACTAACTCAAAGGGAAAGATCAAACTAATACCCCAGTGATTATTGTACACCGATCCTAAAACTAAAAGAAACATTTTTGTAAATAAATCAAATAAAAAAGCTTGTTTTAGTAAAACAATTCCTCAACTGATTCCTTAAATATAATTACTACAACGAAAACTGAAATTAAAACTAAAACAAAATAGCATTTATAGAATTCAAAGTCTAAAATTCAAAGTCTAAAATTAATAATAATAATAATAATAATACGTTTTGATAAAAAAACTATAACTATAACTTTTTAACTATAATAACCTTAATATAGATGAATATGAACTTTATATTGGTGTGTGAGAGAGAATCTATAAAAAAAAGAGAGAAAGGAAGAGCCTGAGGTCAAAGGTTAGATTGAAAAAATATGAAAAGCTAATTCCATAAATGAATACTCAGCACAGTAGAGCTAGATGGAGGAAAAGAAACCAAAAGAAACCAAAAGCGAGACGGGTGGAATAATATGAACCTTAAGAGGCCAAATGCGTAAAAAAAAAATAATAATACAGCATTTCACTATATTTATATCAGAACTGCAACATTTTAAGAGCTTATTTTTCTTTACCTCAATATAATCTATCTATCTATCTATCTATCTATCTATCTATCTATCTATCTATCTATCTATCTATCTATCTATCTATCTATCTATCTATCTATCTATCTATCTATCTATCTATCTATCTATCTATCTATCTATCTATCTATCTATCTATCTATCTATCTATCTATCTATCTATCTATCTATCTATCTATCTATCGCAGTGCCAGAGATTGTGGGTAAATTCATGCCTGCATTAATTCAATTTCATTCTAATCATGAACAGCACTGATGGACAGAGAGGGAGGGAGAGAAATAGAGAAAAGGAGGGAGAGAGAGAATAATCACACTTTGAGCATGACATCCAATTTCTTTTTCCATCATTCTCTTTCCTTCCCTCTCTTTCTCTCTCTCTCTCTTTCCAGGTCTTGGCCTTCCTTTCTTGTTAGAGTTTGTCTGCTGAGAGCTTCAGTAAACAGGCTCAGTCTCATATTCTGTAATGCTTCAGTCCAGGGAGCTGAAAAGAGATTGTCAGTGAAAAAGGTTTCGATTTCACGTCAGACACATAGGTTGAGTTTACGTACATAAGCTCTGTAAATAGGTTTCGATTTCTAATTCTCAACAGATGGGCACAGTCGGACCCCACCGACCCACAAATCCAGCTTTAAACACTCCGACACGAATTCGTCCTATAATACACACACACACACTCAAGGGAAATCATCGCTCTGCATAGTTGTACACCTGAACCATTTGCTCTTTATGAGTGTGTGTTTCACCAGTGAGACTCCACTAACTACTGATGGCCCTGATCCCATCCTGCTCTCCCAGGAGCTTATCCCTCCATCCCACTGTGTGTATGTGTGGCTCAGAAAGGGAGTCTCACTTAGTGGACCAGAAAAGCAAATTACTCTGAAGTTCACTTTGATGACTTGTTAATTTGATTGGTCAAGCATACGGTGCAAGCGTGCGCGAGCGATTAGTACATAATATGATTATTCTCGTAAGACTAGCGGTGACGATGTGGAATAGAGTCACTCTCCCACTGCGGCGAACCATGAAAAACCTGTTTAAAAAGCAATTCCTGTGTGCGTACACACACTTTAATTGTTTCATTGTTTTATTATGATGGCGAGCGCCGTCCTTAATGGTCAGAGCACTCCAAAATAGTTACCCGCCTGCGGCGCTGATGTGAGCGATCGAACGGACACGGTTTGATGCCGTCGGGCCGAAAAGAGGAGTGATAGAGTCGTTCCTCTTACGCATTTTCTCTCTTATCTTGAGGGCTAAACTAAGCGAGGCCGTCGTAATCAGCTGTGTCGTATGGAGTGAGAATGGCACTTTATAACGCACACTGCACAGTTTACAGATAAACACATTAGAGTCATATTTTACCCTCCAGCACAATGGCTGCCAATCAGCACTGCAGAGAGCCAGAGTGTGTGTGTGTGTGTGTGTGTGAACTAGAAGCAAGGATATGGCTCATTTATTGAACATTAAACCACTAGGCATGGTAAAAAATAAAGCCCAGAATGCATTGCGCCGGAGCGTGGCACAAGTCGCGAGTGACCGCATTCGAACAAAGAGTGAAAAACAGCCCAAGGTGCTGAAAGTCAGATTTAAATATTTATATTTCTACAGTACATGCTGAAAAATCAACCTCGGTTTCAGGCGCACAGTAAGAGCGAGGATAAAGATTGCTATTGACTGTGGCCGGGTCTCATACGACGCACACCTCAAGTTAATCTTTCTAAATATTTGATTGTCTAAAACAATTTTTCTGGCCCCATTCTTTTTTCCATCGTGCATAGAAATAGTGGTCAAAATTGGTATTGGAAAGCATTGAAACACAGCGCCACTCTCTCGCTCGCTCGTTCTAAAAGAGATGTATAATTTAAATGGAAAGATTAGCTGTGTGAACATGCCGTCCGCCCCAGCAGCAATGAATCCACTCTGCTGAATCAATACTCATCAGATCCATCACTACACGGCCAAATATAAACTAAAGAAGTGAATCCAAGTTTAATGGAATCTAGTGCCTTTATCTTAACCTCAAGTGCCTTTCTCACTCTCTCTCCCAGGCTTTATTCAGTCACAGCAATCACTGAGGAAATAGCTAATGTTAACAATGCTAGGTCAAATAAAGCTCTGATATTCCTTCGAAACAAGCTGGGGTGAAAGGAAAATTAACAATTTGAACAAAAGACGGAAAATTCTCACAGTAAATCGAATTCCTCCCTTGGAACAAAGATTCGGTCACAGTGGGCTCTATTTCCCCTCTGTGAAGCTCTCTGTGGGAGTGATTTGTGATTCATTTCAGACTAAATGTTACAATCCAAACCCAGGCTGAGGGAATCCGCTAAATTGACATGCTAATGGACTAGCGTGCGCGCCTAAAGTAGCAATGCCAGACTCAAACGGACACATACATATGAAAAAAAAGTCTGCGCTTCACAAAACAGCGTTTTAAACACACATATCCATATGAATGCGCAGTCAGAGGGTCCTTTAAGCTCAGGGGCAGCGTCTGTTCTTTAGACCGATAGGAAAGTATCAAACCCACTGCTTTAGCAATTTAGCATTAAAATACAACAAAATCTCTGGAATAAATTGTTTGAGATTCCAGCATCAACCTTAAACCTTTCACCACACACACACTCCTGTCACACTATTCCTAAAGAAACTCATGAGTTGAGCTTTGAGTGCAGCTCAACCAAATTGCTGTCCATGCAGCTCAATGGACCGTGACTGCTCTTCTTATGGGGCATCAGAGGAGACACAGCATGGCCCCAGAGAGAAAGGGAGAGAAGGAGGAAAGAGCAAAACTGAGAGAGAAGGAGAGAAAGGGATGGATGAAAGCAGGAATGTGATGTCCCGAAGTCCCCCAGTGTGAGTGTAAGCTGTTCTATTTCACACTGCGGCTCCTCTGAGCCCAGGATTTACTCGAGCCCTCTACATGCTGTCAACTAGACTCTCAAAGATCCAACACTCATCTGTCCTCTGGCTTCCACTGCCTTCCCTCCTGTCTTCTTGGCTACAGATGATATGTATCCTGTTCACCCCAATAATGTGGATTTATTTACATTGTGTATTTGGTGTGGGTGTTTGCTTCTGCTTATTCACAGGCTGAGATGCGAGTTGTAGAAGTCCTTCGATCAGCTCAGACACCACAACACAGACTCATCTCAATGTTACACTAAACGATCACTTGAAAACTCACATGCAGTGTTGGCAAAATATGAAACTGTACATGCCTCAGTCAGCGTAAGACAATATCAGAGTCCTTTCTCCAGTATACATACACAAACACTATTACATCAGAGCAGAGGGGGTTCCTTGCATGCATTCCTTTTCAATCTTAAACTTTATGCTTTACCAAAAAAAAAAAAAAAAAGGTCCTTTTCCTATCAAGAATATTAGATTAAAGTTTTACTATAGGCTCTTCAGATCAGCGCAATGATCTTTAGGTCACATAAAAAAATGAGAATGAAAAGTTCTTTGTGGGATATAAAAAGATTTTTAAGTACAGTCTATCCTATGCAGTACATAGTAACATTTAGAACTCTTGTGCTTGATTTTAGTGAATCTTTACTTTTGTACAAACAAATAATTTTGGTACCATAGAGTGTTGGGTCAATGTAAAATCTGCACCCTGAAGCAAAAGCAGTTGAGATATATATATATATATATATATATATATATATATATATATATATATATATATATATATATATATATATATATATATATATCTGATATCCATTTTTTTTTTTTTTTGACAGCTTTGGAGCTTCAAATTGGTTCCTACCTATGGCCATGGGCAACGTCACGAATTCAAGTTCTGAAAAAGTCATGGAAATAAGTAAAAATATATTTTAAATAAAACTTGCCTGCAATCCAGAATGATTACCCAAGTTTAGGGTCTAAATAAAATCAATACAAAATCTTTTCCCAGTAATGATAAGCCTTTCGTCAGAAAGTGTGGGAACACTGATTAGAGAATCGGTTTGTTTGAATTCTCAAGAAACCTTTGGCACCTCCCAGATAAACTGGCTGGAGATCAATAGCACTTTTTCGTTTAGTCATCCACATTGAGAGCTCAGATCAAAACCAACACACTACCAAGAGTTAACACCGTGACCGACATAACTAAACACCTCTGATATCCATAGCTCTATATAGCTAATCTGACAGCTATCTGAAGAGCAAGATAATCCTGCAGGAGATAGCACAGCCTGCACTAAGTGTAATGCACTGTAGGGTGACAAGAATGTAAGGGTTTGGTAGTGTGGTAAAGCCCTTTATATCACAGTTCTGTGATTAACAGGTGATGCATGCTACGCTGTACTGCAAATATCTGCTAGCTGAGGCTTCGCTAAGAAAAGCGGCGAGGAAGGCAGGTGGGCCAGTAGAGATAACCATTTGGCGGGAAACTGTGCCGTGTGAACAGTAGTTAATGGTTGATAAACCCTGCCCCCCACACAGCAGGTGAATCCCCCTTACACTAGCATGCTAGCAGGTGGCGAAATCTCGTTTGAAATTCCAGCACTACAAGGTTAGAGTGTGAGAAATCCCATTTGAAAATTTCTCTTTGCACGGTTAGTTGGTGATTTCTGCTTCACAAATGAGGGATCTGTCGAACATGGCATTTCAATATTCTCTGAGGGCTTTAAGCCTAGTCTTCTACACAAAGGGATGTGCCACTATGTTTGCCTCAGGCTAGCTTTTACTGGGCTCAGATACTGGATTTATTGCGGAGATATGTGTTGACAAGCCAATACCAATCAATCTTCACACAGCTATTACAGAAAAAAAAAAGAAGAAGATATGGGACTTTTTTGTTGTTTTTTTTCTGAACAGAGAAATTAGTAATATTAAATTGCATTTGATGTATGATGCAAAACATTAAAACTTAGTTTACCCTAAATATATATTTGGTTGTCATTTTCTCTCCTTGTTCTAAACCTGTATATGCCTTTTTCTTCAGTGGAAAAGTATCAGAAAAGAGAATGTTTTGAATAACGTGCTTATCGCTCTTTTCAATGCAATTGCAACGAAGCTTCAAAATAGACCAGAAAAGATATTAGCCACCATAATGTATAATATGTTTGTCAAAAAAAAAAAAAAAAAAAAAAAAAAAATTAAAGTAAAAATTAAATCATCATTCACAAAAATAAAAAAATAATAAAAAAATCGCCCTAGCTCTTCGTGAAGCATTCGTAAAATACGTTTTTTTTTTTTTAATTGGATCACAGCAATAATTGATTAATCTGGTTCACAAAATCGCAAATGATTCATTGACTGATTCAACACACTAACTTGCAATGGTTCTTAAACTAAGAGCCTACTGGAAGATTATGAGTAAATAGATTTTTGGTCACATAGGGCCATTTAAAATAAATAAATAAATATTTTACTTCCTGTATGAAGCTTGAAAGCTTTAGCGTAACTTCCTACAAAAGAGCGAGCAACACTAATTAAAAATTTCTAATTTACATATACCAAACGCATAAATGTAAAATTAATTTTTGAGTGAACTTATCTTTTAATTTAGCTGCATGAAAGCAGGTTTGCAAAATCAATCAGTCTGGTAGAATGTTGAGTCTAAATGGATGCAATGAGGTTGATTTCATAGTTCATAGATCCAATGTTCCTTTCAGCAGCCTGGCAGACAGTATGCACTGGGAAATGCTACGAGTCACAGCTTGCAGCTGGTATTCTTTGACCTTGGACTCGCTATAAATAGCAAACAGGTGAAAAAGTCCGTATGAGACTCTTCTGTTATGTGGTTAGCCGATGACCGAAAGCACAAAAAACACTTAAGGATCTTCTCCCAGGCTAACAAGCCAGCCTCACATCAGCTAGAGACATGTGGTCCAAGGTCCAATTCCAAGGCCACTAGCTCCCATCTGTAGTTACTAGGTTCTTTTGTGACACTGCGATGAAACAGGACCTTACTTCATTTGTTAGCAGCATTAAGGTATGTACGGGCTCAAAAAAAGTGTGTTCTGCCATATGTAGTTTTAATTGTCCCAATGGGAGACAGCTGGTAATGCTGACTAGGACAGATATAAATCAAAGAACTGTGCAGGGCTATGTGACCAGCACTTTCTGTGTTGATTTAAGCAATGTTCTTGCTCAGCTTATCCAGTTCTCCTCTGTTCACCCCATTCACCCTGCGTGCAAAAATTTCATCAAGCAGAGACTGTGACAGGCTTCCCCCTTCTTATTGATAATCTAAGACGTGTCTGATGGGTGTAAACAGGAGGAGGAAGCAATCTGCAACAGACGCCCAATAACAAATTATAAATTCACTTCTAATTATCAATGACAAAGTTGCCGGTGGGAAACTCACATCCCTGATGAGGCGTCACTACGCTGTCGATTGATTCCAACTTCAAAACAAGACGCCACTGCCCAGTCAGGCTCTGAGAAAAGTTTATCACTAATTACGAGTGATAAAGCTGGGTTTTGGGCCCTCCTCCAACCTCTCATTCAAACATTAGTGCTGTCTTTGACTGGAGGCTGGTGTATAATTATGTCAAAGTGGCGTGTCAAAACCAGAAAATATAAGCCGATTCCGATACGCTCCATTCAGTTACGCAGTGATGCCAGGGACTCTGTTAGTGACAGCTCTTGCAGCTTTACACTCCGTTAACTTGTCTAAAAAACACACACATGCTCTCACACACACACATACAGCCATCATAAAGTAGGCAGCCAAGTGAAACTTGTAATGGTTGAGAGAGGCTTTTATTATGATATGTGTATCTGCAGCTGTGAAATGGACTGGGTAATTAATACTGAAACAATCAGACTGTAACAAAAATATTCCACTGGCCATTTTTGGAATTAATATTGTTAATCTTACAGGTGAGCTATCAAGCGTACAAGTGTGTGACAGAGTCAGTAGTTGTGGCCCAAACAATGTACAGTAGTATGCATATACTACACACCATGTACCCTACCAGCCAGTATATGCATTTTATCCCTTCCTTTCCACTACTTAATGAAAGCTATGACAATTGAGTGCATGAAGTGTTAATTAAGTGCATCATCTGGGTATTTGAAGTGCACTTGTTTTTTTTGGAATTTTCCGTGTGAACACACTACTCACACTATTTATACTACAAAATGACATAAGGGACACATCTAGTGACACATAACTACATTACAATAAGTGTTTGGCTGGTTAGCTCAGCTTAGTTAGTCCCCTAGTTGGTCGACAGTTAAGCCATTCTGAGCGGAAAAACATCTTTCTATTGATTGCCTTTCAAAAGTAGCTGCTAGCAACATAGCATCTAAATGTTGCTAGCAACATATGCTAACAGCACACATTGCAAGCAGCCTAATTCATTATTTTATTGTAGATGTTGTCACAGTCGCTGATTATTTTTGGACGGTATGAAATGGCTAAGCTGTGAACTTATTAACCCCAAGGTTAAAAAGGGAAATATTTAATCTGACATTTTTAATTTTGTTAATATTGTAAGTGTAATTTAAAAGACATTAAATCAACCATTTCTAATCAGGCACAAAATAAAATACCTAAAAAAAAGTTCTCAGCCATTGTCCGAGTATACTTTTGATAAAGAACAAACTTTGGAAGAGTTAAAAAAGTATGTTCTATATGGGTCATATGAAATAAATTCGGACGTACTACATCCGCCATGTTGTCACTGTCACATGCATCACTTCACTGCCATTCACAACTGCTGTCTCGTGGCCTCTTGGATAGTAGGCCTACAGTATCGATTTTAAATGCGGACTTTAGAATGTTGTCGGAGTAGTACTTTTCACCTACAGTTTCATGAATACTATAATTTCGGACATACTACTAATCTCACATACTGTTTTTTCCCCTACTAATTTTAGTAGCCAAAAAACAGTATGTGAGATGATAGTATGTAGTAGTAGTACAGTAGTAGGCATATTCAGATGCAGGGATACATTCACTGGGTCATGCACTAGCCAAGCAACTGCCATTGAGATGAATGGGAACGCTAACATAAAGCAAACAGAAATGGTAAATTCAAATGCAGCACTATGAAGGTCCAAACCAGTGTTTGACATGGTAATGTATTTAAATCTGCCGACCCCAAAACCGGACAAAGTCAAATATCTGCGTCATTCACATCCACTTTGTCTCCGACCTACTTCATATGACTGACTGAGAGCGACAGGCACACACAAACAGCATATGGTCCGCAATGCTGACTGTATATCACTGTGGCAGTGTCACATGAGAGTTCAATCTAATTACAATTGACCCACATTATAATTACAATTGATTGGCAGTCAGGACTCTCTTTCGCTCTCATCTCACCCCGTCCTGACTCCAGACTAACCACCCCCCACCCCCCTTCCTTTCTCTATTTTTTCCTGCCTTGTCCACTCTCGTTTCAACTATACCAGTTTCATTCAAATTCAAATAGGCCAGAGTCTGAACACACAATATACAATAATACCGATGTGCTACACACCACAAAAACACTCACACAGCTAAAGCTGAAAATGTAGCAGAGAAGGATATTATGTAGATTAAACAGATGAAAACACTGAAATATTATGATCAAGTAATGTATTCAGAGCTGGCGCACTGTGCATATCTTAAATTGCACACACACACACACACACACACACACACACACACACACACACACCAGCTTTTCGCTGGTCTGCTGCAGTTCTAGTGGAAGAATACAAGACCCCTGTATGTTCCAGCTGCTGTACATCACATCAAAAATAATGACCCCGGGCTCCAGAAGCTGTGTGTGCAAGCCAGGCCATGCACATGTGTGTATCTGCATAATTATGTATGTGAGCAGTACTGTGTGTACTGTTCCTGTGAGGAATACACACTTGTGCACAAAATTACATGTATAACCATGATGGGCTTTAGGTCACGTGCATGTGATTGAGTTTAAGTATATGTGTGCACATGCATAATGATGTGTGTCAACCGTATTGTGTAAGCGCTTGTTGCTCAGTGTGAGTGTGTGAAAAGTCTGTTCGTGTCATAGCGCTGCAGAGTGTTGTCAGCTCGCTGTCATTTTGAGCCTCAGATAAGACCCAATCTCATAGCAACAACATGCTATCCCTCTATTCATTTCTCTTTCTCCACTCCCCCTCCTCTAATGAACCCTCTTCTCTCCTCTCCTCTCCTCTCCCTCTCTCAATTATATTTAACTCATGACAGCTGTTAGAAATATCTCCTCAGACCTGTGACAACTGCAATACTGAGGAAACTGTATATTCAACTTTTAAATGAGTTTACCTTCACAGAAGTGTCTGTGCGTATGTGTCTATAGCTTTACTATTTATATGCAAATTTTATTTCCGACTGTACAGAACTGGCGGAGATTTATACAGTTTCGGAGTGTACTATTGTGTTGCGTATCTGAGTTCACATACATTCGTGTTAGAGAAACACAGGTGTAATTTACTAGTATTATTAGGGAGATTTGTGCCGTTAATGGAGAACCACCAATGAAAATTAATAATTGTAATGTTAGTATTTAAAGTACATTTCCAAGGGGAATTTTTTTTCTTTTTACAAAGAATTTCACATGTAACTGGTCATAATGACAAATCTGTTGTCTTAAATTAAAAACTGTTTTATTAAGCCACTGTAACAAATTAAATTACACTGCAATGGATTTCATTGGTTGTTTTACGTAAAGTAAAATTCATTTCAATAGGAAATTATATGAAGGTGCACTGAATACAATACAATACATAAACAAAATGATTTGAATAAAGTTGTTTATGTACACTGGTGTCAAACAACTATAAAATCAGTCGCTGCTGAATTTAAAGTTGAACAGTGTTTCAGAATTTTTTCTTAGCTTGTGTATCCTAGAGCCTTTCAAAGTCAGAACATTGACAATCTTTTAATTAAACAGGTTGCTTTGAACAGTTTTGGCAATCAAAGTTACTTAAATGAGGGGAAAAGGCTGTTTCTTGGTCAATTTCGACAGCTAAAGGGTTGTTTGCTCCAAGGACGATAACTATAACGGTATAGTTCTAAAATAATCATTCTAAATATAAAAGAATACCACAGTCCACACCACAGCTATAACAATAACGACACAGAGAAACGATATTGTTCGAATTACTGTCAGAACTTTTTTTTTTCATCAGCTGATGAATGATAAAAACAGTGACAGCCAATCAGAATCCATCCAAGAGCTCAAGCATTTAAAGCAGCAGACGTCAAAACTGCAGCGCGTGCTTAGAATAAACAGAACAATATCGTGCGCTGGTGTGGACTCTAATTTTATCGTTAGTTATATTTATAGTTTATATTTATAGTTATTGTTCTTGGTGTGAATGGGCCTTAAGAAACAAGTTCAATTAAAAGCATTGACTGCATATTTGACTTTTGAGTAAAAACACTTTAACAAAAATGTAAGTAGTAACAAATCCTTTGAAATTTACATTGTACTTTGATTAAAAGTACGACTAAAAGTCATACATTACAGTAAAAGTACAAATTCCTCACAAACATATTTACAGTATATAGTAAGTTATGTATAGTGCAATGAAGTACTAACATTTTACACCTGTGTGTTGCTGACAAAAATGTTAACTCATGCGTCAGCACAGAATTAAAACTAAATTAAAACCACGTTTTTGACTTTTTTTTTACCCGTACTTAAACTTAGAATCAAATTATCAGTATGTTTTACCCCCTGACAACCCACAAAAATCATTTGCTACCGTTCATTGCAAAAAATGAGTCTGTATTAGCATGTGTGTGTGTGTACGTGTGAGTAAACCCAGAGTGGAAGAAGAAAAGAGCTCTCACCCCTCCCCAACCCCCCCCCCAACCCCCAATCACCATCTTCCTCTTTATAAATACCTACCTGTGTTCTATTCAATTCTTCTTTTCTAGACATCTCCTTTCCTTTCTCCGTCTTTCTCCCGGGATGTGACACAGAATTCTGTTAACTGCTGTGAAAATGCATTTATTACCATAAGCCTGCAATGCTAACAACTACCCTTCCCCACACACACTCAGACAGTGGGACCTGCAGTAGGGCATTGATATTCTGTACAACCACATACAGGCAAGAGAGGATTTTGAAGTAAAGACTTATGTACACACACACACACACACACACACACACACACACACATGCACGCGCACACAGAAACAGGTTTATTTCACAGAATCTGTTGTACATTCTGTATTTTATGGATTACATGTGCATGGAGGAGTTACTGAAAAGAAGGGCAGTCAGACAGAGAATGCTTCAAGAGGTAAATTGATTTAAATGCAATGAGATGGATTTTGGAGAAAAATCTAGGTCTGTCAATTTAAGCTATTAATTTTGTGTGATTAATTACCATCTTTTTTTACCAAATCATGTTTTTGTGAATCTGTAGTCAGCTACTTCTAGAGGCAAACGTTGATACATTTAAAAAAATATTCTTTAGAAAATCTTACATCTTTATTTTGGGGCTTTTTTCAGCAAAATATTGGTATTTGTACTTAAATCAAACTAATTTGATTTATTAACTGACATATGTAAATAATTAGATTAAAACGTCAAACTATTGACAACCATAAAAATTTTTTTTTGCCATACACAGACGAATTAGACACAAAAACACATGCACACACACTCACAAACGTACACTCATCAGTGTGACATAGAGACCCAATCCTGAAGCACAGTCTGACATTGGCTGATAAAAAAGGCCATTATACAAGGTCATAATTTAGCTTGTCCATTTAAAATCTCTCCATTAAAATCCATGATGTGCACACACACACACTCAAAAACACACACACCAACTTTCGCTAATTCTCTAATTATGTTCATGATTATGGTGAACAGGGTGCACTCGTGGCCTGGCTAATGATGGCTTTAATGGCCAAAAATCCCCATTAAAAGCCCCATTCTACACACACACACACAGAGAGAGAGAGAGAGAGAGAGAGAGAGAGAGAGAGAGAGAGAGAGAGAGAGAGAGAGAGAGAGAGAGAGAGAGAGAGAGAGAGAGAGAGAGAGAGACGCAAATGCACGTAAACACACAAACACTTACAAAGGCTAAGTGCTCACAATTCTCCATTAAAAATGATGTTATATGCAAAGGGGAATATGGAAAAACTGTGTCATGGGAAGCTTCAGCTGTGTTTTTTATCTTTCAATTTCTTAAATAAGAATTAGAGTTTGCACACTCATTCTTAGCAGTAAGGAGCTATTTCCGACACTGAAAAAAATACTTATGTTATTGTAGTTTAATTCAAGCATATTAAATAATACTCAAATAAATAACCATTTAATTGTACCACACAAAATGATTTCAAGTGTAGCTGAATTCTATTCTTAGTATTTCTGATATGTCTTTAAATGGCAGAAATATACTATTATACTAGTATGTTATTCCAGATTCAACCAATGACTGTTTTCAAACTGGTTTCCCTTAACACTCATTCCATCTGCCATTGGTCAGCTAAACCGATAACCACGCCCCTAAACTCTGTTGAGTCAGTGTTGCTATGCCAGCCTGGTCAGGATTCTCAAACAAACAAAGTTTTGAAAGCCCCACAGAGCCACAGTGTTTACACTTTTTGTGAGAAACAACCAGCAAATGGCTTACTTATAGTTGTCTCTGCATATTAAACTGCGAGAAAGTATTTTAACATCCACTTAAAAAACAATTACACACTTCACCTTAAGGCACTGTTAATGCAGGTCTAAACCTCTGAACACTACCACCCTTTAACCTGATGTGTTGACAAGAAATAAAATGAAAGTGTCTTTTAACCACTGCTAAAAACCCTGATCACGCGTCGGTCACACTAAACTAACATGAAGCAGCAGTAACTGTGATTATAACCTGTTTGAAAGCCTCTGCTTTTCAACCTCTTCACGTTTACATTTGCATATGCGATACTTTCCGAATTAGCTTGTCTGTCTAGATTAGTGCTTCTCGATCTCCTACTTGTGCACTTGCGTGTGTGTGTGTGTGTTCAAATGGATCACATGAGCCAGTTGTCTTTTGCTGATGTGAAAAGAGGGCAGGAAAGCCTCCAAACTTTACAGAACACACACAGACGGGGATATATCCTGCTGTCATATGTCTGTATATCAGCATGTACTCGAGTCCCAGGCAGCATTTCACTATATGTGTGTGTGTGTTTGAAGGCTTTGAAGCCTGTCTGTGTGCAAGATAGCTGTTGTTCTGTGTGCCAGAGCTCGAAAGAGCAGAGTAACAGGAGAATCAGAGAGAGACGGACAGAATGAAAGACTCCAAATGCTCTTTTTCTCCTCTATTCATTAAGTTGAGATGACTCTTCCATTGAGCGATTCACCTCCATCAGCCTGCTGGATTTAAATGAGCGGGAGTCACGGCTCTTCCTGTTCAAATCAGAGACATTTACACTGCTCACTTCCCCTTCTCCAAAGGACAAACACACTCACACACACACACAGATAAAGAGACCACACACATACACTCAGAGGGACCACACAGACAACCATACAAACTCATTTATTAGTGCGTATATGCACGTTTATGTCTGTGTGTGTGATCTGAAGCACACTTAATGTCTTTCTCAGCTGAAAAAAAGAAGAAGCTTAAACCAGCCTAAAATAATTGTTGGTTTCAAAGGGGGTTTGGACATCTGCCAGCTGGATGCTCTGATACATTTCAAGCGAAATCGAAGAACGAACTGGTGTGACGTCATTTAAAAAAAAATCAGGCCAAAATAAAGTTCGTTACTTTAGAGTTTGTTTAGTAGCTTGAAACATCCTACCAAAGCAAACTTTCTGGCAAAGTTTGCTCCGGCTGGTAAACACCTTGGAACTTCTTTGGCATGTAAATCTTCTCCGGTTCATTTTCAATTGTTCAGTCCGTCGAGGTCAGACGCAAGTAAAAACATGAACACACTGGAGAGCTGCTTTATTGTAGAAACTGACATTTTAATTCTAACTGATAGTGACACTGACACTTTTTTAGTGTTTAACACTGAAAAACTTGTTTAAAGCAATATATTGTATAAAGTGACGTGATTGGACGTTTCTCACCACTGTCATTTTTGTGGACAGCATAGGGATGTTCGTTAACAGTAGACCTATGTCCCTTAAAGGTATTTCAAACTTACTTTTACCGCCAAGCAAAGAACGAATCTGTTTTTTCTCAAGATGTACTGAGGGAAATTTGCCAGCAAAGGGGAGACATGAGGCCTATTCTACTCTTTGAGGCATTACAGATTAGAAATGGCCATAAATTTAGAAAAAAACAACTTTCAGATAAGGACTGAATCATGGCCATTTCACAAAAAGAGGGATGACGAGACCACAAGAGATGGTGTTTCTATGCAAATAATTTGGTTATAATAAAACACAGTGGTGTGAGGCGAGAGCCGGTGTTGTTCGTTTCATCATCATGAGTTGTAGTAATGAAAGGTGTGTCAAATCTGGCCTGCTTTTGAAGTGAATAATTGGAGACTGGAAGTGGCTCGAAATACATAATTTCCATCTACATTAACATCCTCCCTGAAGTACGAAACAGACCCCCTGCTACCGCTGCACTGTCAAAAATAAAAAAGTTGAGAAAACTAAAAATGTCATGGCGACATGAGACTACAGAAAATTAAAAATTGTTAATGCCGAAGAAGAGCATGCTGTGAATCACCAACCCTTAACAAATCAACAAAATTGTTCAATATAAAAAATCTTAGAATTTTCAGTTAGGCTGAACAAACATCCCAGGGTCTATTCTTCGTATCTCGCTTAATACATCTGAGATTATTTGACAGATGCCAGATCTTCTAATCGTGGTAACTGATCTCTGTGGATAATTTGGTTCTCCAAACGGATTTGCAGATTTTATTAAGGATTAAGTTGCCTGAGATAAGTGCACGTTCTTGTGTTCATTGGACAGGGCAGATATATATCGATACTCGAAATGATCAGCAATTCAACAACGTAATGACATCAAAAAAAAGAACATCACACACCTGGCAAAAAACTTGATGGATTTCTGGACCCTTCTAAAGAAAAAAGCCAAACGACCAAAACGACATAAAATTCATAAACAATGAAATATGTAGTTTTTTTTTTATATGACTCACAAATATTTACTTAGTGATTTCTAAGTAGTATTTATATTAGTATTAATAAAGACTTTACATTTTTAGCAATTCATTTCATTTTACCTGTAAAGCAGATTTGTTATGTGACAGCATTAATAAAAGTTTCTTAAGGGTCAAGGACATTTTTCTAATGGCTCAGCAGACAAAATTTTTTTTTTTACTAAGTCTGCATCTCCTGCGCTGCATCAAGCCACTCCCATAATTGCTGTTGAAATGAATGCACAGCACAGACTAACTGTACATCAAGTGTGTAAGACTCCAATAAAATTATTAGGTAATTATTCCCTCACAAATAAATCTCTCAGTGAGTAAAACTGTCTGTCTGTCTTATTAGGCAACATTATAATTATTACTTTCAAATACATTTTTTTAATTATTATTGTTCCTGGTTAAATAAGGTACTCTTGATCTGCCCCTTCATATCAAGCCTGAACCTCACTGAGCTTGTGCACGGCAGTCTAATGCTCTTAAATGGTCACAAAAAGGCTTGTTTCATAAATATTCTAATATTCGTTTAAATAGTAATCTTGCTTGATTATCTAGCATTTAAGTCAAAGTAGCTATGTATGATACTACCTGGAATTAGGGATTCACAAAATATAAATTGGTTATCGGCTGAGAGATATTTATCTGTCATTATCAGGCAATATACTGTAATATATATTGGCCAATAATGAATTAAATAATTGTGCATTTCTGGTATGTTTTTGCTCACTTTAATACTCACTTAAAGTTAGTCTTTAAAAACAAAATAATTTATTAACACTGTTAAATGTAATCTTGAGCAAATTTTCATACTGTACATTGTAATGTTGTGATGCATAAATTCACTAGCATATCCATAAACAAAATAACATAGAATTTGAATACTGACCATTTATTACAACAATAATTAATCTGTATCTGCCATCATTTTAAAATATATATCAGTGCGTCCAAAAACATGATGGAACTAACTCCAAAATGTTCATAAGCACAACAGTTATTTATTGTTTTTTTACAGTGTGCCAAGACTGCTGGGATCCCATCATGCTCTTGGAGAGTGTCACACAGTTTGGAAATGGGTAATAAAGAAATAAATGGTATTCATAACAATTAAAAAGAGGAGATGAACGAAACGAAGTGAGGCTGAGCCACAGAAGGTGAAATGAGTATTAAAAACATTAAATGAATAAATTGTGTGATTATGAATAACTAAGTAAAGGCGCCGTTATAGAAAAGAAAGAGCGTGGAACATCTTCTTACATGGCATCCCCTGCATTCATTGCAACCCTCACCATGACGAAGAATAAATAAACAGAAGTGATTGGTGTGATAAGTGGATGTGGTTATGCACAACTGCCTCATTCATCAACCTCAGTTGAACTGGCGTTATTAATTAAGACTGCTGCTCTTCACATAGATACAAACATCATAAAGCACATCAGGCGCACACATGCACAGACTAGCTTTCACTCAATGATAACGCAAAGTTGATGAACGAGAACCAGGTCTTCTCTGTCACTTAGATAGATCTCTCCGTTTACTCATGAATATGCACCGAGCAATTTGCATATGCAAACCTCAGAATGTTATCTGATTTATGAGCTTTGGTGTTCTGTTTTTTTTATCCACCTGCCAATCAAATCCCTTGTTTGTGCATTGCTAATGACAATACAGGAAATAAGCAAGTTGGCTGCTTATCCTCAAGATTTTAACCTGCGCACAGCGTGAAATCAGCTCACCTCACCTGAGCCAACCTGTGAGTGTGAGAGCCATCTGCACAACACCTGGACACACCTGTGCTCTCTCTTACACACACACACACACACACACACACACACACACACACACACACACACACACACACACACACACACACACACACACACACACACACACACACACACACACACACACACACACACACACACACACACACACACACAATGATCCAATAATCTGGTATAGAGTTTCCTAGTCTTGCATCCACTACCTTTCAAAAGTTTGGGGTCAGTATGATTTTTTCTTTTTAAAATAAATGTATTCTACTTTAGCAAAAATGCAACAAATTGATCAAAAGTGACAGTAAAGGCATTTATAATTTATTTACAAACAATTTACATTTCACATAAATGTTGTTCTTTTGAATATTCTATTCGTCAAACAATCCTGAGGAAAAACTGTATCGTGGTTTCAACAAAAAAATAAGCAGGATAACTGACTTGACATTGATAATAATAAGAAATGTTTCTTGAGCAGCAAATCAATATTTCAGAATGATTTCTGAAGGATCATGTGACACTGAACACTGGAGTAATGATGCTGAAAATTCAGCTTTGTCATCACAGGAATAAATTACATTTTAAAATTATAATCAAATAGAAAACTGTTATTTTAAATTGTAATAATATAAACTATACCGTTTTTACAGTTTTTTTTTTAAACCAAATAATAGAACATCTATTTTCAAACATCTTACCAACCCCTTGCCAAAAGCTTATTATTATATTACAATAAATAACATTTTTAAAACAGGATATAACTACAATTATTTTGTGATTAATTAAACGGTTTAATTAAACGGTTAAACAGTTTTCTATTTAATTTAAACCTTAAGTTGAAATCTTGAGGGTGCAAGGTGAAGGCACATGTTCGTAAACTTTCACGTATAGGTGGCATATATTCATAAGGTCAAAGTTTACGATTGCAGCTTTAAAAATGTACTATTATTAAGCAGAGAAAAACTCATTCTCACGCTTATTCAACTAAAGCATATATTAAACAATGCATAAACAAGACCCCTTTTCTAGATCCAACACCACTTCACTGCAGGAAGTTGAGTAACAGGACACTTAAAACTTTTTTTCAGATGTGCTATTAGTAGCATCTTAGTGTGCAATTTCTGAAAGAATTACAGGGGTCTGAACCCATTTGAACCCCTAAAGGAAAGAAGCCAAACAAAAAAGTGAAATGTACATAATACTTGCATACACTGATGAGCCAAAACATCATGACCACCTGCATAATATGCTGTTGGTCACTGCGTGCTGCCCAAACAGTGCCGACCTGCCAAGGCAAGGACTCTACAAGACCCCTGAAGGTGTCCTGTGGTATCTGGCACCAAGACGTTAGCAGCAGATCCTTCAAGTCCAGTAGGTTGCGAGGTGGAGCCACCGTGAACTTGTTGGTCCAGCACATCCCACAGATGCTCAGTTGGATTGAGACCTAGGGAATTTAGAGGCCATTCCAGGGAAACACCTTGAACTCTTCATCATGTTCCTCAAACCATTCCTGGACAATGTGTGCAGTGTGGTAGGGTGCATTATCCTGCTGAAAGAGGCCACTTCCACCAGGGAACACCCTTGTCATGAAGAGATGTTTAGGTGTTTTACGTTCACATGAATGGCCGGACCCAGGGTTTCTCAGCAGAACATTGCCCAGAGAATCACACTCCCTCCACCGGCTTGTCGTCGTCCCACAGTGCATCCTGGTGCCATTACTGCCTCAGGGAACAGCACACACTTAAGGCCCTGATATACTTTAAGCGAACTGAGGTGATGTAATTTCAAACAAAATCAGGCCAAAACACACTTCGTTTGGAGTTCGTTTTGGGAGTTCGAAACAGCTTGCCAAAGCGAATCTTCTGGAAAAGTTTGCTTCGGCTGGTAAACTTTGTTGGTCCGTGGCGATTACGTAACATGTAGTTGTGCGCGGAGGCTCCGCCTTCTTTCACATGGAAATCTTTTCCAGTTCATTTCTCCTCTCGAGTCCGTTGTGATCAGATGTCCGTGAATGAAAACATGAACACACTGGAGGAGCTGCTTTATAGTAGAAAATGAAGTTGTACTTCTGATGAAATGAGACAATGACACTGTTTTTCATGTTTTCATACGGTAAAGCTACTTGATTTTAAGCAATCTATTGTGTAAAGTACTATATAAAAAAACGTGACGTGACTTTACAAGAGTGCTGAATTGCAGAGCTCTTGCAAACATATCCACATTGCTATGATCAGATGCTTTTCTTATGCTTTATTAAAAAAATGCTTTTTTCGCAATTTTGATGTGTGTTTATTTTGTTACAGAGAGGAAAGCGCAGCACATATATACATATTTATCTAACTGTCGCTCTCAGCAGTGTGGGTGTCATCAGATGTTTGATAACAGTATATCGCTGCTCATGTATTTCGAACTTTGTTTTACCCCAAAACGAAGAACGAAAAAGGACTTCGCCGTGAATATACACTGCCGTTCACGTGATGTAAAAGAAAACGGGACTCATTGGACTAGGCAACCTTCTTCCACTGCTCCAAGGTCTAGTTCCAACGCTCACATGCCCATTGTACAGGGTGGGCCATTTATATGGATACACCGTAATAACATGGGAATGGTTGGTGATATTAAAGTCCTTTTTGTGGCACATTAGTATATGTGAGGGGGCAAACTCCTCAAGATGGGTGGTGACCATGACATATACTAATGTGCCACAAACAGGACTTTAATATCACCAACCATTCCCATGTTATTACGGTGTATCCATATAAATGGCCCACCCTGTAGATGCTTTCGACAGTGGACAAGGGTCATCATAGGCACTCTGATTGGTCTGCAGCTACTATCAATTAAATTCTGTGACTTGTGCCACAGTACACCTTTTGGCTCAGACTATACATATCCTTCGTTGCCCTTGTGCATCAATGAGCCTTGGGCGCCCAACACCCTGTCACCGGTACGTCCCTCTTCGGACCACTGTTGGTAAATTCTCACCACTGCTGACCGGATGCAACCCACAAGTCTTGCCGTTCCATAGATACTCTGACTCAGTCGCCTTGCCACAACAATTTGGCCCTTGTCAAAGTCGCTTAGATCTTAATTCCTGCCCATTTCTCCTGAATCCAACACGAAGATTACAAGAACTGATTGTTTGCTTACCATCTAATCTACCCAGACATTAATATGTGGCCTTGTTAGGAGATGATCAGCAATATTCGCTTCTCCTGTCACTGGTCATAATGTTTTGGCTCATCAGTATACAAGTGTATTTAAACAAGATCTTCAAATATTTTAGTACCTAAAAAAATGTACATGCTTGTCAGACCATGCATTTTTACCTAGCGGTAAATAGATGTTTAAAAACAGAAATGACTTTCGCCTGAGGTGTATTCCTGAATAGATTCATGATTACTTTCTATATAGATTTACATATAAATAAATACATCACGAAAAGGTCTATTAAAGGTGCTTATTTCTAAAGTTTCACACATTTAGAAATAAATCATTTTTTGTGAAGAGCTAGTCATCCGAATGGTGTACGCTCACCCACATGAGATGTGTACTCATACTAGTTTTCTACAAAAACTTTTTTAATTATGTAAGGTGTGGGTCAGTCTCCATGTTCACCATGTTGAAATGACGTGACCCGCTGTGTTTTACTAGCATCTGAGAGAATCCTCCTCATGCTTATTGGCTGACGCTTCAGTAGATACGCTATAGTAGTAGTTTGAGTAGTTGAGTATAGTTTGGTGTAGTTTGGTGTTGCGAAGAATGAAAATTAGACAATGGTACACAATTATTATCGAGCTTTAGCAGCGGTGACAATGGGAGAATCATTACCTGATGCCCAAGTTGCTTATTTTTTTGTTCGACAGGTAAGTGAATTAATTATTGTGTAAACGCTGTCTAAAACTCATTATTATCAGTCTAATTTACATAAAACTCCACATTGAAAAGACCACACACCATTGTGGTATCCGTACTTAAAGTAGCCTACACGAAGAATAGCGATGATAACACTAGCTAAAGAACTATTAATTGTATCTTTAAAAAAAATCTTTAAGATAGTTGACTTCGGCTTATGCTTATGCTAGAGGCGGAAAAAGATTTAGGGATTATGCAAGTCGACTCTTGTCAGGTTGCGCCCAAAATTTTTTATTTCTTTTTAATTTCTTTTTAAATCGTCGACCTGTATAAAACCACCACCCTTACAGCAAATTCATTGTACAATATTCCCACAATGATCTTACATAATTCCTGACAATAAAGCACTGCAAAAATGAAAAATGCTAAGTTACCTTAGCTATATTCTACCTGGTTTAACCCTTAAAAAATGTCATTCATAAAGTCTAATGTGCAAAGGTTGATTCAATCACATTACTTTTTCAATCATATTTTGGACTTGAATAACACAGTTAAGTTAGATGTTAGCACAAAAACAAACTTTGATTGGTCCCCCAGTTTCACCCAACACTGATTTGTAGTTTTAATGCTTTTCAGCAGTCGTATTAGAGACTTTCTGTTCAGTCCAGGCTGGTGTTTTCTACTCGTGTTCTGTAATTGTGCTCTAACAGAGCGGAGATGTTCGCCCCTGGAGTCCACACACACTTCATCTCTACTAACATTACACATGTGTTTACAGTGCTTTTTCTCCATTACATACCACAGTGTTCCCTCATGTGACTGTAATCCTTTCGTCAGCAGATGTGTGTTTGCCACGGAAAACCAGCAGTTCGTATATGCATTTTTCAACTCCGTTTTCTAATTATGCATCTGAGAGGGTTCTGTATTTTTTACGGGACATGCATCACTGGAGCGAGAGTGTAGGGCCGTTAGGATCACTGCCCACTCCACGCTCAGTAATTGTCAGTGTGTGTGTGTGTGTGTGTGTGTGTGTGTGTGTGTGTGTAAGCGAGCTGAAGGTACACTCTCAGCTATAACTCTCTTAGAAGATGAATGAGGAGGCAGTGGACTGGTTGCTTTGTTTTCGTTTTTTACCTCATAGCCGACGGCACCTCGCTTACTGTTTACACCAAACGTGCTCTGCTCGAAAACAAAGACGTTTAGTTGTAGAACACTCACACACGCGCTCTGTATTACACCCCCGAGTCAAAACGCTATCCAGAGAACACTAGTTTGTTCGGTGTAGTCCACGGCGAGGAGAGACAGAGTGACTGTGCAGCTCTTGTTATAGACCCAAATTCAGCACACTGACCACAGCTATTAGCGCTATTAGCATGCTGTGCTACATTTAGGCTCTGACTCCTGAGAATAAGCGGACATATAGCGCGAGCGTATAGTTCGACATTCAACAATATAATGCTTAAATATCACAGCTCTAAATCTCTTTCTCTCTCTTTCTCTGTGCTGTATATCTAGGCCAAGCTGAGGTAACAGGGTGTCATCAGTGTTGCAGAGCAGTAATGGAGAGAGAGGGAAGTCTATACATATAATGCTAGCTTACAGGCTAATTTCCCCATACACTTCTTTTAAAAACCAAAACAAAGTACACACTTCCTGGAACACAAACATTATGAAGAAAACAGTAGCTCTTAGTAAAATGGGGTTAATGTCCACACTTTCTACTGTGCAGTGGGCCGAAAGTGTGTAATAGCATTTGCTGTAGAAGTCTTATTAAAAATAATCCTTGAAAATAATCCAGTTTAATTTGGTTTTATCACGTAGCATGTCCGCCCCGTGCTGCTACTGATGCTAATGCAGTTAGACAGCTCTCTCTGTATGGTGAAACTGGATGGAAGAGGCACTTTTCATTTCTCTGCACAGTGAGAACTCTAGTGTAAAGCTAAAAGCACATGGAGGCGCAGATATAACGTAGAGCTAAACACCTAAGGCGTAAACTAGCCCACGCAATATCGTTGTGTGCAAAACGGCCCTTATTGCGTGTTGTTTTATAAAATATTTTGTCTATCGCTTCCAGTTACCAATAAGTAAGACTGTCCTTGGACATTTTACCATGAATTTTCTTCAAAATCAGAAGATTCAAAACGTTTCTTAAAAAATGGTCTGTAAATTTTGCCTCGCTGTAAAAATTCGCGGTAAAAATTTTGGGGATCATTAAATATTTCTCTTGACGTAGGGCAGTGATTTTCAACCCTTTTGACTCCGTTGTCCAACAAAATTTTAAAGGTATATATGATGTTTTATTAACATGGTTGGGGAGGAGCACGTTCAAACGATCTATTCAATCAGCACAAGAGTAGGCCTATATATATACGTCAAATACGTGAACTTGTGATATATTATACGTGACCCTGGGTCACAAAACCAGTCACATGGGTCATTTTTTTAAAATTGAGATATATACACTACCTGAAAGCTGAATAAATACGTTTTCCATTGATGTATGTTTTGTTAGGATAGGACAATATTTGGCTGAGATACAACTCTTTGAAAATCTGGAATCTGAGGGTGCAAAAAAATCAAAACATTGAGAAAATCGCCTTTAAAGTTGTTCATTTATGTTCGCGATTGTGCTGCATTCACTCACAAAAATAAATGTTTTATATATGTACGGTAGAACATTTAATATGTTCATGGAACATGATCTTTACTTAATAGCCTAATGATTTTGGCATAAAAGAAAAATCGATAATTTTGACCCATACAATGTATTGTTGGCTATTGCTACAAATATACCCGTGCGACATGTGACTGGTTTTGTGGTCTGGTGTCACATATATATATATTATTAATTGATTAATAATATTTTGAATAAGTAATCCTACGGTCCTCTTGGAAGTTTGCTGAGGCCCCCTAGTGGGTCCCAGCACCCTGATTGAAAACCTCTGAATAGAGTCTTTATCACTATTCAGACTGTAAATGTTTGCATTTGCGTGGCTCTGCTGGGATCAATTCATAGCATTCATCAATCAATTAATTCAGGGAGGATGTGCAAGTTCTGTCATCCTACGAACACAGACATTACGTAGTCAGTCACATGGCCATACTCAAAACTGTGGCAATATGATGATCATATGGTCCTTTGAATAAAATATGAATTATAATATTTGTATATACAAAGGCCCAAACTGGGGTGAAACCCGAAGTGGGGCAAAATAATATCCCGGGGGTGTCCAATGTCGATTTTAGGATCAATTAAAATCATACAATGTGTGCCCGGCTTAAAACAGGATCCAGATTTTCATATAATCACTGTAAAATGTGTGAAGGGTGAGTGAGTGATTGAGATTTAGATAGGAGTACCTGTAAATAAGAGGCTCTCAGGCAGGTGGGCTGCTGCAGGTCCATGCGTTTAATTTGCCAAATTTGTATTCTGCCCCAAGCTACTTATTAGTGTGAACAGTACCTGCAAACTAGGTCAATTCCTGCATTGTTTCATAGGTTTTAAAACTGGTAGTGCCAGATGATAATCTAATACACCAACACACCCATCTATATCTGCACTGTTGCTCTAATTTACCGTTCAGTCAGACCGTGACCTAAACACCTCAGTCATTCTAATATAAAGTCAAATAATGAAGTGTGAGAGAAAGAGAGACTGAGAGAGAGTGTGTGTGTGTGTGACAGTGAGAGATGCTGAGATTGAATGGTGTCACAATGCATGGCATATTGAGGTCATTTTGAAAAAGTGCCGCTAATTACAGCAGATGGAATGAAAAGTGGGGACTATACACTGGGCTCCATGCATGATGCTGAAAGAGGGAGGAGAACGAAAAAGCAGATTGGGACGGAGACTCCCTGAGAGAAACATACAGGAGTGTGAGTGAACGGAGAAGTGATGGAAAGAAACACACAAGGAGGAGAGAGAGAAAGAGGTTCTGTGAGGACAAAGGTGCAAACCTAAGATATTTCTAATGTACAGCAGATATGTAACTGTACTAGACTCATATTTGGGGCAGAAATCACTCCTTGTCATGTCAGTACATCTAGCCTATCTAGAGTTTCAAGTGATCGTTTCCATGTTTTCTGGCCGACTTTGACACTATCATCGAAGCTTGAGGCATAAAACTGTAAAGCTGCTTTGTGTCAATTACTTTAGTTAAAAGCAAATGAAACAAAATCCTCAGATGAGTAACAATTTCAACCAATTTGAGGGACTACAAAGCACTACTATTCAACAAACATCTGCCTAACCTACATATAGTTGTTTTCAAGATCAAGAAGTTAATAAAATCAATCACTCTTTCTTAAAAAATAAAAATAAAAAATGCATATTATCAAAACGAACACCTGCATTGATTATGGTCATATAAAGAGATGTACAAACACTCACATTAAAACACAAACACATCCCAAAAAGCTCCTGTCCTGATCTACTAATGCACCTGCCCCATAAGGGAATCCCAATAAATAGGTAAACCTCTAAACTGGGTTCAAAATAGATCATTACGACATTTGGTTTATATTAGCTACTCTCCTGGCTGAAAAAAAACCCCACACACATTTTAAAGCAGGATTTAGAGATTTTAAAGCATTTTTTAAAAAATCTGTTCAAATCTATTTTCTTATAAATTTGGACTTAATAGTGGAAAAAGGACGATAGTAGCTACTTACAGTATGTTTGAACTGTTCCAGTGTACCGCGTGCCTGGCTGCAGTCACGAGGTCAAAGTTTGTGCAGGTGAGCGTCAGAATAAAAAGACAGAGCGCGAAGAGTGCCATAATCCCTCGATCTCTCGCTTTTCTTCCCAGTCTTGCAAGATCTTCTCACCCCACGCGACTCTGCGCTGGAACCATCCCGTTCGGTAAAGAAGGACAGGAAGAGATGCGACCTAAAGCGCAGCTCGCTCAACTACTTAGATACGGGGATTCGCAATATGTTCTATTTTAAGTGTTTAAAAAGTCACGAATCCATGGCGAATACCCCCTCCCTCTGTCCCCATGGCGTCAACCCCAATCCAATGGTCCGATAGGAGACCACCACTATTCGCGCGCTGATGGGTCTCCGCGGACGGAGCAGGGAGATGCAGGCAGCCGGGTGGTGTGAGTTTAAATGCGTGAAAGAGAGATATATGTCCACCCTGTAGCGCTGAAGAAACTCGTGAGATAACGAGGCTCCGTGATTGTAAAACTATATTCTCTTTTGTTGATGCTGCTCGTGAGATCGTATCTGGTTGGATGCGCGTGGAGAATCCTGCGCGCGGCTGCGGGATGTTTCACACTTAGCCTACAATTGTGTGACGAACAAGTGCTCGAGCGAGTTTTATTCGCTCTCTTTGGCCATCTCTCTCTCTCTCTCTCTCTCTCTCTCTCTCTCTCTCTCTCTCTCTCTCTCTCTCTCTCTCTCTCTCTCTCTCTCTCTCACACACACACACACACACACACACACACCAGCGCGCGCGCTGTTTGGTAGGCTGTGCTCGTTCAGACACCAGCTCCGCCTCCTGTCCAGGACAAAAGCGCGCGTCCGTTGGCTCTAGCTCTGAGCTCTCGTCTTTCAGGGATGCTTTCAGACAGCTTCTCTTGCGACGGAGGAGAAAAACTTTATTTTATATATGCTAACTAAACAATTACGACGGGTACCGTTCCTAGAGCAGTTTTAATTACCACCACAATCCTCTTACTGTCTGTCAGAGTGCAGTGCTTTATATCCTATTATCCGCAAACCTCCATCCTTCTATCCACACCTGCTCTCCCTCTCTCTCTCTCTCTCTCTCTCTCTCTCTCTCTCTCTCTCTCTCTCTCTCTCTCTCTCTCTCTCTAGACAGTGTAAGTCTTTTCTAATATGGAATAATTATGGGAAATCCTCTTAGGAGGGTGAATGGATTGATGGATTGGCTCATCTCTATCTCTGTCCTTCACTCATGGGATCTACTCATCCACACACACAGGATGTTGAGCTGATAATGTTCATATGATAGTAATCAGTCTCGCTTGATCATGTGCCATGTGAGCCTTCCATAATTATAGACACACCTTTACACACATACAAATTATCTATCTATCTATCTATCTATCTATCTATCTATCTATCTATCTATCTATCTATCTATCTATCTATCTATCTATCTATCTATCTATCTATCTATCTATCTATCTATCTATCTATCTATCTATCTATCTATCTATCTATCTATCATATGAAAGTACAACTGAATAGATAAATGCACAGATACAGAAATACTTGTGAAAATTTAGAGGAAAAGTGCTATGTAATATTTATTAGCCTACATGAACATCGATGTCATGATGCCTTAAGACACGTTGCCTTGGTGATAGTCATGATAGTTTTTGATTTTTGTAGGTTTTTTTCCCCAAGAATGAGAAAAAGCGAGTGAGCGAGAGGAAGGAGAGGGTTGCAGGGCAGGGATAGTTGCAGTTTGCCTCCCGTCTGCTGGGAATGAGTTGGTTAAGCAGAAGTCAAAATGATTTATTGGGAGAAAAGGAGGGAATAGAGGGAGAGAGGACAGCGAGAAAGAGAGGAAGAGATTAGGTGTCATTGGGGAATCCCTCTGTCTTTTTGTCTCTTCCCTCTTTTTGTTTTTTACTATTTCTCACCTGTCTTTCCTCCCTGCCCATTTGTAAAGCATAGCACCCCCTCCCTCCCTCCCCCCCCCACACACACACATTCGCCAGCTCCTCCTGTCTTCGCCCTACACCCATTGTGTCAAGCTACATTGACTCTTTCGAAGTCTATTTCTGTCCTTCTTTTGTTCGTTCACTCTCCCGTGATCTACCTCTGTCACCTCTTTGTGTGCCTCACTCTCATCGGCCTGCCATCCTTCTCTCCGAAAGAGTTTCTATGGCATTGACGAAATATTGCACTCCTCTTTTCAACAGTCGTTCTTTCGCCCTGTCAGCCCACAAGCAAATGTTTTGGACTCAAGCGAAAAAATAAATAATGTAAATTGGTACGGTAAGTCTAGAGGAAAATATTCCCTCTTCACACACACACACACACACACACACACACACACACACACACACACACACACACTAAGATTCCATGTATTTTAAGTATGTTCCAAATTGAGTTTGAAATTTGCAATCATAAATAGCTCCTAAATTGTAAAATTCAAGCAAGTCAGTTGTACACTCCCCCTAGAGTGAGAAATTTACATATTTTTTTTCCATCCTTTTTTTTTTTTTGCATTTCTTTATTTACAACAATTCAAACCATTTTATATAACCATGACAGGCCGTTGTCAGTTTTCATAAAACATCTTTCATTTGCAATACTGCCTCCCAATTCAATTGTGTCTCTCTGTCTCAGGAGCAGATGATGAAAAATGGTAGTGTATCATTTTCAGGCCCCGTGACACCGTGGCCCTTATGACATTTAGCTCGGGGAGTTCCTGCTCGGCTCTATCTGTCACATGACCGGTTCTCGCTCTCAAATCCAATCTCCACACACCCATAGCCTTCAATCTAATAGAACATTCAGCTCTTGCCTAACTTTGTTTTTCTTTCAGAAATAAACTATCCAACTAAAACAGAAACACATCGTGCTATACGGCTGACCTTTTGACACGGGAAGTTCTCTGCCTGTGACTGGGAAGTGATGCGGCGTCACCGTCACGCTGGAGACATTGGTCCAGAATCGAATAAGCTCTGTAGTCTGTTGTACAACAATGTAGATTTTATTTGCCTGCATTTGCCCACATTCCCAAATCTCATTTAAAACATCACCCCATGGGAATCTAGCACATGCGGAATGGCCATTTAAAAATATTCCACATGAACTACAACTGTGGTCAGTTGCAACAGAGAATAATAAGCTTGGGGGGAAAAAAACTAATTTGCAGTAAATACAATTAGCATAAACGGAGCAATTCCAAAAGGGCCCTCACACCATCAGTGCTCGGGCCCTAAATATGATATTAAAAGCAAGTGTGCAGCACTGAATACATTTTAAAAATTGTAATTTTTAATGTTGTTTAAATGTCTATGTGGCATTTTTAATATGCTTTGAGACAAACCATGTGCAAATTCATCAGTCAACACTAGTTGCTGAGTATTTTCTTCTCAAAACTGCAGTGTAGTCTCAAAATGGTTTGAAACCATCCATTTCCTACCATCACAAACATGTAACCAAAGTGTTTCTAAGGATGCTTATTTTTAGAAGACAGCTGTCTGTCTCTGAGATGGCGAATGGGAACATGGTTTGTGTAACATTAACAACACATTATTAGCTGTTTGATACGTAGTCAAGTCAAAGGCAATCTATTACCGTTATGTGTCCGACGTTGCGGAGACTAGAGAGCATTACCATTCTGACCATTGATTTGTAGATGACCCTGTACAATTCGCTCTTCCTCTTCTTTTGAATCAGTTTCTAGTTCAAGCATATATGGCTGAATTACACCAATATTTCCAATTACCATTGTGCAGTGTTTGCTACAGTTGACCGAGTGGATCAGGTAGACCGATGGTGTGACTGAGTGGAGGCGGGGACTAAATTTGCATATTAACATTAATTTAGTCTAATATACTCAATCATTCAACTCATGTCATGATCAGCTAAAAAGTAAACCTTGTTACTTGGTATCTATTACAGGATACTAGTACACGATTTGGAAGGGGCGTAATGAAACAAAGCACTGTTTATGTGTATAATCAGGCATTCATCCACCCAGAAAAGTAGTCCCCACTTTTTAATAAAAAAAACCCCACTGTGATGCACATTGAGCAGCAATGTATGAAGGTGCTACAGTATATAAAGGTCTTATATACATTGAACTTATTTTTTTTAAATTGTGTGTGTGTGTGTGTGTGTGTGTGTGTGTGTGTGTGTGTGTGTGTGTGTGTGTGTGTGTGTGTGTGTGTGTGTGTGTGTGTGTGTGCGACCTGTGATGGACTGGCCATCTGTCCAGGGTGTTTCCCCTGCCTGTGGCCTGAGATGCTATAGATAGACTCCAGTATAACGGATGGGTGGATGAATGGATATATAATTTATATTATTTGTGTTATTATTATTATTATTATATCATTTTAACCTCAACAAACCGTCTTCACTGAAGTATTCCTGTAAGTGCTTTAAAAAATGTCAAGCTTCACATTTCTGCTTTTAACCTCTCTGGAACACTTGGGTGCTTGCTTCCATTATAAGTTCATTGCTATAATGAGTTTTCCATTTTTTTTCTTTATCCATTTTTAACCATGTTTCAATGAATTTGAATATCTTTTTCCAACAAACTAAAGGAACAAGTCAAGTTGTCCTTTGGTAATCGAAAGCATTCCACACAGGTTCTCTATAGAACTCAGTATTTAGCCCATAATATTCCTTTAAGTGCACTTTCACAATTTGTGGGTTTGAAGGACCGATTCTGAGAACTTCTCTGTTTCAAAATTAAGAAACAAAAGTGGCCCTTAACACATATTCTCTCTCTCTCTCTCTCTCTCTCTCTCTCTCTCTCTGTCATTCTCTTTCCCTCCCTCGCTCTTACATTCTCCCTTCCTCTCACTCATCTGTCTGACATGAATTTTCAATCTCACTGTTTACCTTCCACTGCTGTGCCTAAAACATCACTGGACATAGATAGAGCGCACATGAGAGAGAGTGAGCGAGAGAGAGACCGGGAAGAAGATCAAGAAGAAGGTGGAGAGA
>NC_138236.1:18905172-19162672 GCF_964197995.2 Scardinius erythrophthalmus
CCTTCAAATTGTGTGTTAATTCCCTTGACTTGAAAGCCAGAGGCTCATATTGACTTTTACAAAGCTTTTAGAATCTTATTTTCTAATGATATGACTAACACTGAATCGGGCCTTTTTGATTTTACTACATTTTTTTAAGGCTTGTATTTGCACATTTATCTATAGGCCTATCTCATGATATTGTTAGAGTTGACTGTAATCATATTTGTCAGTCAGTTCAATTACAGCCTACTGACGAAAAGTGAGCAAAGCTAAACATGTTTATTATACATAATGATGGAATAACTTTTTTAAGTGCAATACATATTTTACTTTACATTTCCAAAAAGACACATATGTAGCGAGATGAAGTGACATTAACCACATACAAATCTATTTTTACATTAACTAGGGCTAAGGTATTAATGTTCCATTGAATAAAACCAAGTAAATCTCATTATGTTCGTTTTTTAAGCATTTTTACATTTATTCCAAAATAACACCTAAAGGCACAATTGAACAATTTAAACTATATATTTTATTTGTGAACTGATGTTCTGCTGTTCTTTTTAATAGTCAACTTATTTTCATCAGTTATTAAGTTTGGTAAACACTGATCACAGACGAAGACTTAGCTTTTTCACCAAGCTGAATGCTCACTAAAAATCCCTACATTTCAAGTTTTCAGTCCATTTCAAGTTTGATTTTGACGTGACATAAATCGGTGATATCTAAACGGCCGTGTTGTTTACTTACTTTTTAATTAGTCTTCCCATTAAACACTATCATTTTGTTCACTCAGGTCGATTCGCGAACGCGCACGAAAACAAGAGGAGGGATTTATCGCACGAACCAATCATATCCAATCATAACTGGCATTGCCTCCTCTCTCGTGACTTTCCCCCATTAACTCTCAATTCACCCCATCAAACCCACAGCACGCTTTAGGGGGTCTGTTCAAACTAAATGAGTTCAGAGGAGGCACTTGTCACTTAGCCTAATGTAACTTTACCTGCTGGTATCGCTGGACAGTGTTACTTTAGATAAACGAGTGATTTATAATGTCACATTTTGTAATATTTGCATTGTTTTTATTTTTATAACATGGATTGTTTTCTGATTTATTTTTTGTGGAGGCACTGCCTCCCTTGCCTCATGGAAGGAAACGTCCCTGCAGTTTTCAGTTTGTATTTTATTTCGCACATAGTTTCTTCTCCGATTGTGAAAATCCCAGCGATTTTCCCTTAATTTTAGAGGCACCGTGTATCTGCAGATTTATTTACCATAGTAAGAAGAAACACTAGACTCACATAATTGTGACGTCCAATTAGACACCATAATTCACAAAACATCTCAGGTAACAAAATTTAATTGCAACTAACCTATTGCCGACAACTATATACAGTCTTCATAAATCGCCATACTTTGCCTCAGGTGCAAGATATTATGAATGACCAATTAATTGACATTAAATTACAAAATAAATTAAATTAAGTTAAAAATGCAGATAACACTGTAAAAAAAAGTTGCTGCCTTAAATTTAAGTACAATCACCTTGGATTTTTAAGTCATTCCAACTTAAATTACATTAAACTGACTTAAAAATTGCTTAATTTATTTTGATGAGTTAAAGCAATGTAAAAACAAATGTTGTCATAACTTATGATGATATAATTTTTACATTGTATTTGTTCTTAATTATGTACTTAAAAAAAAAAATTTGTAAGGCAAAAGGCTATACATTTGACAAATAATGTAACAAAAAACATAAAATAAATGTTCTCAGCACCACCAGCAGTTAAGAAAGTGTATTTTTGCGAGCAGTGTTCATAAAGCTATAGGACTGTGCATGTTTCCAGGGGAGAGCAGCTGATCTGGCCTCCTGCTGATGTAGTGCTGATCAGAGATCAGATGATGAGGGTTTCTTACAGAGCACTTCCCTGAGCAGCGCTGACATAAATCAGGCCCAGAGAGCTGCACTGCCCCACAGGAATATCCTCTCCCCTCTGAGCACTTACTGTATGTTTGTGTTTGTGTGTGTTTATGAAGGAGAGAGAGAGGGGAGAGAGTCAACCCGCCAACACAACTGCACTTGTTTTATGGAAACAATTTGTTTAGAAAAAAAAACTTAAAAAAAACTAATCCAATTTCATCTAAAAGGACTTCTTTCTTTTTTTAAGTTAGCAATAATTGTATACAGTGAAGCTGTACAATCTTTTTGATAGTCCGTCAAGATAGTAATATAAATTTAAAATGGAAACAAATACAATAGTAAAATTCATAAATGCTTTGGAATTAGATGGAATAAAGTTCTTGCTTTGATTGATTGTTTTTAATTTGATCAAGTTTTGACCACACTGCAAAAAAAGCATATCAATAAGTTATGACAACATGTGTTTACATTGCTTTAACTCATCAAAATAAGTTTGAAAACATTTGTTTTATGTTATACAAGATTGAACTCCTTTTTAAGTCAGTTTAATGTCATTTAAGTTGAAATGACTTAAACATCCAAGTTGATTGTACTAAAAAAAAAGAATTAAGGCAATTAATATATTTAATTAATATATATATATATATATATATATATATATATATATATATATATATATATATACACACATATATATACATATTAAATACAATTAATATATTTAATTAATTAATATATATATATATTCTATATATATCTATATTTGTTTAGGTCCTTAAAATACCAACTTCACATTTTCACTTTCTTTTCTTTTACTGTGTGAGTCTCTGTAATGTAAGAAACCTGGACAGTTGATCTCATTGTTCTTTAAAGCTCAGTGAGACAGCACAGAGCTCTCTTGTGCACAGATGCCTCTGCCAACGAGAAGAACCCCCAGCATGCTTGACAGTCGGGATAATATTTGTTTGGAATGGGCTGTGTTGGTTTTGCAAATATTTATTTTGGATTTTCTGCCATGGATTTTTGGGTGTTGTGTCTCTTTGCAAAATTCATATGAACTTGGATGTTATTTATTGAAAGAAATAGTTTCTGCCTTGGATTCCTAAAACTCAGACTTGTAATATAGGGAGCGTCCAATCCCTGCCATAAATTTTTACAGCTTCTTTCATCTTCTTTAAGGTTCCCATTGGCCTTGGTAATAGCTTTCTTCTTAACAAGTCATCAATTTTGTAAGAGCATCTCAATCTCTGCATTGTCATGGTTTTCCATGTTGTCTCCACATTTAGTCTTCACAATACTCCTGCATGAAAGTTATACATTCATATATTATATATGTATAAATATTTCTTTTCTATTGGTTGGTTGATTAAATGATTGGTAGCATTGCATTTTGTGCAAAATGGAAGTGATATCTGCTTTGTAGCTGATTTGTAATGTTTGGTTAAATTCCAAAACTGTTAATCCCTTTAAATACAAAAATCCCCATTTAAAAGATTGTGAAAAAATGTAGCAGCATATTTTAAGTGTTAATACTTTTATTTTAAAGTGAATAAATAAAAGTGTCATTAAAAATATAAAACGGTAAATTAAACATTTGAATTATATTTAATTGTATGTTTTTATTACACAAGTAAATCTACATAATATATAAAATATTATAAAGACATAAAATAAGATTTACAGCTCTTTCACAGAATGATCTTTGTCCACGAGAGAAAATAATTTATTTTAATTAGTGAGCAGTCAGCCTTGGACGCTCATAGAGATCTGACACACACACACACGCACACACACAAAAATTGTATTTCACCCTCAACAACTATATTTAGGTTAATGAACCTGATCTTTTCTAATGCATCTCCAATCTCAAATGTGTGTGTGTGTTTGTGAATGTGTTAAGTTAGGGTGCTAAAAGTACTACAGTCAGGACTAGTGCTGATACATTACTGTGAGGAGTCATGCCCTTCACTGCAATAGCATCCTTTCCTTACTCTCTAAAAGCCTGGGTCAGCAGTTCACACTGTAATGACACATGCGAATATACCATGTCTGCATATATGAGTGTGTGTGTGTGTGTGTGTTAAGAGAAAGGAGAGCGAGCAGCAGAGTATTTCACGTGCCCTTAAGAGACCGGATAGCTTTAGGCACAAGCGAGGTTGTCACGCAAGCTTGTGTGTGTGTTAGAGACAGTGTGTAAAAGCATGTAGGCTACGAGAGAATACTGTCTACTAACCATATTTCAAGACGGTTAGCTGCAGTGAAAGTGACCTTGATGAATAATTATTAATGCATTTATTAAATAATATGGATATGAGTAGCATTTGAACATTTTGTTTGCATACTATTTCCTTGAATATCCCTTGAAATCCTTCTTTTCTGTTCACTTCTAAATCTCAAACCATCTCATATTATTCAGTTTGCTTTAGATTAGTTGCAATTTTTTTAATATACAGTACCATTCAAATGTCTGAGGTCGACAATTCTCTTTTGTTTACATTTGATCAAAAATACAGCAAATACAGTTTTCTATTTTAATATATTTTAAAAAGTAATTTATTCCTATAATGGCAAATCTGAATTTTAAGCAGTCTTCAGGGTCACATGATCCTTCAGAAATCATTATAATATGATTTAATGCTCAAGAAATAATAATTATTATTATCAACGTTGAATCAGTTGTCCTGCTTATTATTTTTGGTAAAACCATGATACAGTTTTTTTCCAGTATTCTTTGATGAATAGAAAATTCAAAAGACCAAATTTATTTGAAATAGAAATCATTTGCACACATTATAAAGGTCTTTACTGTCAATTTTGATCAATGTAATGCATCCTCGCTGAAGTATTAATTTCAATAAAAAAGTAGTTATTTTACTGCAGATAAGGTAGAGTATATATTTATGTATATTGTTTTAAAACAGTTTAAAACGTTTTTCTTATGTTGACTTATTTCCTATTGAAACAGGAAGTTTGGATTTGGAATATTGGAAAGCCAAAAGACTTAATTTTGTCAGCCATGAACCATTTGCTGCTTGCTGTCGATTACATTTTTGGAGGTGGGACATTCTCCTGCCAGCTAGCATTTGATTGGACAGTGTAAGAAGAGTAACCATTGATTTTGACCTGTAAAACTATTTAAAAATAAATCAATTTCAATCTGCATATTTGCTAAATGTGATATAGATGGCCCCAAACCTACCCAAAAAACCCAAAACAAAACTCTGGAGGTAAAGGTTTTAAAACAAAGCTGAATCCAAAGATGCATGACTATCATTCGCTTCATTCTGTTTTACAGATAAACAATAATTTTCTTAAATGTGTTCCAGGTCTGCATTTCTCACCAGCTGTGTCAGTATGCCATGTCCTACTTCCACAAGTGATCACATCATTTCCTGTTCATTCAGCCTGGAGGCGAAGAGGCTGAGCAATCCGATTGGCTGCTTTATGTAATAACTGTCAGACAGGTTGATTGATTGGCCAATATGAGGTGGTGACTCTGCTCATATTCACCGGACCGCTTCGACTCTCCTGCTCGCTCTTCTTCCCTCTGAATGGCCGTTGAGTGCTTCCTTTCAGTGTTTGTCAGCTAGAGACGTTTATAGTTTTTTCAATTAAAAGAATGCAGTGGATGTGTGATAATGACCCTGATGATAATTGCACACCGCAGTGCAGCTTGAGATTTGTATGGCAGTTTATAGCTTCATCTCTCAGCTGTTGTGTTGAGTGTGCTGGTCTCACTGGGCCGCGGCATCAGCGGTGGTGGGAGACGCATCATATGCGCAGCTGTAAAGCTTAAAACATCCCTCATCACAAGAGTTACTCATATGCTCCAAGTTAGGGTGCGAAATAGTTCAAATGAATGTGCGTTTCTTACCTGAGACTATTCACCTATTATTCAAACATAATGATCAAGAAATTATGATTCATAGTTTTTCCACTTAAAACAGTGAAGTGATTGCACATTTCCTGTAATGCCAATCAGAATGTTTTATAATAATATTTAGACAGTAACTTACCAGAGTTGTGGAACTGCTCTCTCACTTTCTTGCGTAATCACTTGACAGTGTGGTCCAAATTACAGTTCATTCCCTCAAACAACCCAATTATGGTGTGACGTTTAAATGTGAATGTGAAATCAGAATAACACTAGTACCTTGTAAACACAGTTTATCAACTAACTGATAAACATCTGTGCATCCTGACTCCTTGGAAATTGCGCAGAACCCAGCCAATCAGATTAGAACTGTTTATTGTCGTTTATTGCGGTTTACCGTGTAAGAATATTCTAGTTCTTGCCATTTTTGCATGTAACATGCTTCAGATGACCTTTGAAATGTTTCTGGTTGTGGCATTTCTAAAGAAAGTGTCTAATTATATTAATAATGTTGCAAAAGATTTCTAATAAATACTGTTTCTGTTCTACTTTCCATTCTGTTTGGTTTCTACTTTTTGTTTTATCAAAGAATCCTGAAAACGCGTCTCATGTCTTTTTTCAAGTCTTTTTTGGTACTCAAGTAAATCTCTCAACATATCTTTTAAGAGTGTTTAGAATTGTTTGACTATAATGTAACACAAAAATGCAGATTTGTATATATAATATGTAAATGTACAATATTAGGGGAAATAAAAGAATGTACAACAACGCTGCTGCAATAGATGTAGTGTAATTTTACTGGAAATATGAGTTAACCACCAAACAGCCGGTAAGATTCAGTGATGCGTTTAAGATGAATACTGACACTGTTGTTTTTAGACTGACGTCATACAATGTGTCATGTCAGCTGGAATAAGTGAATCAATTAAGCAAGAGAGAAAGAGAGGGGGAAAGGAAGTGACACAAGCTTAGATCACACCAACCTTCTCATTATCACATTGAGACTGCCCACTTAATAAAAAGCAATTGCAACTTTGTATGAAATAAAATGTGTCATGTATCTATGTTAAAAATAAGATTGTTTGTCCAATCTATGGAGGATGGGAAGGAAGGAGACAGTAAAAAGCTTTAAATGTCAATTTTTTTATTTTTTTTATTGAGTAATGAGTTTGACACAGATGTATTTTGATTTTAGTACAATATTACTGTGATTTTACACTACTGAGACAATCTTGACCCTCAAATGCCTACAGATCAATCATTAATATTATACAGATCAAACTAAAAGCACCTAGTATGTCGAACATAATACCCTTATGCAAACATATGGAAAATAAAACGTCAAACACAAAGCAAATTAAACATTTTCTGGACCCTAAAAAGAGTGCACAAATTGGCAGCCTGTTAGGACTCTTGCCAGAGACAAATCTGAGCAACTATAGTCAGCAATCACAGCTTAATAATGATAAAAGCAGGCACAAAAAATCCAGTTAAAACAAATGATCAATGGACTCTAAATGACAGGTAGAACTGAAACAGACAAAACAACTTTTCAAATGCAAAGAAAAAAAAAAAAAAGAATTAAACCGCTTTTTCCAAAATCAATTTAAACTAGATGCAAATGAATGTAAATCAAGGAAATGGTCACATGATCTTGCAGTGCTGTATTATATTAATACTCGTCTTCATGTATAATTTCCCACAATTTACTATTATTCCTCATACTGTATACCTGTATCAGCAAATCCTTAAATGCTTTGGCCATATTGCAGTCCTATAAAATAATACCAATTAAACTTTATTGACAGAGAGAGAGAGAGAGAGAGAGAGAGAGAGAGAGAGAGAGAGAGAGAGAGAGAGAGAGAGAGAGAGAGAGAGAGAGAGAGAGAGAGAGAGAGAGAGAGAGATTTCAACAGTAAAAGCAGACCTACTCCAGGTGGGACGAAGTCAATCGGCGTTGAGAGCAATGGGAGAGAGCGAGGGATGGAATGAGAGAGAGGAGGGAGGTGAAGATGAATGTAGTTAATTAAGATGAGCAGGCAGTGAAGACAGTGCAGAATTACACAAACACTAATTAGAGTCTTCGTTAGGGGGCACAAAATGAGAGCAGCGCATCCATCATCTCCCCTCTCCTCTCTCTTTCCTCCCTCATTCCAACCTTTCTCTCCTCTGTCTTTCCCTCTGCTCCCTTTATTCTCTTTCTTTTTTTCCCATTTTAACATATTGGTGTCTTAGTTTGTACTTCCTGCTTGTGGCTAATAGAGATCATGACGGTACTTCAGTCGCACGGGCCACTTCCCCCGTCATCATGCTTATTTTAACCTCTCCTCTCTCTGACCCCTCCCCTCTCCCTTTTATTACAGACATGAAATTCAGCATCAGCACAATTTTTATTGTTTCCCTCGTTCTCTTTAGTCTGTCAATGTACCATGTCTCTCTTTCTGCTCTCATTCGCTCCATTTAACATCCATCCATCCATCCATCCACCCACCCATCCATCCATCGGAAATATACTTATTTACTTCCAGGTTTAAATTTTAACCCTGAGGGATTAAACCCTATGATGATATATCAATTTAACAAATAAATGAATGCAAATTGACATTGCAAAAGCAATACATGTGCATTTTCTAGGGTTTGTTGATGTATCTCCCCATGTGAGACAAATGGATATAAACAATGAAAGTACTGCCAAATGGGGACATTATGATGCTAGTCAGTGAGCTAGATCTGAAAATATAGATAACATTTATGTCTGAAGTCAGACATATGGAACAAATGAGAGATATTATAGTTTCATAACCTCCAGCATTCACAGGCTGATCAGCACCAGCTGGGTGACAGAAATTACAAATCAAATCTGACTTTTTGAACAGGCAGTGGAAAAATCAGGACTAACAACATAAGAGCGTAACAGTTTTATAAGTGCAGGATAACTTTTTGCTGTAACGGGGAAAAAAAATCATTTCACACTAAATGGGTCAATGGCAAAAGAGTGTGCATGATAAAGAAAACTTACAAAAGGCAAAGTATTTAAAATAATAATAATAATGAAAATATCTATCTTAAATTAATAATCCATAAGTATCTTTGTGTTTTTTTTTTGTGTGTGTGTTTTTTTGGTTGGTGTCTCTCACATGACATTTTAAAGCCATGCCATTTCACAAAGAGTTACATTTTTTTAATAATTTAACGAGATTTATTGATATGACACACAGTCATGACTCATGTCTGTATATATTATTTCTTGTTTTTTTTTTTTTTCCTGCATGATTCTGCATGACTTTCATTTAACAGACACACTTTCTTTCAAATGTTTCAAACATTTGAACAAAACTAAACTCTCCAGGAAATATTATCAGAATACCAAACTACTGTACTTAATGAGGTTCTGTTTTCAAGAAGTTTATTCTTTTAATTATCTAAAATAGTTTTTAAAAAATCAGTTGCGTCACACATTTTATAACCCCAAAAATATCAAATTGAAGTTTAATTCAGAAATTTAAAACAAGTATAACTGTGTAAATGAACTGCATTTCTAAAATACTAAATTAATAGATCTGGAGTCTGGACCCAAAAAAAGGGGCATCATGTCACTGACCCAAATAATGCATCAATTAGGCCCATTGGAAAAATTCAATATGTTCACATTATATCTATATGACTTGGCGAGATGATGCAAAAAAATAAAAAAATAAAAATAATAATAATAATAAAATCGGACATGTTTGTATTTATTCGCTGGTTCACAAAAAACAGATAACTAAACCACACACGTAACAAATTCGTTGCCATTAACTCAGTTGCCATTCTAGATCTGTTTAATCTCCATATTTAATTTTCTTTAATTACAGTATTCGATTTTCCTAATATGTAATTAGAGAAGTGGCAGTTGTTGCCATGGTTTTAGATTTCTGTTCTGCTGGGTCATTAGCTGGTTTAATAGTATTCTTCCTGAAATAGATAAAAACTTCTCTCCTCTGAGACATTAGGCTACATTTGCTCAAAGAAATCATGTCTCATCTCTCTTACGACACTGCGCTAATGTTATGTCTAGACAATTTCTTTTTCTCTCCAGGCATTTTACCAAGAAATGATGGGAAGGTTGATTAAGTCACACGGCTGGTTTTAGTGTTGATGTGCCTGTGGTGCCATGGTTTAGTCAAATGTTTCTTTTCTTTACTCTTTTCTCGAACCACCAGGAGGTTTAGTGATTCACAGGTGAGAACGTGCGGTAGTGCTCCCTGTCTGTGAATTGTGAGGGGCGTTTAGAGTCCCGATACGCACTTACGCAGTCATGAGGTTAAATCATGCTTATCAGAGCTGTAGGAGCATCTCAACTCATATATCATCTCCACTGCGAGTCACAGAGCTTTAAATCTCATGAACTGTATGTGAGATCCAACCAATTTCTCATTTAGCCCTTTACATTTAGACACTCTTTAAAAAGCGTAAAGAGTGTCACAAACACACTGCTAACCTAATTATGTTTTCAGTAGGGTGACAGTGTTTTCCGTAACTAGCTATTTTTTGAGGTGTAGGCCCATAGCCCAACCAAGCGGCACATTGTTGGTTTTAATGTCTGAGCTGAGGAAATAAATCAAATGCACTCACGTGGCCCTTTCTCGTTGAAAAGTACGATTCAAGTACAATTTGTTTTTATTCTCTTTGGTTTTCTTCACATACTACAGTAAAACACACACACACACGGATTAAAGCATACATGCAAGCACATTTGTAGACTAAGCATGCTGTGGATGTGTATATATCCTGATGAATGTATTTTTCTTTGTATCTGGCACTGAATAAAGATGGAGGAAGAGGAAGGGGAAGAATACAAAGAGAGATATCAAGAGAGACAGCTACTTAAGCAGAGACTAAACTATTTAACGTTTCACCCAGCTTTGCTCTACCTGTCAGGCCTGGCTGACTCTGACTGAGTGTGTGTGTCTGTGCACTACAGTATCAGAGACACAGCAGATTAAGTAATAGCCTACAGTAATGCTTTCTGTAAAATATTACGGATAACAAATAAAAAACTTCAGTGGATCTAGAGTTGGACTAAACTGATTTCAGGATTTCAGGCTTGGAGGGGATCACCTATGGACCTTATTTAGTTTTGGTTTCATTCTTTAACAGTGTTGCTTCTCTCAACTCTGTCCTCTCTTTCACCAATCCATCCATTCTCCAAGGCCTTAGCTCTCAGATCTGCTTCTGTTCATTCTGCCTCTCTCTCTCTCTCTCTCTCTCTCTCTCTCCCTCTCTCTCTCTCTCCCAGGTTGATTTATTGCTTCTTGTTGGAAAGGTTGGCGTTTTAATAACTCAAGTCCTCCACACCAGAACGAGAGAAAAAAGCTAAAAAATAAAATAAAAAAACTTCTGTAAGCACAAAATAAACACGTGGAAAACTGGCTCTGTTTTCACTTTTTGCTGTTTTTTTTTTTCCGTTCTCTTTATCAGTCTTTTTTCATGTCTTTTTGATGTAAGGGTCATTCTATGGAATGCATAACTTTTCTAGTTTAATAAAGAGATTTTATACTAAGTGTCAGTAATGGGGAGGGTTGGGGAAAGACCTGGCAACCTACCCCAGAAAAATCATTGCCAAGAAAATTCATGGACAGTCTCTCGCATATGGAAAGAAATGGCCCTTAGAATCACCAAGAGTCGAGACTGAAATGGTTAACGAAGAAATGAATTTCGGTAATTAATGTAAATGGTATTGTGCCATTTCAAGCTAAATTAATCCATTTATTATGTGTGTGTGTGTGTATGTATATATATATATAGTTTATATATATATATATATATATATATATATATACAGTATATATATATATATATATATATATATATATATATATAGAGAGAGAGAGAGAGAGAGAGAGAGAGAGAGAGAGAGAGAGAGAGAGAGAACATTATTAGCTGCGCGATCCACTGAGAAACATTTCAATTCAGCGCAGAATTCTCTATCTCTATTATAAACCCACAAATACAGATGAAACAGCGCTGATATTCTCAACATACTGACGCAAAAAACAGGCGAAACATTGTTCCGAGAACAAACCAGTTAGAAGACATTTCACACCACAACTTATGAATTAACTTTAGTAAAACAATGCTGTTATATTAATATAGTCATATATAAATGTATTAAATGTAATGCAGTAATGTTTTGTTTAGAAGTTATGGCAGTTTATTTATTTATTTATTTATTTATTTATTTATTCATTTTTATACTAAATGTTTGGGCTACTGTTTTTGATAACACATACAATAGGTTTATAGAAAATCAACAAAAAAATCAAATATTTTCATAATTTTTCAGGATTTTTTTTTTTAACGCTTGTAAGTCTGAACCAGAATATCAAGATATTTTATTATTTCCCATATGATGGTGAAAAGTAAAAAAAGCTTCACCATGTTATATGTATAATAAATATTGGAGTATAACAAATAAAAATCCCTTCTAGATTATTTTATCCCTTGAGGTAGCCCTCGCACACAAAAAGGTTGGAGACCCCTGGTATATAGTAACTATATGTTTTATAATTACAAGTTTGTGTAATTTGGGGTTTCTGTAGCCAGTGACATTTCATTATTTGTATTTTATGGCATTGTACATTTTTTGTTTTTATTTGAAGGCTGAGGCTTCATTAATAAACACAACCCCAATTATCATCATTGGTTTTGAGATGTTACTTGCTGTGAATACCTTGTCCGATAGGCTACAGTATTGTGGCATAGTATCAGGACATCCTGGTTAGTGTTTGTCCCACACGGCTAGAGGCAAATGGCCAGATGATGGGCCTATTTGGGAGAAAGTAGGGCTGTTTTTTAGCCCCAGTCTGTCCCTGGTGATGATAACACTACAAAAAATGCTGTTTGAAAAATTGTTTCCAGTCCAAATATCTAAAAATTCTTAAATCAAGATGCATTTACTAGTAAATTGGTATAAGATATAAGATGTTTCCGTTTGAATTAAAGGCTCACCAACAAATTAAAACTATATCCCATAATTTACTCACCCTCAAGCTATCCTTGTTGTACATGACTTTCTTCTTTCAGCCAAACACAACCAGAGTTAGGTATATTACGAGTTTATGAAGCTCCAAAAAGTGCATCCATCCATCATAAAAGAAATCCATACGGATCCAGAGGGTTAATAAAGGCCTTCTGAAGCAACACGATGCGTTTTGTAAGAAAAATATCCAAATGTATAACTTTATAAATTATTATCACTGTCTTCCGGTAACGGCCATACGCAAGCCTAGTTCCGGTGGAAAAGTGACCTCTGACCATCAATATGACAAAACAATCAGCCTGAATATGATAATATGGCAATCAACCAGACTAAATTATAGAAACCAAAAAAGTTAAGGCAATTATAATTAGTTCCTCAAAGAAACAGCAGCATTTTCACTTTGTGAAATTTGATGGGTTAAAGTAGATCACGAAGGTCTATGGACATTTCAGTGCTTTTTAAGTTGAAAGCAGTCAAATACCAAACGTGTTTTCATGGCACAGTACACCTGCAAAAGTGTGGGTGCATGTGATCTTGCATGTTTGATATTTAATTATTCCTCTAAGCCCTCAATCGCTAATAAACAGCATTAAGGCCTATGAAAGGAGAACCATCCTCATAAAGGGCTAATGGATAAAAAGAGGAAATAATGAAAGGATAGAGTTGGAGAAAAGCGAGAGTGATTTCAAACACTAAAGGAAGACTTTATATAGAGGCCGATTATTCACACTGATCATTAGAGAGAGATATCACTTTCACTCATTTACTGAAAAGAGCGAGAGAGTGGGGGAGAGGAGAAAAGGGTAATCATTAGAATGATATCACTTTCCCTCTGTCTCTAATGAGCGACGGAGCGAAAGAGAGAGAGATAGAGAGAGTGAGAGAGATCTAGAAAGCAGACAGACAAATAGAAAGAAAAACATCCTGGGTGAATAGATGGATGAACGAATGGACAGACAGGCAGAGTATATACTCAAACTCCTGCCATTATTTTAATCTGTTTGAGTTGATGGATGTAGGCTATATATTATCTACATCATGACATGTAAACAAATAAGTTGAGTCGTATTATTATGTATCATCCCATTATACCAATCAACCGCCTTTATGACAGCATAATAATATTCTCTCTGCCCACACACCTCTGTGTCAACCAAAATGCAAATGGTTTTTTACAGACACACACACACACACACACACAAATACAGACACAATCAAACACTGTGATTATGCATATAAGCCTGAATCAATCCGACTGCCTCGCATATTTACATATGCGTGAGCAATTAACAAAGCTTGAGGAGACAGACTTAATTACAATACATAAATTGGGATTAACAGAAACACAGCGTATTAGAGTTTTAATTAAACATATTTATTATTTATTTCACAAACACAGGAACAGGAATCAGCAGAGGAGACTGGGGTGAAGGGAACGAAATGAAGGAGGAAGAAATCTGCACCATCATCTCGAGCCTATCCCGTCCTCCAACTCTGCATGTGCCTTTGGGGAACAATTAACTTTTACTTCCCATCAGCACGAGCCGCCCATGCTCCCTAAACCCACTTTAATACAAACAGCCACACCTACAAAAGATGTCTATCGCAATTTAACCATCCAAAATTATGTCTTCTATAAACATGTGCCTTTTTCAAATCTCAAAAGACCAAAAATTCGAGTCGTTATGCAGTCTAATATATGTCCACCCTTAAAACCCTGGCCCTGATAAAGCTCTAAACCCCCCGCGGACCACTCATTTTCAGGGAAGACACAGCAAGATGAAAGAAGAGTCTAAATTAATTGCCTGAACACTACACTGGACTATGTGCTGACAATGCTTCCCAGCAGTGCATGAACAGGATAGGGCTGAGAAAGACATTGAGTAGTTACTCTGTAGGAATCAGAGACTCCTGGGTAATAAACATTATGCCAGGCCTCCATATATACACAGAGTCTGGATGCTAACAACTGGTTCTCAACTGGTGGGTGGCGGACCTGTTCTGGGAATTAAGGAATGCAGGGAAAACAAAATGCAACTTTAAAAATATAACCAAGTATATAATCATATTGGACCGCAAAGTAAATAGGCTTGTCAACATTTGGTAAAATACACACCCATAGTTTTTAGTTGGTGTCAAGGCAGTGTATCCAACCAAATCAGGGTCATGCTGAATATGGCCCAGCGTATTTACATGCGTTCACACAAGTTCACACACAATGCGTTTTTGCGTTTATCTGCGCTATTAGTAAATTGGTTTCTATGTAAACACACGCTAGATGTACATTACCTGCTGCCTTGCCTTGTCATTGTCTCGTGCGTGTATCCACGTTTTTAAAGCTACACTGTGTAATATTTTAAGTTGATTTTTAGCAAAAAACACTTTGTTCTTTCAAAATGATACGTTCTCATGTATAACCAACTAATTAAGTATTCTCGTAAGTGTATAATCTGCCATTTAGAATACATACGAGCGAGTCGCTCGAATGGTGGAAGCCATGTTGCGCATCCATCTTGAAAAGACATTAGACAAACAGGGACATACCTGGAAATTCAAGCTTCGCCTTTCGCGTTTTTACACTCAGTAGCACCGTGAAGAAATGCGAAAGGGAGATTACTCGCGACTGCCGGCAGATTTGAAATAATACGGCCACCATAGGAGTTAAAACGCCCTCGGAATGGGAGGGGCTAGAAAGTAATATTCAGTTGGTAGTCATATACAATTTCACCGCTAGATGGGAGTAAATCCTACACAGTGTAGCGTTAAAGGTGCGTTTATGCCATGTTGTAATTAGCTTAATTACGAGATTTCAACTTGTAAGATGGGAATTTTTTAAGAGCTCCTACTTGTACCACATGACTGCTGTACCACCTGATTGCTGCATATTCATTTAGGCATTGATAGTGTCGCCATAGAAACACATCATTTCCACACTGTAAAAAATTTGGAGTAGGAATTACTTGAAAAAAGCTTGCTAATTTTTTTCACTCAGAAAATGCTAGTAAATTTACAACGTTTGCCAAGTAAAACCTAAACATATTTATCAGTAGCTTTGATTAGAAATCTTTAAGTTAAATTTACTTGGAATATGTAATTAAGTAAACTTTACTTAACCTAGTTAAGTGAAAGTAACAAAGATAATAAGTAATTTAACTTGGCTAGTAAAAGGTCGATTTAACATCAATTTAGTTGAAATTTCCTTTGCATTACATTTCACTCAAACAATGATATTGAATTATACCAATCATTTATAGTATGTGCTTTACTTAGATTATTTAAGTAATTTATACTACATCATGTCAGATGTTAAGTCTCATGTAACTGCAAATACAGTACCTCAATACTTGGTAGACAATACACAATGACGGTAACATTTGATGGATCATTTTTGTGTTTGAATGTGTCATTTTGAGCAGAAAATTTACTCGAAATGTCACAAAATGGCAAATTACTAATCCTGACAACAAAAGCAATGATAAAACAGTGTAAATACAGCTGGAAAACAGTGAAAAATGAACCTCATTAATTATTCAAGGCCCAGTGCATGATGGGAACCCCAGTATCAGAAAAGTTGAGTAATTTTTACTTAATTTTATTGAGTAGATACGTACGCTTTCATTTCTACTCGCTTGAATTAAGTACTGATATGGAATTTACTTAGTTTTTTTAATTATTGCCTGGACTAACTTTTTCATGTAAATTACATTGTTTTTTTTCAGTAGTATTTACTTAACCAAAAAATCATTTTTTACAGTGCAGTCCCACAACTTGAACAGCTTGTCGAACATTATATGCATGGTTGTGACTTTTTAAAAAAGTCCAAAACAGTATGCTACTTCCACACCTAAGATATATATTTCACGGTCACTGTTATGCTTAAAGGGGTGGTATAATGCCCTTTTCACAAGATGTAAAATAAGTCTTTGATGTCCCCAAAGTGTGTATGTGAAGTTTTAGCTCAAAATACCCCACAGATATTTTAATATAGCATGTTAAAGTTGTCACTTTTTGAGGGTGAGCAAAAAAGTTTTTGTGTCTTTCCCTTTAAATGCAAATGAGCTGCTGCTTCCAGCACAGAGGGCGGAGCTTCAACAGCTTGAGTCCTTTTACCGCACACACACATGCACTGAAAATTTCAAAAACTTTTAGCCTTTTATGTACAAACTGGAGTCAGAAAGATGGAGAGACTCAAGAAGAAGTGACAACATGTAGACACCATTTCTGAATGGTTAGTTGATGTATTTATGTAGCCTAGCTTATGTGTAGTTATCTTCTAGTCATTGATTAGCATATTCAGTCTTGATCATCTATTATTCGTGTTCCGGGGGCGGGTTTATGTTGTCCCTACCAGCCGTTTGTTGTAGTCCTTAAAAAGCAATTTCTTTAAAAGAAAATATCTCCCTTTGCTTTATGTCATGGCACGTTTTATGATGCTGTGTCGTGGGTCGAGAGCTTGCGTTTGTTTACATTCTTCAGTCTAGCATTTTTTAAATCGCATGTGCAGTATGTGTTAAATGCAGAGGAGCTGAGAAAGCATTGAAGTCAAATGAAAAACTATTTAGAAGCGGAGTGGAATGCAAAAATTCAACACAGCAGAAAAGAACCATGAGACAGACAGAGAAGTTGCGTGAGATGTATACGTTAAAGACTTATAATTACCACATGTTTTAAAGCAAATAAAAACCCTTCTTTGTGAACTGACCCTCAGGCTTCCAAATTACACTTATACTGTGTAGGCTATATCTCGTGACATGCCTTGCTTATAATTTTACATATTGTGTTCGGGCTTTTGTATGATAAACAATTTTGCTGCTGTGTTGGGTAACCTTTTGTTGTCCAATGTAAAATCCAGGTCCTGTAGCAAAAGCAGTTTAGAACCGTTGCTTCAGATGCTGTGATACTCGTGTGAATCACAAACATTCTCTCTCAGGTTGCGTACTGTACTCTCAAGCTGCCATGATGGTGCACTTTTATTGTCTAAGCGCTGTCATATTTGAACAGCTTTGGCAGAAGTCAATCCCTGCCTGAAAAGTAAATGCTTAAAGAGGGAGCAAGAGAGAGATGAGATAGAATAGGAGTAGATCACCAAGGCAGCAAAGTGGAGCAGGAATTTAACAAGGGGTAAAAAAGGCATGAAACATCCTCTGAATACACTGGGTACCACTAAGGTTGCCAATAACAAGTGTGTGGGAAAGACAAGTGTAACCAGGAAACAAACAGAGAAAGGAAGAGTTGAGCAAGGACAAGATAAGATGTGCAAGTAGTAACATGATAATGGTTTCGATTCCAAGGGAAAACACACAACTAACATGGATTCCAGGAATACACCACATCTTTGATTCAACTTTTTTTTTTTCAAATCAAGATTTTAGTTTAAAATGTATTAATACAGTCTAAAATGACTTATGTAAATTATAATTTACATTTAAATAAAGTGTTTTGATTCAGTAAACAGAAAAAAATTGCCATGTAAAATGTTAAATAACCATTTAAGATTCTGAACTATTTCTAGGTCCCCAATCAAACAAGCCAATTTGCCACATCAAATTATGTAAATAATGTTTTTTATGCTACCAATATTGGTAAATAAAACATTTTGCATTAAATAATTTTCACCATTTTTTTTTTTTTTGTAATTTAAAATAGGTTTCAAATAATTTTAGATGAAATGTAGCCTGTCAGAGCAGGACGCCACTGTCACTGCTTGAAGATTCATGTCAACTAAATGCATAAATGTAATATTTATACCACAATGGGTCTGTACCTATTTTGAAATTGCACAACATCAGAATAACATGTGAAGAGAAATATATTTCTTTTACACCTTTTATTAAAAAAGACATTCATCATTTATGTCTTACACAGACAGCCGTTCAATATCATACGCAATCATATTTTCATATAATTCACGTTCTTGTGTGCAAGTGTGTGTTGTGTGTGCAGTTGGGCATAGAGACAGCAGGCAAGAGACTAAGAAAGAAATAAAGATGACAGGCGGATGAAGGCATCAGTCAGTACATAAGGAGACACACTGAGTTTGAGGGAGCGGCAGAAAATTGAAGGGAAAAATGGAGCGAGAGAGGGCAGAGGGGGGAGGAAAGAAAAAGGCAAAAAGAACATTTTGTAAACAGGTCTCTATAGTAACCAGTGCATAATTTGCTTGGTGGGAGCGAAAGAGGAAAAGAGAAGCGTTTACCGGCTCGGCTTGAGCCCACCACTGTAATTACCCCTCAGAGAGAAAGAGAGAGAGAGCTTTAGAAAGAGAAACTGTGTGAAAAACAAAGGCTACAGCCCAACCTGAATGCCTGCAAGTGACGTGTCTTCCTGCTTGTGTGTGTTTGTGTGTTTTGTTTTGGCAGGGCAGGTTTTTTGCCTAGTTATTTACCTCGTTTGGCGCTTTCCCTTTCATTTACATGAACAAAAGCTCATGCGCTCTCACCTACACACATAAACTGAACTTGAATGGATGCATTGCGTCACATTGTCTTCAGCTGTTAAGAGCCAACAATATGCACCATGTTAGGCCAAAAATAAAGCCAAGCATAAATACATCAATTCCAGGTCTCTCGCTATCACACTTTCTTCATTGAATTTATCATGCAGAGGGGCAGTGTAGAGTGAAAGGCGAAAGGGAACCGGTCTCTCTCTCTCACTCCCTTCGAGTTTGCATGTGGGCAGCCTAATTAATTGAGCAGTGCCTCTGTGAGTCTGTGTGTGTGTTACATGCCGACGCCGGTTGAGAGGAAAGTTAATTATAGAGGGGAGAGTGGTGTGTACAGCCTGGTTGATTACAGTACGGCGGATTGGGAAAATGTGTGTTTGTGTATGTGTGTGAGACTGTCAGTCTGCGCCTGTACAGATAACAGGATTAACTCTCCCCTGACAGCTGGAGTACAACAGGGACGGAGAGAGAGAAACAAGAGAGAAATGAGGGAGGCAAGGAGGACATAAGTGACACGGATAGGGTTGAGGGATTTATGGAGAGAGAGAAAGACCCACTGCTGTCGTTTCTAAGAACACTCACTAACCCTATATAAAAATAGCTGTTCATAAAACTTCAAAAAGGAAGGAAAAATTTGCATCAAATTCTTCTACTTACTTCAAGTAAATGTTTGGTTTAAAAGAAAAAAAAACAGCCATAATTATAACAATAATCCATCTAAAGAAAGTAACTCTGGGATGGACGATGTCAAACCTCAACTTGAGTTCTATGAAAATTGGTCCTATATTTATACTGTTTTGGTCCTATTTTTTTTTGGCGAGTAAGATTTTTACTAATGCTAATATTAAGCAGCACTGATTCAACATTGATAACAAAATATTTCTGGAGTACCAAATCAGCATATTATAATTATTTTTGAAGGATCATGTGACACTGAAGACTGGAGTAATGATGCTGAAAATTCACAGGAATAAATTACATTTCAAAATATATTTAAAAAGAAAACATTGTAATAATATTTCACAATATTACTGCTTTGAAGCCTTGGCCCTTAGTGAGCATAAGAGACTTCTTAAAAAAAAAAAAAACACATGAAACAAATCTTACTGACCCTAAACTTTAGAACAGTAGTGTAAATATTTTTGAATTGTCCAATATTATGTACTTCATTTTGCATTGTCTATGAGAAAAGTGGATGTTATGGAGAGCTTAACGTTTAAAGGTTTTTAACCTTAACAGACCCAGAGGCCCCCCAAAAGTAACAAAAAAAGTAAACTCTTTTAGTTAAGGAGGATTTCTTGTTAGTTTTTTTAGAAATGAAATGTGCTCAAAATGTTATTGCCAGACTACAGTAAGCCTACACAAAAGATTTACATACATCTTCTGTCATTCGTGCATGCGTGTTTTGAAAAAAAGAGAGAAAGAAGGCCTGACTTGCACAGATGACATCTTTCATACGTCTCGTAGGACTTTCTTAGGTGACGCTATTTATATCCGCTCTGATATGCTGATCACAGGACACCACGGGTATACCCCAAACCGTCAGATTTAACCAAGCCAAAGAGCAGCGCTAAAGCTAAAGGGAAAAACAAATATATAAAACAATGTTCCTGCCCAAGAAACTTGCCATTTTATGTTTTCACAGTTAATAGAGAGCCCAGAATAGTGTACTTTCAAAGCATATATCTTCTCCATAGTTCCATCAGAGAGCCCTGGTTAAAGACACAAACTAGACATCACATAAATACGAATCACATGAACAGACAAAATCATGAATGACACCTCTTTAAACACCACAAACAACCAACACTTGGTAAGCGAAATACAAAGATAACAATTAACGAATCAATCATTTTAATAAAGAAACAAACCCACCCTGGCATTACGATACAACAACGCAAATAAGGCCGCAAGCATACAAGCTAGACACTAGCATTGCCTCAAGGTGCGCTATAGCAAGGTTGTGTGTCTGACTACTTACGGTCAGTTTTGTCTGTCAGGTCAACTTCTGTGATACAGTTTATTAGTATAGAGTTTATTAAATAGCTTAGAAAGCCAGTGGGTCTCATAATTACTAATAATTACACTCAAGAATGTCAAAAATGTCAGCACAATTCACAACATGTACACATGAATTTGTTCTTAAACTCTGATGTTAATGATTTTAGATTGTTCTAAAAGAGCGGCTGCATGCCCAAGGTTAATCATTTGCATAAAACAAGCCCAAACCATCTCTATGTGTGAGCGTTCCACACAAACTTTCCTTTACAGGCTTTTGTCACTCTCTCAGCCAGGGCTGTCGCTACAGGGGAGAATGGTGGTGATGATACTCAGGGGGGGGGGGATTTCAACTGAGAGGGTCCCACAGCAAACCTGCACCGGGGCCCAGATACCATAGACACACTCTCACCTGAGAACATGCACAGAAAGATTCTTGAGCAAAGCTACGTTTGCTTTCCTCAAAACCAGTCCAAACATAATAAACACACTTTATACAGACATCTGTACATACACGTATCTGGGTTTGAATACAGAGAACTGTACAGTTTGAGCTATATTCTTATATGATGAAAAGTCAAAATATCAAAAGACACAACTATAAGGCCACCAGAGTAAATTATTTTTGTGAACGTGTGGTTTTAGTTGTTCCTACATTTTCTTTCATATATTTACAATACATTTTAGTACATAATTATTTGTGAATCATGATTTGTACGTTTGGACAAACCCAACTGCTGGGTTTAAAAATTCATTAAAAAAAAATGTAAACCAACAGTTGGGTTTGTCCGTATTTAACCAAACAACCCAGCTTTTTTAGAGTGTGTAACTGATGGTAACATAACAGTCATCAGACATGTTATTAATGGCTTAGCATCAATCCTGTGTTCATTATGCTTGTAGGTACCTACACTGTTAAATAGTTCGATTGTTGTAGATGTTTTGGGAATACAAAGCATAATCTAATTAAATATTATTAAACTGTCATTTTTATGTGTAAGGGGATATTGCAGTGCTCTATTTAAGTATAGCACAATTCATACACATATATGAATGTTATACTGTATACATAATAAACAGTATGTTTTCTATCAGTGAGTATTGTGTGTATAGTTGTTGTACACTCTTATTAAAAGAAAAAGAAAAAGAGTGATAAATAGCGTGGATCACAGGATGATGGCAAAGGGGCCCCCACACACTGTCTTTGCATAGGGCCCAAGATTTGGTGCTACACCCCTGCCCTGGAGTACTGACGTTTGTTACCGGCAAGACCACTGCAAGAGTGTACGTTAACTATTGCGTACTTGCATGAACAATGTAAAACGTTCTACCCTAAAACAAGTACACAGGCTGTGTCCGATAATTTTACAACATATGATGGCTGCGCTCTCGTTTAGCTTGGTAAAACTACATAAAACAGGAGCAGGGTCAGCTGGGGACGCAAGTTTTGGAACAACACCTGATTGCAGGAGCAGGAAACACACTTTAGAGCGGCTCCTGGAGGAGCACAAGGTGACTGTTCCCCGTTTAGCCACAATTCTTAATTACCACAGCACTGCTGAGACTCCCACACAATAGCCCAGACCCGGCCCACGTGGACCACTGGCACCCAGATCTTCATTATATAAATCAAAGCTCTGCTGTGCTGCAGATATGACCTCCACAAGGGCTCTAAGCTGCACTACACCGCCACAAAGACCTGAATATATCCTGTTAATCCCGAGACAGGACAAATCTGCGGTCAGGAAGCGACACAGAGTCAGATATGAAGGTCCAGGCATGCATATATGAATATCTATCTCTGGTGTATGTGCTGCCCATTATCACACTGCTTTATTAATTAGATAATAACTGAGGAGACCAATTCGGGCCTCAGTGGGTGAGACCTTTTGTGTAATTATCCCACGTTTCGTGAGAGCGAGGGAACGAGGAAATTCTGCTTTGTTGTCGGGGGACTGAATCCTCCAGAGGGACAAATCACACAGGGGAAGACGCCGGCGCACAATCATGCGATATTAATGAGAAGAGGACAGGGGAATTAATAGGTTGTGCCATAGCGAGGGGAAGACTTGGAAGAATTAGCCACCGAATATACCCACCGCTGCGCTTCCCAACGTCATTGGTGAATATTCTCCACCTGCCGCTAAGAGTGATGGGCCTGCCGCACCGTTGGTCGTACCTGCCTCGCATTACTCACATCTTGAGCCAGTAATTTAACACGCACAGATAATAACAAGGGACCACCAACTGTTGCCGCACATGGTGGCCACGGTTATTACTGCCTGAACACGTACTCTCCCGGGATCTCTGTCGTCAGCAAGGTGAATTAATTCTGCTTCTCCCTTACCTATCAACACATTCACACATACAAACACAAAACATGTAGACTCCCACAGAGATTAGCAGAACTAGAGCCAAAGTCTCCAGAAGCTATTGTGTACTTCAAAACAACTTCAAGGATACATCCTCATGCACTACTAATGAATGGAATAATGTCAGAATGAAACTTGAATGAAAAGAAAGCAAAAAAAAAGAACAAATGAACAAACACATACAAAAAAAGTATGCGGAAACAACACATTGAGCTGGACAAAAGACAGAGTAGAAGCTCTTTCCTAGAAGTCTTATGGCTAATGCTGCAAACATGCTTAATTCAATCCCCAATGGTGAAAACAGCCCTTTTCATGAATAACCAGTTTGAGGAGGAGAATTAGGGTGTGTAATAACTGTGGAGATTTCTCTGCCAAACAAAATGTCCTTTATGTTCAGTGGGTTTTAAATGGATCTGCTGAAGTGTTTTTACTGAGCTAGTTGTTCTGGTTTATCAAACAGCCCATTATTTGGTGACAATATCTAAACAAAAACAGGATTATTAAAGTGAAAAAGCAGATAATTTTTCAAATACACACACACACACACACTCACACACACACACACACACACACACACACACACACACACACACACACACACACACACACACACACACACACACACACACACACACACACACACACACACACACACACACACACACACACACACACACACACACACACACACACACACACACACACACACACACACACACACACACACACACACACACACACCATTTCAAATATAACTATTTTACATTTTAATATACTTTAAAAAGTCATCACTTTTTGGCACCATTACTCCAGTCTTCAGTGTCACATGATCCTTCAGAAATCGCAAGAACGTCAGCACAATGTCGTAAATATGAGTGGGAAGCTCGGAATCTTTACGAGTTGTTTACCTATATACGAGGGTGTTTCAGTGAAACATGGCGGAATACTTAAATGTATTTTGCAATGACATTATCAGGGTTTTCTATTTGCAAAGAAGCTAACTGCCTGCACAAAATATGAAAGCATTGTAATATATCAACATAATATGTAACGATAAAGTTTACAGTGGCTTCATAAAATAGTTAAAAACAAAAAAGCAAGACACACTTAATGCACATTCTTTGTTCTTCATTTTCTAATTAAGAGAAAGTACACCACCATCTTATGAACGTGACTGAACACAGCCGACTTCCTACCTCGTAATTCATTCTAATATGCCGATTTGCTACTCAAGAAACATTTCTTGTTATTATCAATGTTGAAAACAGTTATGCTGCTTAATATTTTTGTGGAAACTCTGATACATTTTTTTCATAATTAATAGAATGTTTAAAAGAATAGCATTTGTTTGAAATTGAAAACTTTTGTAATAATGTAAAAGTATTTACTGTAAATTTTGTGGAATGAATCCTTGTGGAATAAAACCATCAATTTCTTAAAATAAATATAGAATTTATATATAATATATATTTTACAATCTAAAGGCCCATAATGAATCACTGCTGCATTTGGAACACAGTTAGCCTATATACAGTTAAAATCTATTATGACTTTTTCAGTATACAAAGGTAATTTTAGGCAGAATGATATCTCGTCACCACAATTTTTCAAACTTTTTACTGTAACAACAACAGTAGGGTCACATGGGGAAAGATGCCCCCCGGGGTAAGATAACCCCACCTTAATTTTCAGTTCTTTTGATGAATGGCTATATGATATTTTCAATTTGTCATTTCATCTGAATATCAACATTTGTGAGATTTAGTCAGCCGAAACAATTTTGAGGTTAATTGATCTAATTTTGTGTCTCTGCAAAAATAGTGATCTATGACATTGTATTATTTTGAATACGTTTGTTGTGTCTATTTGTAAATGAGGGATCTGGACACATTAATGTTTTTAGATTTGTGGAGTAAAAGTTTTTATTTTGAAGTAAAAAGATAAATTTAGACCCTAGGGGTAAGATGACCCCATGTCTTAGACCCCATGAGGAATGTCGTGTAGTCCCTACAAACCATTTGTTGTAGCTAGTCCTTAAAAAGCAATTTCTTTGAAAGAAAATATCTCTTGCTTTGAACTTTGAGCGTTGTAACTTTGTAGATGTTTTTATGCTCAAACAGTAATATTACACACAAACTAAAGTTAAAAAAGTGAAATCATAATCAACCACCACTTTAAGGGTTGCATCTTCCCCCATGTTACCCCTGTAAGATGTTTAATTAAAAAAAAAAAAAAAAAAAAAAAAAAATGGTTCACGAGGAAGAAACTTACTTGAAAGACTTTTGACCCATATGCAGCGAAAGTGGAGCTGTCAGGGCACTGTGTGTGCAGCACACCTTCAAAAGCTATGGAATGTTGGCTCCGCCCCTTAGATCATTGATTGGCTCAAAGTTTCAACGCTCACGCACCCGTGTCCTCCGCCCTGCCCAGAAACGCACTCCAGTCACTCCTAATCACTGTCAACTATCAACGGCCGTGATTGAGAGCGTCCCGCGTCTACAAACAATTGTCTCCTCTTTTCATGAGAAGTTTGGAGTTGCTGTCAAACTTGGACCTTATAAACCAACACTGGATTTACACTTGAAGAAAAAGAAGTTATTTTTATGTCAGCGTAAAGTGGAATGACTACTTATCAAATCTTCACAAGGAAATACTAAACCTCACAAGGAATCGCAAGAATGTTTCTTTATGAACTTGTCAACATATGTTTTGTGACTTTATAAACTAAACCGTGCAACTTCTTGTTGCATTTAATAAACAGAGCATGTCTCTCTTGTAAAAGCGTTCAGAGTTCCTAACAACTTGGGAATTCTGTTTCTCTTCTAGCCCAGTAAAAGTTCTTCTGCTGGGTTTTACTCAGAACTGAATCTCACCTCAGTTTAAACTCGTTTCATAAGCGGCCCACAAGGGCTTGGACGATTTCAGTCATGAACGTGCCAAGGTGCTCTGGAGTTTGCGCTATGATGAGACTTCTGGCGCTGGTTATACACGTTTTGTCAACGACAGCAAAGAGACACGTTGTATACTGGAACAGTACAAACACACGGTAAGTTCACAATTACCTTTAATTCATACTCATCGCGTTGACTGTTTCCAATGAACCTCATTACGCAGGATTGCGGTTGCGTTCCCTGTGCGTAATTCAGCGCGCGATGCTCTTCGGGAGCTCAGCCCAGTAAATGTGAGGTGACTAAGCCCAAAAACGCTCACAGATTTGTGTTGCTTCATGTCTGCAGCCTAAAACACACCTGCACTTATTAAAGGGTTTAAATGTGGTAACGTGTCGTCCCATGCCTCACTGTTTCCACCAACCAAACTTTGATGTATTAATCCTTAAAGGTACACTGGGTATTTTTTTTCTAATTAAAGTTTTATGCACAAAGAAAGAAATGAACAGCTTTTTTATAAATTAACGCAAATTATGTACAATCACATGAGATGAGCAGATTAAGAAAACATGGGGCAGGTTGCCACTAAATGGGTGCTGCCATTTTTAAATCACATGACCATGGAAGTTTTGATTATAACTATTAATAATATATGTTTAATGTATGTGCTTTTCAGTCAATTTACAAAGCCTCAGTTAATAAATGTTGCAGCATTAAAGGCACAGTAAGCGATTTCTGAGAATCATTGTTGAACACTGTTGATATTTAAGGGTACCTTTACACAACAACGATATGCTTAAAGGAGTGGTTGATTTTGATTTCACTTTTCTAACTTTAGTTAGTGTGTAATGTCTGTGTGCAACAAAAGTGTGCAACATCTGCAAAGTTACGACGCTCAAAGTTCAAAGCAAAGGGAGTTATTTGCTTTTAAAGAAATTGCTTTTTAAGGACTACAACAAATGGCTGGTAGGGACTACATGACATTCCTCCAGGGTTAGTGACGTCACCAACCCAATAATTTACATAAACCCCGCCCCCGGGAACGTGATTTATAGATTATCATGACAGAATACGCTAATCAATGACTAGAAGATAACTAAACATAAACTATTCATCAACTAACCATTCAGAAATGTCCTGTTGCATTCTACATGTTGTCACTTCTTCTTGAGTCTCTCCATCTTTGTCTGAATCCGGTTTGAACATAAAAGTTTTTGAAAGTTTCAGCTCATGTCTGTGTGAGAGCAAATAGTTGGAGCTCCACCCTCTGTGCTGGGAGCAGCAGCTCATTTGCATTTAAAGGGACAGGCACAAAAACGGTGCATTTTTCCTTACCCTCAATAAGTGACAATTTTAACAAGCTATATACAAATATCTGTGGGGTATTTTGAAAAAATAAAACTTCACACACACACTCTGGGGACATCAGAGACTTATTTTACATCTTGTGAAAAGGGCATTATACCACCCCTTTAAAACGGAGACGTTTTTCATGTGTTTTCCCGCGTACAGATGACACCATTGTCAAAAAACAATCCCCATTCAAACAGATCCGCAAAAATGACTAAAAACGCTTTTGTTGTTTACACAGACACCGTTTTTCAAAAACGTACACTTTGAAACCCGTTTTTTTAAAGGTTTGCATTTTGTCGTGTAAATGAACGGCCAAAACGCATACAATATTTTATGTTTTTAGTTGAAAACGGTGTCATGTAAATAGCCCCTTAAATCAACCCCAAAAAACACACCCCTCCCTTTATTGCGCTGGAAAGCTTTTCTAATATTAATGTCTTAAAGCTCTTGCCTGATCATAACCCTTCTTTTTCCACTGATATTCCTCTGACCTTTTCTCTTTTATGTCTCTCAGCCATCTCTTTTTCAACAGTCTTTCTTCAAATCTCCCTCTCACTCACTCTCTCTCCTCTCCCATCATGAGTGGACACGCCCCCTATTGCTGTTTGGCTACAAGTTTGTTGTGGTGCTCGGTCTAATCCACTTTCAACAGCGTTTTTCAGAAATCACTTACTGCACCTTTAAGTGTGGTAACTGTTCCCCACATCTGAATATGCCTACTTCCGTACTATATGGTTGTCAAATGTACGTCAAATGATAAGTAGTTTTGAATTCACAATATTTATAAATCGGTATGCAAATGCTCATCCATTGGACAATTTCTATCCTAAATGAGGCCATGGAAGAGACGGATGTCCATATTGTATTCATAGGCTACTTCATGCATACTTACTGTATAAAACATACTTTTAGTTTTAAAATGGTCAAAGAAGTTCTTCATCAAATGCAGAGTACTCTCACAGTGTGCAATATCCAGTGGTTTTATTAACTAAAACTAATAAAAATAGTTTTTTTTTAATTGAAATAAAGCTGAAATAAAATACAAATATTAGATGAGAAACATAAAGTTTAATAACTAAAAAGAAAATGTGAAATATTGTCTTGGCAACTAACTGAAATAACATGAGTTTATTATATTAAAACTAAATAGAAAAAAATACAAAAGCACATTATAAAATTACTAAAACGTACTAAAATGGAAAATATAAAAATAAAGACTAATTCAAAAACAGTAGAATAGTAAATAATACTAAATTAACTGGCGATTTCGGACTCTGAAAATTAGATTGAATCTGGGAATGTCTTTTATATGGATGTTAGTAGAATGAGACTGGGGAAAACAAACAAAGAGGATCAAAACAAAAGATAAACAAACAGCCTTGGTGTGAAGCGGCAGCAGTTTGTAATTATCTTGTGTATCTGTGTTCCAATTTCATTAATTGGGATCAAGGGTCAGAGCTTTTGTATCTCAGCTATATGCTGTAAAATCCAATGCCCTCCGGCTCCTTACAGTCTGGTGAACAATTTCTCTAGGTTTGATCAATTAGTGCTGAACGTAGCACTAATTAAATAAATCAATGTTAATGATGTGTGCTAATCAGCTCTCTTCCTGTTGTGCCACATATCTGTCCTCTGTCTTGCTCTATAATAGTTTAATTGGTGTCATTTGTTAGACTGATGGCACGCTCACCTGCCACTCCAGGTGTTATCTCGGTCTGGATTGGCTGTGTGAGTTTAGGACAGCCTGGAGGGACAGCTGTGCTCCACCCCTCTCGGAACAACTCGGACATGGGAAGCTGTCCATATGGACATGTTTTTCAGCGACAGGCCTCATGTAGTGACACGCAAATAGTTAAACTTGAATCTGGTTTCTTTGTCATAGCTCATTAATTTCTCATCAGAAAGAGTTAACTTTTTTTTTGTTACATTTTTTATACATTTTTTATTCATTTTCTTTTAGCTTGTGGGCTCACTGACGTACACTTGCAGTCAAGGTTGGTGTGTAGTCGTGTTTAGTCTTGTTACGCAGTGATGTGGTTTATTAACACAGATTTAGGTAAAGGCATCTGCAGACTAAACATCAACTCCTTTGCTTCAAGGTTCTCCAGCGCTTCAAACAATGAACACATTGCACAGACATTGATTTGCTGTTTACACCAAATAGTGCAATATAACCAGATTAATGAGGCTCGGTTTTGGACACATGAGCGCTGCAAGGTAGTCATGTAATTTTTCATCACATCAATACTAGAAAGAGTGGGAGAAACTAAAGACTTTTGGGTTTGTCTAGCTGTTGGTTTGGTGTGTATGTGTGATAAATATATATTTTTTTATATTTTTCCTCCTCCTTGATCTCCACTTCTGCCTTTCAGTTGTAACTGAGCTGTGAACTGCTAAGAAACATGTTGCCTTTCGTTTATCAGTTGACGTTTTAGATGGCCTGCCAGCCAGGTGGATAAAGCTTATAACTTGTGCTTTGCTCTTATCTGTCACGCTCTCTCTGCTCGCCCTTTTATTTCCTCATGTTTTCTTATGATCTTAACCAAAAAGTTTGAAACCTGATGCAATGACTTAAAGGGCAACTCTCACCAAAATGAAACCTAGGGTCTTTTTGTTAATCTACCCGAGGCAAACTTTAGTTTAAAAGCATAATTAGAATGGAATGACACTTTTAAGTTTGACCGTATTTTGGTCAAATTGCCTTTTGAATGGGAGTGCTTTGGGCACTTCTATGATAGCATCAAAAATCACTATTTTTAAAACACTAAGAAGGCTCGACACAACATGCAACTTTGTTTGAAGTATCACCAGGGGCTCTTCACATGAACTCGAGCATTGAGAACATTGTTTGTGTACACAGAGTTTACTAAAAAGAAAGATTTTGTGTTTGGTGCAAACAGGGATAAAAAGTACCCCATGCCTACGGTTAAAGCTGCCGTCTGCAAAAATGTTTTGATCATATTCAGTGAAATCGACACTATAATCCGACAGAACAACATAAATAAGGTGGTTTTAGAAAAAAAAAACGAGCTTCTAACTCCACCTGGAGCGTGTTATTTGTTTTGCAAAAATCCACCACTCCCGGACCATCGTGTCCAATCAGCGCAGGGGGGTGTGAGATCTGACTGTCAATCACAGGTCGTGCACACGCCACAGATCCCCCCTGTGACGTGCACGTTACAATATCACATGCACACGACACGCCTAAAGTTCGCCTAAAGATTGCACGGAGCGTGATGGCGGAGAGAAAATCTACTAACAAGCTTCCAATTCCTCGGTTATTGCTATCTATGGATAGATTAGCCAGGGCAGCCTACCTCCGAGTCCATGGTGCTGATCGATGCTGAAGAGACGGACGCGTTCACAGAAAATCAGGTACACATGCACTGACGAGCACCTCAATGGGAGGGTGCTCGCTGGTAGTGGGGGAGGGGCATGAGAGTTGTAAACATTCAACATTTTGGCTAAGTCGACCCAATCTGCCAGACTTGCTGACTGCAGCTTTAAATATACTGCTGGATCTTATATGTTGTGGGCCTATTTTTTTTGCTGGAGGTCCTGGATATCTTGTTCAGATACATGGTATTATGGATTCTAGCAAATACCAACAGATAAAAAATCAAAACCTGTCTGCCTCTTCTAGAAATCTTATAATGGGCCGTGGTTGGATCTTCCATCAGGACAACGGTCCAAAACCAACATCAAAATCAACACAAACATGGGTAACTGAGCACAAAATGAAGCTTCTGCCATGACCGTCCCATTCCCCTAAACTGAACCCTATAGAAAATGAGTGGGGTGAACTGAACAGAAGCACCACCAACATAAACTAGTAAATCTGAAGGATCTGGAGAGATTCTGTAAAGAGGAATGGTCTCTGATCTCTTGTCAGTTATTCTCCAAACTCATCAGGCATTGTAGAATAAAACTCAGATCTGTTATCTTGGCAAAAGGAGGTTGCAAAAAGTATTTAATAACAGGGAGCCAATAATTATGGCGAAAAGCTTTGGAGAAAAGCATTTATTTTATAATGTGATTTACCCCATTTCAATTCTTTTACTTCAGTGAAAGGTTAGATTTTTACGGATTTTTTGAATGAAAGATCAAAAGGATAAACAATGCAGATTTATTTTTTATTATTTATTTATTTTCCACCCACTCATTTTTTTCTTTTCTGAAAAAAACAAAAAGAGATATTCCAACGCTATCACACGACCAATTTGTACAAATTCGTACGAGCGAGTAAAAGGTGGCTAATTCGCGCAAATTCGTATGACCTCACTCGTACGATTTGTCTAAACCCACGTGATGGGTAGGTTTAGGGGCGGGGTCAGGTGTAGGTCATTCGTATGAATTCGTACGAATTAGCCATATCGTGAAATTTGTACGAATTGCCGTGAGATCGGGTTGGATATTCTGAAGACTGTTCTGGTCCCTCTTTTCCATACAATTGTATTGAATGACTGAAGTGTTCAAACATCAAAAATGCATCATAAAGTATTTAAGATGACTCATGCACTATTCTAAGTCTGTGAGAGATACTTTATTATTTATTAATCACAGTTTTGTTGTTATGTAGGTTATATATAAAATTATTATTAAAATGAATAAACCTTAAAAATAAGAAATGTTGCCTTGGCCACTAACTGAAACGCTAACACTAACTTCTAAATATTAATAAATGCTGTAATAGTATATAAATATTACTAAAAATAGCACTGATTCTTTGATGATCTTCCCCTCTAATGGGCTGTTAATCACTGTGACTCAATCATACAGTCAGTGAACAGAACACACGGACTGAACGAATCTTTCAGACCTGTTTCGTGAACTGGATCAGCTACTGTAATTCGTTGAAAAGATCCAACTCCAAGGAAAGATTTCTTCATGAATTGCAGCACTGATGAGATTTTCAGTGAATAAGTCTATGTTTTATTATTTTATCTTCAGAAGATTGGGAATATAGCCTAGTATGGCCCACTTTTGTGACGCTTTTGCTGCATTTTTGAAACCTGAAAGCTTCTTTTTCCATTCAACTGTATGGAAAAGTGTGACCGGTGCATTCTTCAGAATATCTCAAGAGAAGAAAGTCAGGCAGAGTTTAGAGTAAATGACGACAGAACCTTCATACATCAGTGATATTAAACCGATGCATTGTACAAATTCAACTTACCTTTTATATCTGTTATGTTAGTGTATTCATCTTTTGTGTGTGTGAGTCACTTACTCAACAAGTTCGAGCACATTTCTAATACTCTCGAAATACCAAGTGTCAAGTTCTCAACACCTCCCTTTTATCTCTCATGGCTATGTGTTTTACTGCAAAAACCTGTATTTATTTCAATTGCTCATCTTGAAATAAACCATCAATTAATACCCAAGGAACTTTGAATAATTTCAAACGCGTTTGTGCATAATGAAGGATTGTGTGTTTGCATGAGTGTTAATTCATGCGTACAAGCGCACATCAACCCCCCATACACACATCCCAAATACAACATAGTACGTTTTCTCCTTGTTTCAACAGCGAGAGGCGGGATCGGACCTCTCAGGCAGCACGGGGGCGGACGCACCCATGCGCATGCAAATTTAAATTAAAGCTTGAAGATCAACTGTAATTTTGCTCAATCAGGGCTGCCGTGATTGGACCCCTAAGCACGTCTCGTGCTTGGCGAGGACTTCCACAGTTTTCGGATAATCTCCCTACTACTTCTATAAATCATTAGCTACGAGAACCTGTGAACTGTAATCAACAAACCTACTCAGAAATAATCACACTCAGGCTCGCATTCAGAAGGAAGTAAGAAAGTGAACTCCCTGCTGCTTTTGCTCGCTCGCTGGTTATTATGTGGTTTGACTGTATAGCTTAATGCATCATAGTGGATTATATAATTATCCATATGAGTGGAACTATATTTACTGCCTGTTTGTTTTCGTCTGTCCTGCCCGGCGTCTGCCCGTAACCTTCAGCAATCTGCAACGCATTGTCATGAACAGGCATTTCCCGATAATGTAGATGACCTAAGAAATAGTTAGGTTGCATAAATCAAAAGAAAATGTTGCGAAAACAGGAAATATTCCTCAACCTTGTACTCGACAGCCTCAACTATGTGCTTATCGCATTTTTCCCTGCTGTGTAATTATGAAATATGTTCCGAGAAACATACCCTCGCACTGCTAGATATAGCCTCAGCTTTTTAATTCACATGTAACTTTTTTTCCATGGCACATTTTTCTCTCTTTGTATCGCAATATTTTACTTGGCTTACATATGTGACTGAAAACTTACTTTTGAAATTGCTAAATTTGGAACTGTGCATCTTTCAGGAGATGTTCCTTTTTCTTCAGTGGTCTCCTATCAGCCTGTACTGTAAAGGCCACCTGGCCCAGTGGGTATGAAGAGATTTTGGAGCTTCATAGAGGGACTTTACACACAGACTCTGTCCTATGGCTTGTTCCCGATTCGCTGAGGTCCAATCGGCTTCTTTGAAGAAGTCCCAGCCGATAGAAGTTGATGGACTGAGAATGAAACGGATATAATCTTATAAAACGGGTCTTGAGCGGTGGAATTTGGCCAGACCTGGTAGGGATAACCTTTCAGTCTACCTGGGAGAAAGTCATATTCTGTCATCTGTTTAATATTGTAATTTAGTGATTATATGAGTTTCAGATTTCTCTGTGTGATTACGCAGGACCGGCTTCCCAGCCGTCCCGCTGCACACAGCGAATAGAGAGTATCAATATTTTCTGCCTTGCCTGGATATTTGGCTAATACCCACCGTACAGATGTTATCAGCAAATACACTCCATTATCTCACACCTCCACATTGGCCAATAGCGCTTCTCTCAGCGTGACCACATCAGTATCACTCACCAGTTCCCTATCCTTTACATGCCTGGTTTTGTGCACACATGTATGCGCATGCATGCTCCGTTCCGTTATTAGAGGCCGAATATGTTGCCAGTCTGTATGCCAGCCAGTGGCCTGAATGTGTCTTTTGGAAGATAAAATTAAGTTTTAAGTTTAATGTGTAAATTCAAATTCCTGGTGTCTGAAGGGTTAATATTTGTTAAAGGATTTTTGGAGCCACACAGAGTATTTTGCCGACTTGCAAGCAAATTGTGTTCTTGTGCCATGAAAAAACAGCCACTTGCTCCATAAATGAAACATTTAGGAGCTAAATTACTTTTTAGTTGCCAAATTATAGAATTGCTTTTGAAATACTTGTTGGTGGTTCAGAAACTCTTCAGGTCATTGAGTGCTTCTTATTGTATCTTCTAACAATAGTCACTGTTAAATGTTGTGATGAAGGGACACTGTAATATAAAGACTAGACTATGATGATTTAACTTAAAAAATTTTTGTAGTTGTATAGTGTACTTTTTCCAATTTGATGATGTCACTCTTGTGATCCTTATTGTTTTGTAAAACTATTTCTGACTTGATGGTTCTAACATGTCCTTACTGTGCTAAAATGTAACAGCACAGTAAGTTTTTTGTAAGTTTCTCTCTATATATATATATATATATTTATATATTTTTTTTTTTAGATATAGAAAATCATGCTTCAGTTGTGAACATGGTGATGGCTCTGAGGGATTCACTAATTGAGTGAGACTCATTCAAATTTGTTTGGAAACTAGTTCATAACAGTCATTTGTTTGCGAATCCCGCTGTTCATTGTTGCGTACAGGAAACACACTGGAGATGATATGAGTCACAAAGGGTTTTAAATGCTAAAAAAAAAATTGGTTGCATTTGACAAAAGCCCTGACAAAAGCAGTCTCCTTGCTTTTATAGGCCTATATATAAAGTATATTTTATTATGCACAGTAAGCAGCTCAAATGATTCACCTCCCTAATGCTATTGAAGCGTAAAGACACATCATGTGGTGATTGCAATGCATGCATATTTTCACTAGGACAGGTTTTTGTAGTCATATTGTTGGGGAGTTGTTCACTCCGATTAGTGTTTGATGAGGAATGCAGGGGTGGATATGGCCATGGTTGAGGATTCATAACTGAGAACAGTGTTTTCTTCTTTTTTCACGGAACTTAACCTCAGGGTGCCCTCTTGAAAATACCTCCAACTCAGTACCTGCGCCGACACTTCAGCAGGCAAACTGAATTATTGCGGGATATGTGGGTTTTACTGTGTTTGTGCAATTGTATTAGCCTGGCTGGGAGATATTGCGTTTCTAGCACTGCCTGTTGTGAGGCATCAAATGTGGACCGGAAATCTTATTGTTTTGGCTTTCAATATTACACATGCAGAATTGTTTAAAGGAAAAGCTACTTTCTCTAGGGTAACACACGCACGCACACACGCACACACACACACACACACACACAGCTTCTTTCCTGTGTAGGATGTGAAGGATGCTCTGTCTCTTTGAGACTTGTGTGGTGTCCCCTTTTTGCTGCTAATGGACATGTATTATCTGAGTGACAGGGAGAGAAGTGCCTGATATACTGTTTAAGCTACACCTTATAGACCTCTGATGGCTTGTGATGTCTGTCTGCGAAATTCCTACCATTCCATGACCATCATTTACTCATTTCCCATGTTCATTTTCTTTGTGTTGTTTTACTTGTATCGACATGAGCATATTTCAATTATACATCATCGTTCAAAAGTTTGAGGTGAGTAAAAATAGTTTTTTAAGTTATACTTTTATTCAGAAAGGATGCATTAAAATTATAAAAAGTGATTGTAAAGACTTGTACATTGTTACAAACAAATGCTGTCCTTTTGAACTTTCTATTTATAATTTCCACAAAAATATCAAGTCTTTTCAGACTTGATGATAATAATAAGAAATGTTACTTGAGCAACAAATCAGCATATTAGAATGATTTCTGAAGGATCATGTGACACTGAAGACCAAAGTAATGGCTGCTGAAAATTCAGCTTTGCCATCACAGGAATAAATAACATTTCAATAGTTCACATTATTATGTTTTTTTTTAAGAGACTTCGTTCTGAAATATTAAGTCTTACTGACTCCGAACTTTTGAACTGTAGTGTATTTTGTATATTCTTTTTTTTTTTGGTAATATTCATACTCTATATTCTGAAAGAGAAGGCAATAAATGTGAAAATATGTACATTTATATATCAGGTTGTGCTTTAAATACAGATGAATTGATAAAACAAAGGAATAATGTGTATTATGTGCATTTTCTTCTGTGAATTTCCATTTTATAAGAAAAAAATTGTTTGTTTGTTGTTTTCTTTGTGAAAACTAAAGGGCTAATGATTGTTCACGAGAAGTTTCCATAAAATAGCCTGTGAGCAATAGAAAAAGTTAATCATATACCAACCAATAGCCAAGCCTTTTTAATTAGCCTTAGTTACTCATTACCAGAAAGCAAAACATATCACTATTTTATTAGCTGTTATTCTGTCACAATATACCGGAGTAGGCTGTTAAACGTAGGTATGATTGAAGAATAGGACAGTGTGTCCTAACCCAATTGATTCAATCTTTTGTTTGTGAACAAACCTAGTGGATCTCTAGCTATCATGTTTGGGTTTTTTTTTTTTGGCTTTGTGTTGTGACCTCGCGTGCATATAGTTTATGAAGAGCGATTTGTGTATCAGTGAACACATTAACATTTGTGGTTGAATAAAGGGTAGCAGTGTGTGTAAAGTGGGCATGCGTGTTGATTTGTTGTTCAGACTCTTATCTTCCTGTCAAACCACTTCTTCATTCTTATCATAGTGTTTGATTTCCTCCATGCTTTATCTTGCAACTTGAAAAGTAGCCATTTGTTTATCTGATTCCTGCATCACCCCTTTAAAGTCAACATGAAATCAAAATTGACCCTGTTTTCTTAATTAATGCATGTTTTTGGTCTTATTGTGAATGATTCATCAGTGCATGTTCTTCCAAACAAAAAAACAAACTTGTCTTCATAATCATGTTCTTCCTCTGAAACTACTTTCCTTGCTGATTTCACTGAGGCCTTAGATCCAATCAATTCCCGATGGATAAAGTCTCACCCTAATTTCAATCTTGTTGAATACTGTCAGACATTACAAAAGAAAGATGGGACAACATTTCATGTTGGCTTGAAACATACATGGGTACATTGTTGACTCCCATTTTATTCTACAATTCATCATTCCTCCTCCTTTTTATAGTCCACACTAGGGATGGGACGGTATGAAAATTTCATATCACGATTATAGTGACCACAATTATCGTGATTATCAATATTATCACGGTTTTGTTAAAACGATATGAAAGTGTTCAAAAAGAACTGATGCTCACTCTGAAAACAGTTTTATATTTGAAAATCAACAAACAACAAATAAAATGCAGCTCTATGCAATTTTTTTTAAGCAAGATTCTATTCTGTGGCATTTCCTTCATTATAATGACCGTCGTCAATAGCAACGCATTATAACACAGCGCACATCCATGTATCACAACGGACGCGCTCTCTCGTTTCATTCAAATTCAACTTGCAGTCTTGCGTCTCCGTTTTTGAATATATTGAAAATGAAATCAGAGTTGATTTGTTGTTTACAGAGTTTGATAATATTGTTGTGATCATCTTGTCTGGGCGATTGTTTTGAACACTGTACAAAAAAAATCGTTGTAATTAGTGCACAATGGATACACATTATTATCCCTTAAATGTCACTCTAAATAGTCTTGTTTGAACTTGTTCATTCGTCTTTGGCTCAAAGCCACTTGCTGCGAACTTTTCTTTGCGGAAGCTTCACGTTTATTTCATGTGAGTGAGATCAAATATTTCAACTCAAAACAACATTTTGTGCCCAATTATTTCCCGGACGTAGTTTTGGTATTGAGGTCAAAGTTAACTTGCCTTGCATTCGCTATAAACAGTGGGTGATGGTCATACAAGACGACTCGGCATATTGAAGTGTTTCCCCCCATTGTAGCGACTTTTTTTTGTGCATGTTCTGCAGACAGGGTGACCATCCTCGATTAAGTTTCACTCAGGACTTTTCTAAAAGCCAAAATATGACCACACCTCAGATTTGGTCCTCTTAAAAGGCTGAAAAATCTCCCGAGCACGATCACTGTTGCTGGCTGGACAGGATTTACAGTGAGTTATTAAAATTGCGATAATCAAACACTTTTAAACGATAATACTAACCGTCAGTACATTTTATCGTGGTTTATAGTGAAACCGGTAATCGTCCCATCCCTAGTCCACACACTGAACATCCTGCTAATCCACCCTTCCCTGCATCATTTCGATCTGTCTTTCACTCTCTGCTGAGAAGGAAAAAAACATTGATGTCCATTCTGAATGAGCAGAAAGAAGGCAAGCACATTATGTAGGGATGTCAGGGAGAGAATCAACAGTTTTCAGTGCCTGCATCGGTTGGGGAGCCCCTCTGGGGAAGAAGGGGTGAGGAGGAGAGGGAGAGAGGAAGGCAGGGAGGAAGAGATGTCAGCAGGTATTACTATCACTGTCACTGTGCAGTCGTGGAAAGAAACACACTCGTCATGCTGCTTACCCTAAAGGGAGGACATTTCGGGAATAGTGTGTAGGCCTATCATAAAATTACTATATTGTGAGTTTGTAAGATTTGTGTGTACATTTCTAATATTTTCTTTCTTTTTCAGTAAATAGGTGTAAATGTGAGCGGGTTTGGTTCGTTGTAGGTAAATTATTGTTGTAATTTTTAGATCTAGTATATATTTATGCATATATTGTAGATGGCACACATACGTCTCCAAGATGTCTTTTAGGGGGTGTTCACACTTGGCATGTTTGGTTAGATTAAAACGATCCCTGGTGCGATTGTTCTGTTAGTGCGGTTCATTTGAATAAGTGTGAACGCTGCCATCCGAACCCTGGTGCTCACCAAACTAGGCCACTAAAAAGATGGGTCTCGGTCCGCTTCCAAGCGAACTCTGGTGCGGTTCGAATTAAATATGAACGCAACACGGACCAAAGACATGTTAACAAACCAAAAATGGTACATGATGTCACAAGATGCGACCCTAAAAGGACAGAATGCTCACGAATACCTGTTTTTTCTCGTCATAGTCGCGATGTTGCCCATCACAGTTCGGTACAGGCATCAGAACCGCATTTTCTCGCATCAGATCGTTTGTGTGTGTGATGGAGGGATTCCTGTCGCTGTTTTGACTCCTCCACACATTTTATAAGCTCTTCACGAGTTCTCAGCTGGTCAAAATACCACCACATGTAGGCTATACGCACAAACAACGGGGTCATTTAGCCCAGAACACAGCATTGTTTTGGATGTTCGGTAAGTTCAGTCGTGAAATATACTCCATAAAAGCAGACCAATCAGGTTATGAACATATCCATATGCCTTTAGGTTCAGTGTAAAAAAAAAATGCCAATATGAACCCTAAGCGGACCAGGACTACATTTATTTTAATTTTATTTTTTGGCTCAAACGAACCTAGAGAACTGAACTACAAGTGTGAACACACCCTTAGAGAGCGCTTCATCTGGAAAACATCTGTTGTGTACAAACATTTGATAAACATCTTTAAAAAAGCAGTTTTACATACATTCTAAATCATAAACATCTTAACATTTTCTAAATGTCTGTATAACATCTGATAGGAATGACGTACTACGGTACAAAAGATGTATTGCAGATGAGCGAACAATCTTAAAAATACATCTTTCAGATTAAACACATCTAATAGATGACTCCGTGGTGTGTGTGTGTGTTGATCAATTTAAAAATTGTAATGACATTCCAATTTATTTGAGAAATTAATTTGTACTTGCTGTATATATGAATCTCTTCACTGTATGTAGGTGTGAACTTTGTGTGTTGGAATGTTTGTTATTGTTTGATTATACATGTGGGAGGATGACTTGTAATATGTTCTTTATATATTGGGGTGTGTGTGGGGTGTCTATTCTTTCTCTGATTTTGAGTGCAGTAGGAGTTTAGGAGATACCTGTACAAATGTCTAGAGTGGCATGCATGGAATGCTGGTTTCTTGCGCATTACTCTAATGTTCGCTGTGGCGACGCCATGTGTGCACGTACTGTTCTGGGTGTGTTCTTCTGATAGAAGTGTTTTGATAACCGTTTCAGTTCCTCAAACCGGCAGCTCACGATTCTCCGGTTATTAAACAGATTTGTCCTCTGTGTGTTGAAGCAGAGCACAATCAAAACAACCAGTGCTGATGATAACTGGGTCCAATTCATCAAGGCGGGTCTGGCGGTTAGTGTCTGGAACACACTGAACAGATTTCCTGCAGAGCCCCCCGTACCGTTTCTCATATGGTTGGCAGCTTTGCCATCATTATTGTGCAGACTGTGGGGTCAAATGTGCTTTTTTTCCCCTGAAATTTAATTTATAGACATGTATCTGAGACTTTACTGGAATATACTACCACTACCAGCCATCCTGAGATTGGAGTTTATTCAAATTTTCTATAAGCAGGCAGTTTTGGAAGAATGAATTAATGTAATCTGCAAATTCTTTTTGCAAATTGTTATGATGCTTGTAAGATGGGGCATAGCATTATATTTACAAGTATATTCATCCCACCACACTATTAATAGAAAACTATCAATTCCCATGCATCAATGTGTCACACGATTTGAATCCTTCTTACGCCCCTGCTTGTAAGTATGAGGTGGCAGCTGTATTGAAGATGCCCCTTCGGATGAGTTTTGTAATGTTATCTGAAAAGACGGCATCAGACTCTCTCATTGTTCTAGCAGTAGCTGCTTGTCTGTAATCCTAAATTAAGTGGATAATTTGCTCTCTGCATGGGGCATGGGAGAAGCCATGGCTACACAACATGTGTTCTCCTTGAACCCACCCTCGCCCTGCCTCCCCCACGGCTCGGCTGTTGTTCAGTATTGTGTGGGCTGTTTAAAAGAGTTTTGTACTTGAAGTGCGTCCTCCTGTTTACAGACAGCTAATGGTGGGCTTGGTGCTTCACTTCAGCCAACTGATTCTGGATGAGTTTGAGTTTTTCTAAAGTAAAGATATATATATATATATATATATATATATATATATATATATATATATATATATATATATAGTGTGTGTGTGTGTATATATAGCAGCTTAACAAACTGTTTTTGTAAATATCTAAAATAACTGGAAGCGATGACACTGAAAACTTCGCTTTTATGATAAAAAATAAGGTGGGTTATTTGAAATTAATTTATAATTTTGTTTATTTTAGTTTTAATGTTTAATATTTGATTCATTATTTTTCATTACACTTTTTATATTTTTATTTTTTGTTTTATTATTTTCATTTTATTGTGATTTTATTATTTATAATTGTATTATTATTAATATTTTTGAATTATGCTTTTTATATATATTTTTTATTTATTACTTTTTAAATTTATTTGTATTTAATTTATTTTAGTTTATCGTTGTTTAATTTATTATTTATTTTATTATTGTCATTTAAATTCAGTTTATTGTTCTGCTTATTTTAAACCTTTTATCAGATCTTAAGGTAACGCTTTGCCTTTTTTGTTAATTGTTTTTGGTTTCTCCTCTGTGTTACAGAAGAGTAATGTGTGGTTTGGGTTATTGGGTTTTGTGTGGGGCGTTTTTGAGCCTTTTGTACCATGTGTGCCTAATGCAGGCTGTGGATGCTGCTTTTTGTATGGAGCGAGTTCTGCTCTTTGTGCGGCTGAGGCCTTTGTGACCTGATCATGTTCAGAGGTGCTTGGCTCTCCTCGGGCTCTCCGCCTGGCCACCGCACCACAAAGCTCAAGGCTGCCAAGCACCAGCACTCTTTCATGCCCTTTCAGCTCACGAAAAACCAATCTGAATTTGAATTTGAAACGTTTTGACAGAGAAAGATGGAGAGTAGGGGCTGAGGGAGAGATAGAGAAGGTTACCAGGAGAGAATAGGATGAGAGGGAAGGAGCAGCGAGTGAGGGGGAGAGAGAGAGAAAAGGAGTGTAAAAGAGAAAGGGCAGTTTTGTCCCATGAGATTACAATGCAGTGACCGTGAAAGTGCTTAAATAAACAGTGTGTGAGAGAGGAAGAGCCAGAGGAGGAGAGACTGGCATTGGGAAATGGAGACGAGCGAGAGGGAGGGAGGGGAAGGAAGACAGAAAATTGTTGACAAGGAAATGAGTCTAGTGAGTGGGGGAGGGAAGTGGAGGGTGAAAAGAGGGACGACAGAACTTTATTAAAAAGCTACAAATTCCACAAATAAGAGAATTAGTGAGAGAGAGGACCAATGGAGACTGATCCCTCCTCCACTTCAGGATGATAATGCCTATTCTAGTCAACTAGTAGTCATTCATTAAGCCATTAGTCGACTAATCGCATGTTTATATTAATTTAATTACTTGTATATAATGGGAGTGGAATATATGCCTATTTCCCACTATGCGCCTAGTTTCGGTTCATTTATGTGATGCACTGCTGTTCAGGGAGACTGAGACTGTTTATTAAATTTCAACTGATCCACAAGTTACAGTCTTTTAAGTTAAACGTAATTAATAGTTTGACAAAGTACGATATACCATAAATCCACCCACTAACAACCACTGAGACTTTCAAAATTCATCTGAAACAGGAAAGACAATAGTACCCAGAGACAGAGCTCATTGTTCTTGTATACAAGTGTGCACACAATGAGAAAGATTGCAGGACTCAATTTGTACAGTTTCTAAGGGAAATATGAGTGCTGCTTATTGTGCAAGAGCCATGAAGCTAAGCTATTTGCCAGTGGTGGTTGCTAATGTGGTTGCTAATGTGTTTTGAGAGGTTGCTAGGGTCCCGATAGGATAATTGCTGAGTTGTTAGTTACTGGCAAGTTACCCATCAAGTTCCTTGTTAATCTGGTCCCTACATATGACTCCACTCCCTCCATCAATGTCAGATTAGGGAATGTTTTAGTGCTTGCCAAACCCAGCAGTTATGAAGAAGAGGAATAAAGAGCTGGAAAAGTAAGTTGTTGCTTCACAGGTGGACTGCTAGTGAGAAAATGGACCAGCAAGTGAAAGAGACAACATGCAGCGGTAAAAAAGAGGGAGAGCGCAAGAGAGAGGGACGTCTGTGGGAAAGAGAGGCAGAAAGAGGCAAGAGTTCCTAGCCTATCAAAACTGTGACCCACTTTCGCAATGATGGATGCCCAAAGCCAGCTCAGATTTATCGTTATTGCTTATTTGCTTAGCAGGCGCCCTTTTCAGCGCGGAGCGAGGTTGAACACTGGAGCATGTAAACTCCGGTGGCTGCTTGCCCTAACCCACTTACCGGCGACACGACAGCTGGGCCTGCAGACCAGAGAGGGGCTCGTGCACCGCAGACCACTACAGCAGACACCTGTCTCTGAATGCAATTTCCATTGTGTGCTTTCCTTTCTTCATTCCTTTCCTCATCTTTCCAGACCTTTTAAAGAACCCCCCTCTCCACGTAGCAAAGGCACTGCCGGTTGAACGGTATCTAAAGGAGGAAGTTGTATTTAAAGCGAAGGCAAAAAGGTTTTTAAAACAGTCAGAACCATCATTAGTGTGAGGTTTGGAAGTGGTGATGGAGGAAAGGGTGGGGTGCAGAGGTCCTGGCGGAGCTCCCGGTTCCAGATTGGCTGACTCCCAGACCGCTGCACCTCTGGTCTGGCCTTACATACCCCCTGACACCCATATGCACAGATTCACATATGTTCATGTGCCCATTATAAGAAATACTGTACATTTAGGGCCCTATGGTTTCTGGGATGCAGACAAAGCATACATCTGGCATAAGTGGCACAGAATTTGGCACTACATAAAGTTGTGAATGGTCACTTTACATGTCAGTCAAACAGCCTCTTCCTGACTAAGTGGGCGGACCTTAGCCAATTGCAGCGGCTAAAGAGCCCAGACCCCATGTCATCTGGCAAAAATCTAGCTACACGGGACTGGGACCCCATTTACTTTCCTTGTGTAACCAAAAACAGTTCAAAATATGATATTGTTCCACAGAAGAAAGTTAGTCGTGCAGGTTTGACGTGACATGAAGGTGAGTAAATGATGACAGGATTGTCATTTTTAGGTGAACTATCGATATAATTTGTGCACTTTCCCAAATGATACTCTCTAATTATGGCTCTGTTGTGCTACGGTGGTGTTTTATTGGTTTATAATGAACAAAATGGAAAAAAAAAATGTATTTTTTATTTTTTTGCTCTTGGGGTTTCTTTAACAGCCTAAAGTAGGTACTAAGTTTCTTTCATGGTATTAAATTGAAAAATAAAAAAAAGCCTATAAAGGAGCCTTTAAATGCTTTAGGTTATTCACTGAAAAGCTATTATTTTATGTAGGTATTAACTTTATCTGTATTCAGCAAGAAAACCAGCCAGTGTCCACTTCAATAGTAGAGCATCAGCACCGAGGTTCGCACCGAGGCTGAGAAGGCCATTGCTAATCTTCCTCTTTCAGATCCTGACTTATGCACGCACATACCCGTGCACGCACACACACACACACACACACACACACACCATGCTAAAGTCATCCCCTCCTGTTCTTTGTAGTACTGTGGGTCCTGCTGACTCTTGGTGAAAGGGGCGCTGTGCTAACAGGCAGAAAATAGACCCGGCTCTCTGTTTGAGCTCCGGCCTCAAGAGCCCCGGGCCGCACCGTTGCCCAGTGATAAACGCATTTGAAAACAGGGGGCACACAAAGTCTTCCAGTGCCTAGCTAAATGCTAAACACCCCCCTCATTCATGCACATACACACGGTGAATTCTTTTTTAGACGCCTTCACAAACCTATCTCCAGCAGCTCTGCTGAAGAGCAGCCAACCTCTGTGCCCCAAGCGAGCCTGAGCTTCTCTGAGCACAGAAACGGCTTTTCACACACGTTACACCGCTGCATGGTGATTACAGGAGCATGTAGGTCACTCTTAAGCATCTGCTCGTAATGTATTAGCTTGAATGGATGAACGAACAAGCCTAATGAATGAATTAATGAATTGAATTAAGGAACAAAGGGTCTCATTTGCCAACCATACGCGTGTATTTGAGCGTGAAACCTGTGTAAGAACGTTTTCATGCAGAAATTATGATTCAATCAAGCTTGTAAACATTTCTAAATTTAAATAATTTCAGAAATTATTCAAAATGTACACACACACAAAAAAAAACGAACCAATTCCTGTTTGATTTTCCTGAAATTATTGTGTCAGCACAATGACAAAATAAATGCAAAAGCAATTCAAATATTATATGGAAAATATTGTAAATATGTACTTTTGCAAATATGCAGATTGTTTGTGCTTACTTGGGCTGCTACAGAATAAAATATTTGGATTTGGTCTCAAAATAATTGTGATTCTTAAGTTAAAACAGTAACTTTGACAGATCTAAAAATGCATTGTAAAATCTTTTATTTTATTTTATATATATTCTAAATTTGACTTCCAGCAACCTGCAATTGTTTATTCATATTTGTTATATCTTGTTATATCTTGTATATCTTATGTTTTTTAGTAAATATTATCTTTTTATTCTATATTTATTTGAATTCTTGTATATAATTATGATTTATTTAGATGAGCACTGATCTTTTAACAGACCCAAGCTCGCATTTACAAACACGTTCATTAGGAAGCAGAAATATGGCATTTCCAGCATCATTTCACTGACCAAAAGAAATTCCCATGCGTTAGTTTTTATGAAATGCCACAGACGAACAAATACAGCTTAGCTCAGTCAGTAGCGTTAATCTTAGTCAAGTTCTCCTCCGCATAACGAAAGAAATTAATTTTCTGGGGTGTAGTTACAGCTTCCCATGCCACAAAAGCCTTGTCCTGAAAAATGTTGAAATCAATATCTCGAATTGCTGCACCTGCAGAACAACCTTGTTCTGTCCTCGCAAAGGTAACTACGGGTTGGTGCTGTTCTGTCAACTGAAACTTAAACGGTCCGTAGCTCCAAATGAACCTGCCTTATCTCACTCGCAAACTTTTGTGCACTACAGTGAATAATACATTCCTAGCGTGAGGTTGTTTAGTGTGTGCGGAAAGCCAGCACCTCACAGGAAACAAACTAAGCCCCTAACCACATGTGGCCCCACACCTGGCGCCTTTGGAGAGATAGAAAGAGCCACGCAAAATGTTGGCACCAAAAAGGAAGCTTAAGGTCAGGAGTCCTGTTTGTTTTTGCGTGTGTGCGCGTTTCCTCTGCTACACTTTGGAATAACATCCATTAACAAAGGGTTTGGATCCTGCTTCCCAACACTTTTAGGAAAGAGAGGGAGGGAACGAGACCTAAAGGAGACCAAAATGACCGATTCAAGAGCGTCATATAGAGTAACGCACAGGAAATGGTCAAAGAAAGAATGAGATTAAGGAGCAAACAGGGGGTACCAGATGGCCAAAGTGGGAGCCCAAGTAGGTGTTTGTCTGAAGAGCCTTAATAGTCAGGTTTGACACAACATGGCTGAATGAACAAACACACAAACACACACGGTCTGAAACGGTTGAACACATCGGAGCCGCGTGAGGAGCTTAGCGCCTGTTGGGCTAGCGCTGAGGCTAACATGGGGTTTGGGGATGCGCCACATGCTGGAGCTTAGGTGGGTTTATCGCAGGAGGGGGCAAAGGGGAAGGACATATTTGTGGCAGAGAGCCGTTTTTTTTTATATAGTGAGGCGGTTTGAATGTGTTTTTGGATTTGTGATGGTTATGGAAGCTGTGCGCGGCTGCCTTCGTCTGGCCGACAGTCCCTGGCAGAGAGTGTTCCTGCTTTTCTCTGCATAACTACTACTTTGTATTTAGTGTTTACTAATCCAAAAAGACCAAATGCACCATGAATAATTTGGTTTAAGTTGGTTTTTTTTTGTTTTTTTTACATGTTTGTTTACCAAGCTTTTACAATTCTCAATTTTCATTGTTAAATCACATTATAGAAAAAGATTTATTATTCACTATTCTAGGAATTAGTGGTTACTTGTCATTGTGCCTCATGAACTTGCCAGTCAGATTGTTTCTTTGTTGATTCTTTTTCTTGTTCTATGTGACAGACGTGCATCTTCAAATACTTAAATAATGTACAGATTATACACTATATACCTATATACACTGCTTTTGAAAATGTTGGGTTTACTATTAATTTCTTTAAATATAATTGTACTTTTATTCAGTAAAATTGATCAAAAGTGGCAGTGAATGCTTTTGTTACAAAAACATTTCAAATAAATGCTGTTTTTTATTTTTTAGCATATTCATCAAATAGTCCTGAAAAATGAATCAGTTTTCAAAAAAATTAAACAGCACAACTGTTTTCAACATTGATAATAAGACATGTTTCTTGATCAACAAATCATCATATTAGAATGATTTCTGAAGGATCATGTGACACTGAAAACTGGAGTAATGATGCTGAAATATCAGCTTTGCCATCGCAGAATTAAATTACATTTCAAAATGTATATAATAAATATACAAAATAAAATATATTAAAATAGAATATAGTTATTTTAAATTGTAATACTTCACGTGTATGTGCGTGTGTGTGCCTGATAAATCATAGCATTTAAATTGTTCCGTACATGAGAGCATCTGTGACTCTGCTGGTCTTGAATCTTGTGGTGCAGTGGTGCTCGACTGGTTTTGCTTCAGGACCAGAATTTTTATTGGACATCATTTGGCAACCCACCACAACACCAAAATTGTTCATTATACAAAATTGAATTTCAATGGTTTCATGCTTTCGGCAGCCAATAATTCACTGCACAAAACTCATTGCGGTTGTCAAAAACCATGTACCACATATTCATGTAATCTGCATCATATTTCATTTATTGCCTAGTTTTGTTCAAGCTTTTGAAGAGTAAGTGCATGTCACGCATTCTGTCCGTGTTGGAAACTCCATATTTTGAGTAGCTCAGCTCCCACATTGACACATCCATTTTTTTTTTATGTGAGTTCGATTGGGCGCATGGTTTTTGGCATCATCAACAAAGCATTTTCTCCTCCTTAAAAACATATTTATTTGAACTATGAATGAATATGTCGCTAGTTGCATATTTCATTTGCATTTGGCAATTTGGCTAATGTCCGTGACCTTTAGAAAAATTCTGCGTGATAAGAACCTGCTCTGGTGAAAGGTGTGGCTGCGTAAACCCTTCATTGTTGTAACGTTCCACAGTTTGTGATTTCTGAGTTCTTCACTTTTGGTTTTGAAGTCCTGTTTCAAACAGGCTCTAACAGGGCTGCATCTGCAGCGTGGCTGTCAAACCCCAGAGACTAACGTGACCTGATGAGAGGGAGAGAAAGAGAGCGAGAGATTGGCGGAGAGAAGGCGAAAGATAGAACATGCAAGGTAGAGGGTTAATGGTGTATATGAGGATGACTTTGATACAGGTCATATGCACGTCACATGATATATTCCTGAGTGGAAAAGGGGATGGCAGCCGAAGAAAAATGGAGTGATGAAAGAGCGCCATCTAAAATGATCAGAAAAGGGATATTCTTTTCCGAAATAAAATATTTCGGTTTTTGACTGAAATCACCTCATTTGCTCTTCCTCCCGTTACTCTGTGTGATGGAGGGAAGAACCATTGACTGAAAGTGCATTGGAGCGTTGGATCCCCTTTAGGGAATGAGTACGCTCTCTTTTTCTTTTGTTCTCTCTCACTCATTCTCTATCTCACCCCTCTAGCCCCCTCGACTCCCGTTGGATGCCTCGCCTGTTGCCAAGGTCTCTAACCATTTTTTTTTTTTACTCTTTCCATTGCTCCACATCCCTCGTTCCCATGCTGGTGTCTCCCTTGGAAGAGTTCGGCTTGGCCGAGCGTGCCAGCCCACCTCACCCCTCAACCAAATCCTCCAACATTCAAATAACACTACAACTTTCTCTCTCTCTCTCCCTCTCAGTTCCTGTATCTTCGCTACATATTGTCTTCTCAAAACTTTCCAAGTCCCTGTCTTCATGTATTTTTGCCATTCTCTTATCAAAGCTCCTCAGATAACCCTACTGCTCCCAGGGCAGCTCCATAGAAATATGCCCTTTTCTTCACTGGCTGGCTTTAGAGTTCTTACAAAGTTCCCTCACTGCTGAGTCCATCAGGACCCCCAACTTTTCCCTTCACCAGTCATGAAGCTCAAGGAGCCAATCAGCTCACCTACTCCGACCCCTCGCAGCTCCCTCTTCTTTCCCAGCATGTTTTTGTGTTCTTCTGTGGATAGCCTAGCATTGTTGATCAATTATCGGGTCCATTTAGCAATTATGTTGCGGCGTACAGTAAGACTGAAGCGAGATTGCGTAGCTCATTTGGTATGCGCGCCTTGTCGAGACTGCTCTGTATTCCTCCGCCGTGGTTGTGAAATTGTTCATGTTTTAATTATTCTCTTTTATAAAGGGATCAAAGGTGCTGCTGGCAGGGTCGGCCCCTATTTTCATTCATGTTCGCGCTCCGGCGTGTACTCCCACACAGACTTTTTTTTTTTTAGTTTTACTATGAATATGTTCTATTATTAAAACCGTGAAGCGCCTGCTGTAATGGTATAATGACTCCAGTTTGGCTCTAGCACTGCAGGATTTAATCAGACACAATATATGTTGTAGCTATTATATGGATTTTGTAGGATAATTTACTGTGTCTGTGTTTAATCACCTAATGATTTAATCATTTAAGATCTCATGCCTCTTTAGTAGTTGTTCATGCACAGCAGGTTTGTGTAAAAAAAGGAAAAATTTATATTTTCTTTGTTAAAGGGATGGTTCACCCAGAAATAAAAATTGTCATAATTTACTCACCCTTATGTTGTTCCAAACATGCATGACTTATATGGAACACAAAAGGTGATTTTCTTTAAAGAATGCTGATTTGTTTAATGTTGAATTGACTTCCATTGCATGGATGAAAAACACTGAGACATTTTTCAGATCGCCTTACTTTGTTCACAGAAGAAAGAAATATATGCATATATATACTGTATATAATACTGTATATATTTATACATAATTTATATTACATTATAAATATAAACATTTTAGATATAAATAACACATTTTTCTTAAATATATAGATGCATGTGTGTGTATTTATATATAGGCTACAACATAATTATACACAGTACACGCATATATATTATGTAAACTCAAACTTTTATTTTGGATGCGATTAATCGTGATGGTAACTAACTAGTTTGTCAGTCTGTCCGAGGTAGATTTCGGCCTGTTTGCACAAGATGCATTCTTTTTATTCCGCCTTTCCCATATTAACTTGTAATTAATCACACAGAATTAACACATTAAATTGACAACCCCAGTGAATAAATCTATGAAGTATCTAGCATTCTTCTTCAGTAAACTGTGAATTCTTCTTCATTATTATTGCATTAATGCATTCATTGAAGTGTGTCAAGCCCAAGTCCATGACAGATCTCCGTTCGAGAGATGCAGCCGCATTATCATCCTGCTGAATATGACCATGATTACCACATAGTTTACAGATCCCCGCACTTGTTCTCTCTTACACAGGGCATTTTCATTTTTCAGACTACCTGACAGAGCCAGACACTTTAACCTCTCTCTGCTGATTGCTTTATGTCCTCTGTCTCTTCTCTCTCTCTCTCTCTCTCTCTCTCTCTCTCTCTCTCTCTCTCTCTCTCTCTCTCTCTCTCTCTCTCTCTCTCTCTCTCTCTCTCTCTCTCTCTCTCTCTCTCTCTCTCTCTCTCTCTCTCTCTCTCTCTCTCCCTCACCTTTTCACTCTCAGTAACCCTCTGTAAAGTAAAATGTAAATGTATGAGTCCATTTGCCAGCTTTTAGTAATGTGTGTAAAGTGAAGGCATTGTTCTCAACTTTAGTTGTCAATTCAACTAAAGCTTTTATTTACTTGTGTACATGTATTTGTGAGTATGTGGGTGCGTTAATTGAGATGTGTTATGCAGCTCGGGGGTGTTGAACACAGCGCAAAATTGATCAGAAGGCCTTGTCTGAGTTACGTTTGACTGACTCCTGATCGATTGGGCCTGTCATGGAGATTGATCACCAATACTCAGTCACAGCTATTGATCAGCTCGCCGCTCGAGTCGCTGCACGTGTGGAGGAGGAGAGGGAGCAGTAAACACATTTCCTTCACCTCTTTATTGCACTTTCATCTTCGCCACACTGCAAAAGAGACGCATGCTGAGATTGGAACCTCAGCTACTCATAATTATCGTTGTCTGCAAATTATAGCGGTTTGAATATTATAACTACGGTATAATGCTGTCTGATACTGTCAGAGTTCAGCTCCAGCACTCGCATTTCCAAAATGCAGTAATTACACGATTTAGTCTTGCTAACCTATTTCTCCAGAAGGTTTAAACATCTAAGGGTTCAATTCCGCATGCAGACTGTGGTTTTACAGCAGCTTCATCATAACAACTTGTACATTTGAGTAATTACAGTGCATTACTCCTTGATTTGAAAACTGTCTTTTCGAAATTGGTTTGAATTGATCTCGTCATTTGTCTGGTTAGACCAATGCAATCTCATGGAAATTTGTAACCATTTACGTTTTGGTGAATTGGTGGCTAATGCATGAATTCGTACGATCTCATTCGCACGTTTTTGTTTGATCTGCTTACGCCCCAGTGATGTGTATGTTTAGGGCTGGACATTCATGCTTAGTTTTTTCTCTAACAATCGTATGTTTTTGTATGATTCTCGTTGTACAAATTCATATGAAATCGCCACATTGTAACATTAAGGTTTCCTGTGAGTTGGGTTACACTTGTAGTTCAAACTTACTGAACACCCGTATAACTGAGATGTTAAATATTTTAATTAATACGATTTTCTTCTTTTTTTGTATATTTATCATGCTGAATTTTGAACAGTCATTATTCCAGTCTTCAGTGTCACATGATCCTTCAGAAATTATTTGAATGTGCTGATTTGGTTCGCAAGAAACCTTATTCTTATTGTTATCAATATTGAAAACAGCTGCTTCATATTTTTGTTGAAACTGTGATCCATATTTCTTTCAGTTTTCGTAACAGGGTAAAACTTTTGTAACAGGGTAAAAGGCACTTCTGCATTTGCTTTGCGGCCCTTTATCTGCTATAACCGCACTATGCAAGTTTGCTAGATCGGGTAGCGTATCTGTAGTTCGAATGAGACATAAGAAACTACAAATTTGACTTGCTTTACGGCAAGTGTTATAATAGTAATTATTTAGTTTTTCTTCGTTTCTGATGTTGCAATACATCATACTTTCATAAAATCATGCAACATACTCTACCTTGTCTGTGGAGATCGTTCATTCCAAAGCCGGTGCTGGATAAGCAGCGAGCGTGCGTGCGACAGTAGGCTGCGGTAGGCTAAATTATTTACGACAGCGGTAATGGACAATTCCGCTTCCAACCTGTAGGGCGACCGAAGTGGAAAAGTTCTTAAGTGTTGCTTTAACCCTCTGGGCTTCTTCATAATTGGGTCACACTTAGCTTCCTCCCGCCCGAAAACGGGCGAAGCCTTAAAATTGTACTTAACTTTGTCCTAGGATAACCATTCAAATATTGTTTTGTTCTATAATGTTTTCTGATTATTATATAGAATTTTTAGAATTTTTTATGATACTTTGCATTAATTATGTAATTTTTATGAGCTATTTTTTCCATTAGAATTAATATATATATTTTTATTTTATTTATTTTATTTTATTTTTCAATAAATGCAACATTTCACATCAAATTAGAGTGCAGGCCTAAAAAAAAAAAATATTTCAAGTGAGAAGAGCGCCACCTAGTGGCTTCAAAATTTATTAATTTGTGTCATGTCCTATAACCGCCCATAGGCGGCCTATAGCTTTTTTATTTATTTATTTGATTTATTCCCATTCGGAAAGAAAACAATTTATTACTAATCAACCACTGAATGGAACAACACAAATTATATATCATTTTAAAGCTTAGAATCTCAGCTTTTTAATGCATCTAATTAAATGTATTAATTCCTAACAAATGCTGAGTAATCCCTCAAAAACCAAGTGTACCGCCAGCAGGCGCCACCTAGCTGCAAAAAAATTTATTACCATATTTTTCAAAAATCTTGCCTTGATAAACACAAAGTTGATGTCATTTGAAAGCTTAGAGTCTGAACTTTACAGTGAATGTATCCACTTTGAAAAACTCTTAAGTATTGCTGAGTTATTTGCTGATACATAGAATTTCTCTTTTTTTCATAATCTATAAAATAATGTACTGCAATGTGTCAAAAACATCATACAGCTCATGAAACATTCTCAGATAATTGAAAATGACACTTCATTTTTTACAGCATATTATTACAATTAAAATGAGCCCAAAATTAACATAATCTATTGCTTTTATGACAAGATATTCTTCATGGAGAAAAAATTGCCCATGAGGGGGTGTGAAAGACTGTACAAAAAGGCTGTCTCTTTTCAAAATGCTGTAATTTTTGATTCCTTTATCCAAAAATTATTATTTTTTTATCCAGATGCAGCTAACATGTAGGGGGACTTCACTAAAAAAGAATTTTCCTCCTACCTTATTTCCTTACTGAGTTATTCCATGACAAATATGAAAGATATGCAAAATCATAATAAAAATTATATATATATATTGTCTTTTATCCACCGTTTCTTGGCGGGACAATGTCCAAATGTAATGTAATTTATATTTTCAAAAAATTTAAAAAGAGTTCTTTCAAACGATACCTACCTTTTGACTCTCCTTGCTATAGTTTTGGAGTTATTATGATTATATCATTTTTATATAGTTTGGGGCAAAATTTGCTGTTTCAGTCTTACCAGTTCATTTCTCTGTGTGTGTGTGTGTGTTTGTGTGTGTGGGTGTGTGTGTGTGGGGGGGAGGGTGTCTTTTTTGCACTCTTGATGTTCTAGAGTGTCACCCCTTCATTGCTGTACACTTTTTTTCAGCACAGTGGCTGATCTGTAGCTTGTACCACCAAAAGTTTCTCTGAGTTTTCCTATTTTTTCGTATTTCCCATTCATTTCCTATGTCGCCCGTTTTCGGGCGGGAGGAAGCTAAGTGTGACTTTTTTTTTTACGACCCTTTAACATATCAGAATCATCTCCTTGATTTTTTTGTGTGTTCATATAGGTAATAAAAGAAAAGTCACCAAGTTTCACCCCCATCCGATGAAGCAAAAAAATTAAACAATTCGAAACGTTCAAGTTTTCGCCCGTTTTCGGGCGAAGAAGCCCAGAGGGCATCCTTGCTGAATAAAAGTAATTGTTTCTTTCAGACAAAAACATCAAAGTTCATTATGGGTGTTGACATTTTTGGCAAAAGGGAACGAACAGCATAGCCAGCCAAATTGTATTAATCGGTAAATTTATGATTAAGTAATATCCAATGCCACTCTTTAATGCAATTAAACATAAAAACTGATCCTCAGATTAGATTCTGAATGTATTATCCTGTGAAAAACAAGAGGAAAGGTCACACAAACTCCATTTGTTCTGGTCCAGTGTTCATTTATTCAACTGTGACACCATAAACGGTCACAACATGATGATGGTCCCTTCAAATGGGCCTAATTGATGAAAATTACATTAGCTTGACAGCTAATTAGCAACTTATAGATGTCTCGTCACTGGCCAAGCTTGCAGTATTTGTAAATGTGACATGTGCTGTCAGATCTTGAATGAAGAGATGATCTTTATCTTGAATCACTGTTGATGGCTCGATATGAAAGCTCATGGAAAGATGACCTCAGCCACACCACGTCTTGCATTTTCTGGTTTCTGTAGCGAGTTTACACCACAGGTATTGAGGTAATTTCTTAACTAGGGCATAGACTGTGGGACGGATACCTAGTTTACTCTCTAACTTTCTCAGTGTCTCCCTCTGCACTCCATCTGCCTCAATCTGTTTGGCTCCCTTGCTCTTTATGTCTCTGGTCTGGAGTCTTTCATTAGCCTTTTTTCGTCGTCTCTCTGTCCACCCACTTAACTCAGGATAACCCCCCTCCTCATTCTTCTGCCCATGTGTGTTCTCCTCCTCCCTTCTTTCCTTCTCATACTTCCTCTGCCTCCTTCGCTCTGTCACTTCTTCACAAAAGACTCCCGGTGACAGACCTGGACCGGCCGCCTTGCTCTCACATCCTGTCTCCTCTTCTTCTCCTCCGTGGCCTCTTCTCATCCCTCGCTCGGTTCATTCTCTGGCACACACGCACATTTGCAGTGAAGAAAGACCAATTAAAATCCATCTTGTCTTCTTGCTGTCTCCCGCCAAACTCTCTCTAGGGCCACTAATTAAAATAGAACCCTTTCTTTACCTCCCTCCATGTGTCTGTCTCTCCTCTCTGTAACCCTTCTCTCTCTGAGCCCCTCACCTCACTTCCTGTCTCACTTCATCTCCGCTGCTCCTTTGCTCTGGTTCTCACCCTCACTTCTTCAGTACCTGTGAACTATAAACTTTCTTTCTTTCTTTCTTTCTTTCTTTCTTTCTTTCTTTCTTTCTTTCTTTCTTTCTTTCTTTCTTTCTTTCTTTCTTTCTTTCTTTCTTTCTTTCTTTCTTTCTTTCTTTCTTTGGGGCAATAAGCATTGTGCCTATGTTTTTAGGATTTGTACTACAAGTTGGTGGAATCTCTGCCAAAATGTAAAGAATTATGGGGAATAAATGAAGTATGATGTACACTGTATGACAATGAATGTTTTTTGTTTATGTAAATCATTTGTAATTACAAGTCTTTAGTAATAATAAAGGTGAACTTGAGAAATCCTTCCTTCCTTCCTTCCTTCCTTCCTTCCTTCCTTCCTTCCTTCCTTCCTTCCTTCCTTCCTTCCTTCCTTCCTTCCTTCCTTCCTTCCTCCCTTCCATCGTTCCTTCGTTCCTTCCTTCCTTCCTTCCTTCCTCCCTTCCTTCGTTCCTTCCTTCCTTCCTTCCTTCCTTCCTTCCTTCCTTCCTTCCTTCCTTCCTTCCTTCCTTCCTTCCTTCCTTCCGATGGTGTCTTGTACACACTTCCTTTTAAAGTCAACAGTGTGTAAACAAATGGGAAAGTGATTTATTTTTTTACCAAGTCCCTTAGGGCCATTCTATGCTAATTCTTCCCCTATTAGTGCAACTTGACTTTTGACTTTGTGTGTGTGTGTGGAAGAAGAATGAAACTCTCACTAATTAGCATGAAGCTGTTATTGAGAGCCACGGTCCGTATCTGGTGCTGTGTGAATGTTTTGACCTGCTGAAATCCTCAGGGTTTCTCTTTCCTTTCAGTGTTACTGCAGTATCACTCGAGTAACATAAAACTTGCTTAATTTAGCTTGCCTACCATTAATCTTTATTTTACAATTCACATTTTTGCTGCATCCTTCTATCTGTATCATCAGGTACTAACAAAATCTTTGTCATGTTAAAATATTTCTTTCTCAGCAGTGACTGACTGCTAACTCTTAATAATATTCCACGAAGCGGCCAAGCGAGCGCCAATCCAAGCATGATTCAGTGAAGATCTTGCTGACACGTCTGAAATCTGTTCTGTGGACTTGGAAGAATGCCATTTTTAGTGATTGTGGCCATGAATTTCTCTCATGATAGAAATACACCCTCTAATAGTCCCCCCCCCCCCCCTCTCTCTCTTGCCCTCAGGTTAACAGGAGATGATTACTCTGTCCAGGTCAATCTGAGTGATTATCTGGATATACTGTGTCCCCACTACCCTGCTGACCACCAGTCGAGTGGACCTGTGGAGAGTCTGGCTCTCTACCTGGTGGCTGATCGCCAGTTCAAGGGCTGCGTGGAGACTAAAGAGGCCATTAAGAGATGGGAGTGTAACCAGCCGTACGCTCCCTATGGCCCTGTCAGATTCTCTGAAAAGATCCAGCGCTTCACACCCTTCTCCTTGGGCTTTGAATTCCTGCCTGGACACCATTACTACTATAGCTGTAAGTGAGCTGCAGTGTTGGAGAGCATACACAGAAATGTCAATCAGGGTGACAACATAACAGTGAATATATACATTTACACTAAATACATCTTACCATTCTAAAATGTAGCGGTTGGTAAGACTTTTAATGTTTTTGAAAGAAGTCTGTGAAGATCATCAAGGCTAAATTTATTTGATAAAAAATACAGTTATAAACCCTTTATATTGTGAAATATTATTACTATTTAAAACAACTGTTTTCTATTTTAATACATTTTTAAAATGTAATTTATTCTTGTGATGGCAAAGCTAAAATTTCAGAAGTCATTACTTCAGTCTTCAGTGTCACATGATCCTTCAGAAATCATTCTAAATGCTGATTTGCTGCTCAAGAAGCATTTCTTATTATCAGTGTTGATAACAGCTTAATATTTTAGTGGGAACCTTGATACAGTTTTTAGGGGAGAAATGGATCGTAGTTGATCCATACAGACTATAGCCCCACGGTTCGGAGCGCATGTGATTCGTGGATTAAATTGCTAAGTTTAACCATCATATTGTGAAAGTTTGCATGTGTTAAGTCCTGTCAATTTAAACATACAAGCCATTTTAAACCATTCAAGCGCAAGAAGACACGAAAGACTCAATTCGACACTCACGCACAATTTTCATTGCAACATACATGCAATATTATGTCAAAATACCAGTGTTGGCGAGTATCCTCGTAAACAGTCTGTTATGTCTTAAGTGAACGTAAGCAATTGAGAAAGAAACAGATGCATATCATTATATTGGAGCCGTGCATGGTATTTACAGGTATTTATAGGCTGCTGTCACTTTGTGTCATCAATATTAATAAAACAACAAAAGACAAATAGAAAATCACTTTTGTAGCAAAATATTTATTTATATATATATACAGTGAGGAAAATAAGTATTTAAACACCCTGCTATTTTGCAAGTTCTCCCACTTAAAAATCATGGAGGGGTCTGAAATTGTCATCGTAGGTGCATGTCCACTGTGAGAGACATAATCTAAAAAAAAAATCCAGAAATCACAATATATGATTTTTTAACTATTTATATGTATGATACAGCTGAAAATAAGTATTTAAACACCTGAGAAAATCAATGTTAATATTTGGTACAGTAGCCTTTGTTTGCAATTACAGAGGTCAAACGTTTCCTGTAGTTTTTCACCAGGTTTGCACACACTGCAGGAGGGATTTTGGCCCAATTCTCCACACAGATCTTCTCTAGATCAGTCAGGTTTCTGGGCTGTCGCTGAGAAACACGGAGTTTGAGCTCCCTCCAAAGATTCTCTATTGGGTTTAGGTCTGGAGACTGGCTAGGCCACGCCAGAACCTTGATATGCATCTTACAGAGCCACTCCTTGGTTATCCTGGCTGTGTGCTTCGGGTCATTGTCATGTTGGAAGACCCAGCCTCGACCCATCTTCAATGCTCTAACTGAGGGAAGGTTGTTCCCCAAAATCTCGCAATACATGGCCCCGGTCATCCTCTCCTTAATACAGTGCAGTCGCCCTGTCCCATGTGCAGAAAAACACCCCCAAAGCATGATGCTACCACCCCCATGCTTCACAGTAGGGATGGTGTTCTTGGGATGGTACTCATCATTCTTCTTCCTCCAAACACGTTTAGTGGAATTATGACCAAAAAGTTATATTTTGGTCTCATCTGACCACATGACTTTCTCCCATGACTCCTCTGGATCATCCAAATGGTCATTGGCAAACTTAAGACGGGCCTTGACATGTGTTGGTTTAAGCAGGGGAACCTTCTGTGCCATGCATGATTTCAAACCATGACGTCTTAGTGTATTACCAACAGTAACCTTGGAAACGGTGGTCCCAGCTCTTTTCAGGTCATTGACCATCTCCTCCCGTGTAGTTCTGGGCTGATTTCTCACCTTTCTTAGGATCATTGAGACCCCACGAGGTGAGATCTTGCATGGAGCCCCAGTCCGAGGGAGATTGACAGTCATGTTTAGCTTCTTCCATTTTCTAATGATTGCTCCAACAGTGGACCTTTTTTCACCAAGCTGCTTGGCAATTTCCCCGTAGCCCTTTCCAGCCTTGTGGAGGTGTACAATTTTGTCTCTAGTGTCTTTGGACAGCTCTTTGGTCTTGGCCATGTTACTGTGCGTTCACACCGAACGCGAACAGCGCGTCAAATTCGCGCCTGCCGCATCTAGCTATACGCTTGACCACTTTGTGTGCATTCGCGTGTCAAGAGCGAAATTGACGCGCGTAAAATCAAAAGTTTGAATCGAAATTTACGCGCGTCAGAGGCGAAAGTTTCGAAACCTGTTGGCGGCCATCTTTTTTTAGATGTTTATCGAGCATTAGCATTAGCATTAATCGAGAGAGTCACCGCTCGTATATGCTCTGGAGAGCAGAAACAGCAGCGTAGGGGACATCGTGGCTGTACTCGGGTCCACCAAACCCTCCGGAGGGTTTCAGGAGTTTCACAATTTGCTCCAGGAGGTAGGTTTGGTGGACCTAACGACGAGGACAGCATAGGCCGTATAAGCCTCGGCCTCGAGTGGTGGTCGCTGCCTGACGAGCCCGCACTGTACAGCCCGGCGCGAGGTTCACCCTCGCCCGCACCCACCTAATCTGTCATTTATTTTTGTTTTGATAATAAATGGAGCCAGCCTCCAAAAGTGAAACCTGTCCTGTGATTTTTTTTTTTTTTTAGTTTTTATACACTAAATTGTGATTGTTGTCTTTACATTAGATTAATAAATTTTCATATAATCTAGAATAGACATGGAATAAATAGCATTCAATAAAAAATGAGTATTTCTCATATTGAAATTGAGTTTTTATGTGAAAGATTTGCTTTTTTGTGCATTTTAGTCATATTACAAAATAATGTATTGAGGCCAAACATAAAATAACATTATAAACTGTCAGTTCACCACGTGATGCAGCAAGCAGGCTCCTGATTGGTTAACGCGGCGCGAATTGACGCAGAAGTTCAGATTTTTCAACTCGGGCGGCAGACGCGAATTCGCGTCAAACGCGTGAATGCACAAAAAGCACTAATAAAATCATTCGCGCGTAACGCGCTTAACGCACCAGACGCTCAATTCGCGCATTCGCGCGAACGAGGCGAATTCGCGTCTACCGCGCCGCGCTAAACGCCTCATTCGCGCCGCAGGAATTTTTTACGCGCGTAACGCGTCTTTGCATTGACTTAACATTGAAATCACTCGCACCTGACGCGCTGTTCGCGTCCGGTGTGAACGCACCATTAGTAGTTGGATTCTTACTGATTGTATGGGGTGGACAGGTGTCTTTATGCAGCTAACGACCTCAAACAGGTGCATCTAATTTAGGATAATAAATGGAGTGGAGGTGGACATTTTAAAGGCAGACTAACAGGTCTTTGAGGGTCAGAATTTTAGCTGATAGACAGGTGTTCAAATACTTATTTGCAGCTGTATCATACAAATAAATAGTTAAAAAATCATATTGTGATTTCTGGATTTTTTTTTTTTAGATTATGTCTCTCACAGTGGACATGCACCTACGATGACAATTTCAGACCCCTCCATGATTTCCAAGTGGGAGAACTTGCAAAATAGCATGGTGTTCAAATACTTATTTTCCTCACTGTGTATACACACACACACACACACACACACACACACACACACACACACACACACACACACACACACACACACACACACACACACACACACACACACACACACACATTCAATTCTTTTACTTAAATGAAAGGTTAGAATTTTGCTAATTTTTTTAATGAAAGATCAAAAGGATAAACGATGCAGATTTATTTTTTACAGCCAGTTTTATCATATTTACCAGGGGTGCCATTAATTGTGGAGGGCACTGTAAGTGAAAATGTTCCTTTTCTTGCCTTTGGCTCCGCCCTCATCCTTCACGCCTCTTCTACATGAAGCCCAAAAAGGAAGGAAAGATGGTCTGTGGCCATAAAATTACATGACAGTTTTCCTGTTTTTTACAGCTTTGGTTTCAGGCCAAAAGCTCTTCAATTCCCTCCTCTCTCTCTCTCTCTCTCTCTCTCTCTCTCTGGGTAGGAAGTCACACAAGGCATTTTTAATGAGTATGTTGCAAAAAAAGCCTGAAACTCTAGAATTGAAGTGAAAAATTAATAATATAAATTTATCTTTAGTTTTATTTATTTATTTTTTACCAGTGGTCAGTGAAAGGATGTGCTTAACCTTTAGAAAATGTTGACGTTAACCTCAGGAGGTCAAACTAAATATAGGGGCTGTTTTTTTTTTCCTATTCATTTTACATGAGATTTGCAAGTGTTGCTACACTGTTACAGTTGTAAGCAGTGTTATTTTTTGTGATGCAATAAAAAGGCTGTGCACAAAATCCAGTCTAAATTATCAGGGATTTGGAAATTAAATAGTTATTCTTTACAGTTGATTTAAATAAACATACACATAGTTCTTATGATATTATTATAATTTAAATCAAAATTACAATGTATTATTTTAATTGTTGGAATGCAATCCAGAAGGTCAAGACCAAATTCACAATGAGGGTATAAGGGGGATACAGACATTTGATGCATTTAGAACTAGCTGTATTTAATACTAAATTAATTTTATGTTAGATAGTTTATCTAACAAAACTAATTGTTTTTACAATGTTTATTTATTTATTTATTTATTTTACATCTGTTGCTTTTAAAAAAGTTACTTTGGGAATTTACCATATTCAATAAATGTGCCACAATCAGAAATGCTATTCTAAATAAATAGCATGATCCAGCCAATAATGGAAAGAGAGTCAATTTAGGAATACCAAAGGGGCTTTCGTTTTCATATGGTTCCTATAACTGTTGTCGGAAGTGCCCGCTTTTTTGGTCGTGTTCGCACCACAGGAACAATTTTAGTTAAAGAAACATCTTTTGGGGTGTGTAATAGGAACCCAGTAATGGGCACCAAAAATGTGTGGCTCAATCAAACAGAGGCAGAGTTAATACAAAAAGTTTGAAGTATACATGAATATTTATTCAAACGTGCAAAATCATGAAAAATCCTAACCCAAATACATAACATTCATGGAAAAATTAAACAAAAAAGGGAAAAATCTTATCCAAAAACATCCAAATTAGATTCAAAAGCAATAATACCAAATGCACATTTTCCCAAAAAAATAACTTCCTCAAAAGTAACACCTAAAAAGACAAATCAACAAAGTACAAAATGCATGCAGCACTCAGGCCACACTCTCCACTGCAGCAACCAACACAGACTAACTCCATTAAACACAGACGAGCACATTTACTGGACGGCCAGCACCATTACCCCATGGGGAGGGACAAACTCACATACAACACTTTACACATACTGTTCAAAATAGAACTCTACTCTCTTATGCAACAGTTGATATAATTTACAAAACATTGGACAGGAAATAACAGAAGCAACTCGACCGCGTTGTCCCTGAAACACCCATGCTCAATTAATAAGTGGTAGATTCCAATCCTTAGCGGAACCAAAGATTCCCGCCACCATTTCCCCGTCGGACCTCTAAAATTATGGGACAAACAATACTGCATAAAATCAACAGGTCTTTCATTCACTCATTTTGATCGATAATCATAATAAACTCTGATGTCAGTAAACAGTCTCTGTGTGTGTGAGTGCATTTATTAACTCAAGTCCACGTCAAATGTGCGGTCAATCCGTGACCGTCACGGGGGACTAAATTATCCCTTACTTCAAAGGAGGGTCTAACCCAGCACAGAACTACCAGTGACGTACGTTGATTGGCTGAACGCATGCCATACGAAACTCCGGCACCCGCCATTTTTAAAAAGGCGTGTCAACACACTTGTCAACCACAAACTAAAGGCAGGCATACACTGTGCGATTTTAGAAAGGTTACCAACTCACACTGTATGAGTAGATAGCATGCAATATAAAGCCAAAGCTCATGATTTATGTGCTTACACAATACGGTCCGTATTAGTACCGTCAAGCTGCGACTTGACTGCTCACGCTATAAGTGTGAAATATGCGCGATAAACCCCCATGCCGGGTTGCGCCGATAGACCATGATATCGTGTATTTCGAGATATTGTCAAAAGCATCAGCTATTGATATCAAGAGGATTAGAATTTCCAATTAATGTAAATGATTTTCATTATCATTATCATTATTATTATTAGGGTAGGCGTACTTTTATCAAATTCATATTACAATTAATTTGCCCCACAATAATGTAATAGCTCACTACCACATAACCGACACACTGTGAGGATAATAAAAGATTAGATTATCTTACTACTCCATTGATTTAAAAAAAAAAAAAAAAAAAAAAAATATATATATATATATATATATATATATATATATATATATATATATATATATATATATATATATATATATATATATATATATATATATATATGTATATGTATGTGTGTGTGTGTATATATATAATATATTTATATATATATACAGTATATATATATATATATATATATATATATATATATATATATATATATATATATATATATATATATATATATATATAAAATGTTTTTTTTTTATCAATGGAGTAGTAAGATAATCTAATCTTTTGTTATCCTCACAGTGTGTCGGTTATGTATATATATGTATATATATGTATGTATATGTGTGTGTATGTATGTGCGTGTGCATGTACATCTATTATACATCTATTATACATCTATTATACATCTATTATACATCTATTAAAATTATTAACATATAATATATAAGCTGTAATACGTTTGAACACTTATATACCATTCAAAGCATATGTTGAAGTAGATTTATCTCTAGTTGTCTCTGAGAGAATATGCACCATTAATGCAGCGTCAGATGCCGAAAACTCCTTTTTTACTTTTCCTTTCTGTATAGTGAATAATTGACTGGGGTTTGAGACTTCTTCACCAGAATAACTCTCACGCAAAGTTTGCACATTGCTTTTGTGACATCCACTGAAAAAAAATTCCAATATTGCAACGTGACATTTTTCTTTAGCCTATCACCAGTTGCAAACTGCAAATGTTCACCTTTCCAGTGAGAATAAAATTAAGTAAATATTAAATAAATTCGTAAATAATGTGAAAAGTGAAACTAGTAGACTAAATTAATGATCAAGTAAATTAAAAAAAGAGGTGATGGTGGCTTGGAAGACGTGAGTAATATGGAGGTAAGCAACAGTAAATTACAGGGAGTTTGATAGCTACAGAACGTATTGATATCCCACTTTTCATTTTCTTTCTTGCTGCATTAAATATGAAATGGTTTAACTTCTGTTTTCGCACAGGTGCGGTGAAGGAAAAAACACTGAGTTTAGGGTAATCGGTTCGTAGCTCTGCTTCAACTGTCCGATACCCTCACGAGGGACGAACTAAATTTTGGACGTAGATGGGCCGACGCCGAGGTCCAGCCACTTCACAGCCAATCACGGCGTCCTCTAACTTCCAGTTATTGAATGCCTCACTTAAATGACTTCACTGGCCAGCTTACGTCACTTCAGAGTCTCTACTGGCATGAACGCAACCAGAAAAATGGCCCTATGGGAAAAAAGTTCTCAGGGACCGCTCTGGTGGCTAGTTCCTATAACTGAGTTCCTTTAACTACCCGGTGCGAAAGCCACTCAAGTAAGAACACAAAAGCGTGGCATGATGGAGTCTTATAAGTTGAAGTATAGTAGTCAAAAGGGAGAGAGTAGAAGAAGAGGAAGGAGTCTCCTTGAAAGAAAGAGTGGGACAACAAAGGCCTAAGAGAGGGTGGGAAAAAGAGGAAGAGACAGAAAGGGGGGAAAGTATCTTTACATAAATTACAGCATTGCTGACCAGGACAATAGAGCATTGTTCAAGCATGAGAGTGTATACACAGCACAGAGCCTTTGTGTCAAACTTCACGAACCCACCCCTACCCTGATATGGTGTGTGTGAGTGTGTGTGTGTTTGTCTATTGTTCACTTCAAAGAAAGCTTAACAATGTGTCTGTCTTTTTAATTGTTTAAGCTCGATCCTGTAGCTGAAAACAAGGGATCAGTGTGTCCGATCTAAATTCAAGTTGTAGTTTGAGTCGTTGTGTGTGTGCATACAAGAGCATTTGAGGGTGAAGAAACAGAAGAGATAACTACTAAAGAGTTGTGCTTTTAAAACAAACTAGACTTTAGTACAGGAAGTACCTTTAACACTGACCCTCTCATTGGCTGGTTTCCTTTTAGATTGACAACATGGCTCAAGTTTTGCACAAACTTGTGAAGTTTTTGCAGCTTGAGTGTGACTGTCATTAAATCAACAGGACATGGGTCAATGACATGATTTGTATTTATTTATTTATTTAAAATACATAAAATTAATACATTGGCTTAAAGGTCCCATGACATGAAATTTTCACTTTCTGAGGTTTTTTAACATTAATATGAGTTCCCCTAGCCTGTATATGGTCCCCAAGTTTCTAGAAATTTTAATCGGTGTAAATCGAGCTTTTGCTATCTTTCTCTGCCTTTGAGAAAATGGACGCTCAACCGCGCTGATCTTGAATCTCCTCCTTATGACGTTATAAGGAGGAATGTTACCTCCCCTGTCTCTGCTTTGCCCGCCCAGAGAATATTTTCCGCCCATGAGAAAATGAGCTAGGAAGTAGGAACGCGCGCGCGCGCGATTTTAGTTTGTCCACGAGAGATATAATGGCTTTTGAGCGAGCGAAGCATAACAAATGCTCAATAATTGGATGTACAAATGAACACCGAGGGGTTAATACAGAGCTGGGCTTGCTGAACGTCTGAAACTAAAGTCTGGATCAGTACCAACTCTCTTTGGCTCAGCTAATGTTACACAACTCGGACAAGTAAGTCAACTAATGATACAAGTTGTTGCTTTACTGTTTATGGTTACCTAGCTTGTTACACGTAGAATGTGGCTGTAACATTAGCTATGCAGTTACTTGCGCTAATGTAAAGGTAGACAGCATCAAGTATGTGTGTGAATACACACACTGTAACGCGAGTGTTGTACACTTCTTTGTTATTTGGATAGCGTTTTCCTGTTGGTTATACGGCGCGCGCGATATCCGCATTTCAAGATCGCAGAGCTTGATGTAATTGTAATAAGATAAATACAGACGTTACAGATCTCCCGTGAAAAGGCAACAGTAGGTTAGCGTTAGCTACATGATAATAACTAAACCATCCGAATAAAGTATTAGTTTAAAGACATAATATTTTAAACTAACCATTCGGAAACGTCCTGCTGGAGCCGCTGAGTTGCAACTTCTTCATCCGTTGCTTCTCCATCTGGATCAGATTCTGGGTCAAACTGAAATGCTTGAACGACTGCGTGTCTCCGTGCCATTGCAATATATCCAATGTAAACATGCATGGTCTACCGTTGCCGCAGATGGTCAAGGCCACACCCACCCTCCACCTTACGCCGCCTTTCTCCTCCTCATTAACATTTAAAGCTACAGACACCGAAACGGCCCGTCTGAAGGAAGCTCATTCTGGGACTGGCTTATAGTGGCTATAATTCTGCACTGAGACTGAATTTTTGGAAAGAGATTTCAGATACAGTACTAGTAGGGACCACTAAGGCCTATATTAAAGCCTACAAAAAGTAGCATGTCATGGGACCTTTAAAGATTCTGCTTCTGTAATGAGCATGTTTTGCTTTCTGGATTTAAATTAATGTAACTTTTAACAAATAATCTTTTATTATTTCTTAAAAAAAATATTTTATAAATATATAAAATATTGTAACACTTTAGTTTAGGTCCAATTCTCACTATTAACAAGTTGCTTATTAGCATGCATATTAATAGGATATTGGCTGTTTATTATAAAGCACACATTAATGCATTATTCTGCATGACCATATTCTACATCCCTTAATCATACCCAATACCTAAACTTAACAACGACCCATACTAACTATTAATAAGCAGTAATTTGGAGTTTGAGCCAAAAGTCATAGTTAATATTTTGATAATTGTGAGAATTGTACCCTAATCTACAGTGTGACCAAATATTATTTTAACGAAACTGTTTAAAAAATGTTGTCTGCTAAATCAATGGCAGAAAAAAAACAGGAAACCTTATGATTGTTGAGGCATATTGTACAAATTCTGAAATATCATGTGATGTGCCTCTCCAAAAACTTGATATTTATAAATTAGCCTAATAATATTTTTTAAGGTCTAAGGAAACTATATTTGCAGTTTTTTTCTTGACAATTACGCACGCATTAGAATAATTAAATGTATACTTTTCTTGAAAATGATATAAAGGATTTTCAAAACCGTACGAAACCAACATAAACACAAACATTTTCTAAGAACTTGGCACATGTGTTTTAAACTAGATTTTTCTATTGTTTATCGTGGACACTCCTATATCATTGACCCTATAGCAAATACTAAGACATTTTACAATTAAACTTGCCACTTAAATTTCTATGCTGGTGATTTATAATTTTAGAAGGAATAAAAATAGCTTAAATAAGAAAAAGAGTAGCCCTTTCGCTAATGGTCTCAGACTTTTGCTTTGAAATCCAGAGTTCTAATGCCATGAACACATACCCGTAAGATACGGCACAAATGCATGGGGTTCAGAAAACCAAAACACACACCACACACTCATACAGCCCCGCTGGAGTCAGCCGTTCTCATTATCGTCAATGTGAAATTACTGCGCATGCTAAATGGATGTATCTGCTGTTGTTAGACGTTCAGTTAAAAGCCTTTCTACGAGATGAAAATGGCCGCTGCTGTGGTGTGTGTTACTGAAATGGCTGTTATAGATTTATGGTTATGATTAAATGTGGAGCCAGAGACGCTCTTTAAAACGGCAGACCCACTCAAGCCTGAATTTAAGTGTCTACCTCAGACTTGCTGCTCAGATTCTGGGAAGAGATTCATAGCTTTATAGCTGTTATAACATGGCCTGATGCTAATGAGGTATGCATGACATTATAGTACACACGCTGTGTTTCATTTGTGTGTATGTGTACACGTTCATGTACATAAATTATGTTTGTGTACAAGTTAGACTTGCCCTTCTTCATTTACATAACATGCTAAAACACCAGAACATGCTCTAGCAGTAAGAGTTATCGTTTTAAAGCTGCAGTGCGTTATCTTTTCTTCCTTTTTGGTAAAAATTGGTTCTATTAATATGATATGCACTCATGAGATAAAAGCTCACCAGTAGCCCAATAAAAGCTGTTTTATTTGACATGGATATGGTCGTCCTGTGGTGGCTGATATGTTATATATTAGACAATATATAATATTATAAACTAATTTTACACATTATATAATATTATACACTAAGTTTACAAAAAAATAAGGCCTTTTATTAAACACTATGTTTTCAAGTATAAATATGGTGATTATTATAGTTTTTGTTGAGTTGTTGCTGATATTTAGAGCAAACTGATCTGTTTAAATGCGATGAAATGCTGCCGCCCTAATTGGAATCCTGAATATTTTTTGTCAGATTCATACTTCTGTTTGAAAAAAGATAATGAAATAATATCTTAAATAGTCAAAATGCAGTAACTACACATTTTGTCAAAATTGTGTTACGACTAAAATTAGGTCTCTTATGATCTGTCAGACAGGTTCAGCTCAACTTGATGAAAAAAATGACATCAAATGACATCAAAATTCAATCTTAAAACTTTGAGGCCTTTTTTCAGATTCAGCGCTGGCGCGCACTGCATTTTGAACTACTTTTTCAAAAAGCTTCTTTGACTGCAGTTGAACTACTTTAAATGAATAGCTTGACAAGTTACAGTTTTGCGATTGCCGTAAATTAACATCATTATATGCTAGAAACCGACTTCCTAAAAGGCTTTAAAAACAGACTCAGGGAACCTTTAATTTGCAGTCAAGAACAAAGTAAAAGTGTAGCGTGATGTAAATTACACACACATTATCAACAACATCCAGAATGTTTCATATTCAGAACAGTAACTTTTTTTCTTTTTTTTTCCACTGAGGAAATGTTAGCCTGCGTTTGAGCGGTTTGATGCAACAATGTTGTGGAATTTTGCTCAAAACGAATAAATGCAGTCATGCTTGGATCACACTTACGAGATGAGCTGAAAGCAAATATGACCTCCAGGTGTGTAAATAATGTTGTAACGGTGTAATCATGTAAGTTTATGAAGTGTGAATGTTTGCACTGAGCCCATCTGACTGCATCAGAGTGTCCATCATTTGTGGAACGGCTCACATTCGGTCCTGCCGAGCTCAGCATTAACAAGCCCGTTACAGCTCCTGCTTGCGCTAATGGATTAGCCATTCCATCGGAGTCAAGCAGTCTTTTTATGGCCCAGGGTTATGTGTGTTATTTGTGTTTTGTGCGAGCAGTCTAAAGCATCGATTTGATGGCAACAAATTTAGATTTCTCTTTCCCAGTGTCAAAGACATCAGTCTCCTGTTTTACTCTGTCTCTCTTTCCTTCCAGCACTATCCTCAGACGATGGACCCCCCCTCCCCTGTATGAAACTACGAGTCACTGTGTGCTGTCCACCAAGTAAGTACAGTCCTCTCTTGACCCCCTAGTTGTTTTTTTGTCCACACTTTTTTTCCTTGGAAAAAAAAAAGCATGTCACCCCCCCACACACACCCTCTCACGCAATCAGACATGCCACTCTCTCTGCACGCAACCGCTCTCTCGCTTTCCCTCCTTTCCCTGGCTCATCATTCCAATGTTTTCCGTCATTTTATTCTTTCTTTCTCAGCCACAATGTTTTAAGTGCAGAATAAAATAGTGTATATATATATATATATATATATATATATATATATATATATATATATATAGCTATGTGCAAAAATCATACTATATGTAGTAATAGTAATAATAAACAATAATAACAAATTTAAATTATAGTAAGCATTTAATTTAATAAAACAAAACGTTTTTGAAATTCGAATATTTTGTAGATAATAAATACATGTGACTTTTTGTAAATTATTGAATTTTATATATACATATAGACAACACAGACCGTTTATAATAAACGTTAATTTGATTTTGTTGCAGTATTGTTTATCTCAAGTTTCAAAGCATTTTTGAAAATATTTATTATAATTTAAATTATTATAATTTAAATTCAAATATGCATGTTAAATGTTTATATATACAGTGTGTGTTGTGTGTTTATATAAATATATATAAATGATTAAAAAAAATTAAATAGGAATTTGTATGTATATTTTTGTAGATTAAAAGAATAAATACTGCAACAAACTCTATTTAAAATGTAATTCTAAAATTCATTATAAATTTCATTTGACATTTTATTAAACGGTCTAATATATTAGTGGTGTCAAAACGATTAATAGCGGTGTGTGCGTGCCTGTGTATATATACTGGTCATATACTGTATATTCTATATACATATATTGTGTGTGTGTAGTGTATACACAGAGACTACTAAATGATTTATATAATATATATACACACACACATATACGTGACTAATATATGTGTGTGCATATATACATATACACACACACATCAAGGAAAAAGGAAATATATAATATAATATAATATAATATAATATAATATAATATAATATAATATAATATAATATAATATAATATAATATAATTTCTGTTTGTTATAACATTTTGTATGAAAGCTTATGTGCGTGTTACTGTGTGTGTGCGTGGAGCAAGGCTGGCTCTCAGACCCCTGCAGTAATGTTGACCTTCCGCTCGGCTTGGCTGATGCGGGATCAGCAGGGAATGTCGCCCAGTAAGAGTGGGAATGGCAGTCCAGTCCGTAAGCCGTCCGACCCAATTCCACCTTCTGCTTCACACACATGCACATGCATGCGCACACACACTCAGAAGCTGTCTAACCCAATATCCAAGTCCTGCCCTGGCCCCAAACCTGCCTTCTGGCTTCTCGCAGTTTCTCGAACTTTTCATGGAACTATTTGTCCAATTCAGCTGTGAAAAATGTTGTATGTTTCTTACAGGTTAGTTTGACTGGAGATCAATGGCACTGTATTTAAATTTCTCAGTTGCTCAGTTAAGTGGGTAACCATTGCATTTGTTCCACAAAAAGTAAATCAAACAGAAACTCTGTTGTGAAATCAAATTCTTGAAGTCTTTAACCCTCTGGGCTTCTTCGCCCGAAAACGGGCGAAAACTTGAACATTTCGAATTGTTTAATTTTTTTGCTTCATCGGATGGGGGTGAAACTTGGTGACTTTTCTTTTATTACCTATATGAACACACAAAAAAATCAAGGAGATGATTCTGATATGTTAAAGGGTCGTAAAAAAAAAAGTCACACTTAGCTTCCTCCCGCCCGAAAACGGGCGACATAGGAAATGAATGGGAAATACGAAAAAATAGGAAAACTCAGAGAAACTTTTGGTGGTACAAGCTACAGATCAGCCACTGTGCTGAAAAAAAAGTGTACAGCAATGAAGGGGTGACACTCTAGAACATCAAGAGTGCAAATAAGACACCCTCCCCCCCCCACACACACAACCCACACACACAAACACACACCACACACACACACACACACACAGAGAGAAATGAACTGGTAAGACTGAAACAGCAAATTTTGCCCCAAACTATATAAAAATGATATAATCATAATAACTCCAAAACTATAGCAAGGAGAGTCAAAAGGTAGGTATCGTTTGAAAGAACTCTTTTTAAATTTTTTGAAAATATAAATTACATTACATTTGGACATTGTCCCGCCAAGAAACGGTGGATAAAAGACAATATATATATATAATTTTTATTATGATTTTGCATATCTTTCATATTTCTCATGTAATAACTCAGGAAGGAAATAAGGTAGGAGGAAAATTCTTTTTTAGTGAAGTCCCCCTACATGTTAGCTGCATCTGGATAAAAAAAAAAAAAAATTAGGATAAAGGAATCAAAAATTACAGCATTTTGAAAAGAGATAGCCTTTTTGTACAGTCTTTCACACCCCCTCATGGGCAATTTTTTCTCAATGAAGAATATCTTGTCATAAAAGCAATAGATTATGTTAACTTTGGGCTCATTTTAATTGTAATAATATGCTGTAAAAAATGAAGTGCCATTTTCAATTATCTGAGAATGTTTCATGAGCTGTATGATGTTTTTGACACATTGCAGTACATTATTTTATAGATTATGAAAAAAAGAGAAATTCTATGTATCAGCAAATAACTCAGCAATACTTAAGAGTTTTTCAAAGTGGGATACATTCACTGTAAAGTTCAGACTCTAAGCTTTCAAATGACATCAACTTTGTGTTTATCAAGGCAAGATTTTTGAAAAATATGGTAATAAATATTTTCGCAGCTAGGTGGCGCCTGCTGGCTGGTACACTTGGTTTTAGAGGGATTACTCAGCAGCACTCGTTAGGAATTAATACATTTAATTAGATGCATTAAAAAGCTGAGATTTAAGCTTTAAAATGATATATAATTTGTGTTGTTCCATTCAGTGGTTGATTAGTAATAAATTGTTTTCTTTCCGAATGGGAATAAATCAAATAAATAAATAAAAAAGCTATAGGGCCGTCTATGGGCGGTTATAGGACATGACACAAATTAATACATTTTGAAGCCACTAGGTGGCGCTCTTCTCACTTGAAATATTTTTTTTTTTAGGCCTGCACTCTAATTTGATGTGAAATGTTGCATTTATTGAAAAATAAAATAAAATAAATAAAATAAAAATATATATATTAATTCTAATGGAAAAAAATAGCTCATAAAAATTACATATTTAATGCAAAGTATCATAAAAAATTCTACAAATTCTATATAATAATCAGAAAACATTATAGAACAAAACAATATTTGATTGGTTATCCTAGGACAAAGTTAAGTACAATTTTAAGGCTTCGCCCGTTTTCGGGCGGAGGAGAAGCTAAGTGTGACCCAATTATGAAGAAGCCTGAGGGTTAAGGAGATGCTTTGCTAAATTCTGAGTGTTGTATAACCTTCAATGAGAAATATCTAGTTTGCAGTTGGGGCAGAAAATGCTTGTGCAATTGATTTGAAAAGTTTGTATGAGAAATATCTGTTGCAGAGAATGATCTGAGGTGCATGTGTGGTTTATTTAAGGCGCAAATATTTGATAAGAGATAATGGAGTTTTTTGTTGTTTTGAGGCGGCAAAATATTTGACTAAAAAATGACTAACATTTACTTTACCCATGGAAGATGCTCTAATGAATGCGTGGAATGACAACTTTTCTTCCTCGTCTTTGCAAATTTTCCTCTTCTCATGCTCCCGCTTCAGATGCTCCATCTCTTTTATCCCTCTCTCTTTCCCTTTCTCTCTATCTATTTCCCTCTTTTTCTGTTCTCTGACCGAAACTAATCCAGACTAAACTGTAGCATCCCTGCTTCTCCCTCCCTCCTTTTCTCTTTCTCCTCCTAGTGTGTAGCCTTTCCTGGAGTGGCACTAATCTTCCCCACTCTGTTTCTTTTAGTCTTTTCCTCCTCTCCCTCATTTTTATGATCTGTCGTTACCAGAGCAAAACTAATCAGAGTCTTATCCACTACACATTCACTGAGTTTCGTCTCTCTTCAAACCCTGTCCATTTCTGGAATTCTGCTCATCTTCTATTCCATCTGTCCCTTGCATCATGTTCCTGAATAATTATAGACACTTCTATTTATATACAAATATATTCAACAATTCTTATAAGCATTTTGTTTATTAACTGTGATTGATTGGCCAATTAACATACGTATTCATTCTTGTGTCAGTGGAAAATGCTCATTTTCCGTTTTTGAGTGATTTTGAGTATGTTCCATAGGGATATGTGGTATATTGTATAATAAAATATAATTTTCTATAATATTTTTAAAATATATATGTGATCGTTTCTGCATAAATCGATTTTGGGTTGCTCTTATTATTATAAGCAGTTTGCTTTTTATCCTACAGCATACTGTATTTCATACCTGTATTCACTTGTATACAAACTACTTGTTTTAGTGATTTTTTTTATTTATTTATTTTTTTAACAATGTATAATTTCTGCTTATCTGCATCGGCCATTTTATCTGTTGTCTAAAATAAGTGTTTTAAATTCAGCAATTTTGTGTGTATATGTTATTTGCCTTTTTTTGGTCAACCCTTCCTGGCATCAGCTGGAATGTATTTAATCTTTCTTTTCTGTAAGCCTAAAATTAACGGTTACACTTTACAATAAGGTTAGTTAACATTAGTTCACTACATTAGTTAGCATGAACTAATAATGAACTGCATGTAAACAGCATTTATTAATCTTTGTTAATGTTAATTTCTTTTTTTTTTTTTTTTTTTTTTTTTTTTTTTTTTTAACTTACATTTTATTGAACTTTTTTAACACAGAACAATAACAATATTAACATGACTGGGTTTACATCCTTATAAATTACTTTGCTTGTACTGAGACCATTTTTCCCATTTGCTTTCCAATTGTGGTTCTTGTAGTCTCAGTCTGTATGTCAATTTCTCCATTAGGAATATGTCCTCAATTGTAGTTATCCATTGTTCCTTTGATGGCACTGTAGCTTTTCCCCATTTCCTCGTGATAGATTTTTTTGCTGCTATCAACATTATTTTAACCAAATATTCATCACATTTATGAATAGTACCATCACAAAAATTACACAAATATAAAACCTCAGGTTTCAAAGGAATTGTATATCCCAAGACTTGACACATGGTAGTACAAGTATTTTCCCAAAACTCTAGAAGTTCCGGACAATTCCAAAAAATGTGTGAATGGTCAACATCTGTCTCCCCACATTCTCTCCAACATTTCTGTTGCCTCTGTAATTGTTTACTTTTTAATTTGGGTGTGATAAAAAATCTTATCAGATTTTTCCAGGCGAACTCCCTCCATATCCGCGAGCCGGTCGTTGTATGGTGTAATTTCCACATGTCTAGCCAATCCATATCATCAATTTCTATGTTAAATTCTTTTTCCCATTTTAGTTTAACTTTTTGAGTTGTGTGTTTATCTTTGTTTATTAAGGCTTTATATAATGCAGAAATGATCCTAATACTACTGTCTTTGTAAGCTTTTGCCATTATTTGAACAACACCGCTCTCTTCTATGGAGGGATCCACCCGAATCTCTCTTCTATAATAGTCTCTCATTTGAAGATAACGATAAAAATCCTGTTTGCCAAATAAGTATTTCTGTGTCAGACTTTGGAAACTCTCCAATTTCCCATTGTTCTCCAAAACACACCAGGCTGTGACTCCCTTGGTTATCCAGTATTTATAACTATGATCTAATTTAGCCGGCATAAATTTATTATCGTATGCTATCCATTTTAATTTTGCTACATGTTTTTGGAGTTTATACCTCTTAATTATTCTATACCAGACACTAAATGTATGTTTAGTTATTGCATCTAGGCGGCTTTTGTTTTGTTCATATGTGTCTTTATCTCCGAGGAAGTTTTGAATTGGCTGTTTCAATGTCCCCATTTCAATCGCTTTCCATTTACCTTCAAAATTTGGGTTACACCACCCATGTACATATTTCAATTGTGCCGCATAATAATAGTCTCTTAACCTTGGTAATGCCATCCCTCCTTCCTCTTTGGGTAACTGAAGGGTTCCATACTTCACCCGAGGCCTCTTACTTTCCCAAATAAATCTGGATATTATTCTATCCCAAGTTGTAAATTGTATTTGAGTAACCTCTACTGGGAGTGCTTGGAATAAGTATAAATATCTGGGTAAAATATTCATTTTTACTATTTCAATCCTGGAACTAAAATCCAATGGTAAAGTGGTCCATTTCTCTATATCCTTTAGTATATTGTCTTGAACTTGCTTATAATTTTTATTGTTGATATCTGAAAAGTCTTGTGTTATTTCTACTCCAAGGTATCTGATTGATTCCATTTTCCAATTAAATTTGTATGATTTTTTTATGTTTTTAGAAGGTATATAATTAAATCTCAGAATTTGGGTTTTTGAAATATTTATTTTATATCCAGATAAATATCCAAAGGATTCCAAGAGATTCATCAATTTAGGCAATGATGTGTTTGGTTCCTCTAGGAATGCTATCACATCATCTGCAAAAAGCCCGATTTTGTGCTCTACCCCATTTATCATAACTCCTTTGATTTCTTGACTTTGTCGTACTGCTTGTGCCAGAGGTTCGATACAAATTGAGAAGAGCGTAGGCGAAAGCCCACACCCCTGCCTAGTGGATCTTTGTAAATTAATTTTGTCTGTAAGGTTTCCATTTATTTTAATTCTGGCAGTTGGCTGACTGTACAGTGTAACTATTCCCACTGAATTATCATTAAACCCCATTTTTCCCAAGACTTGATATAAAAAGTTCCAATTAACGCAGTCAAATGCCTTTTCCGCATCTATACTGAGTATAACTGTACTCCTTTTTTCCCTCTGTGCCTTCTCTGTGATATGTAAAGTTTTTCGGATGTTATCATGTGTCTGGCGCCCACGTATAAACCCCGTCTGATCTTCATCAATTAGTTCTGATACAAAGGTATTTATTCTTCTAGAAATTATTGATGTATATATTTTATAGTCAATATTTAGTATTGAAATTGGTCTATAATTAGCGCAGCATTCCCTGTTTTTACCTGGTTTGGGAATAACTGATATTACTGCTTCTGACCACGACAAAGGCATTGAATTTTCTCTTAGAGTCCAATTCAAAGATTTATGTAGAATTGTTATTAAATCATTCTTAAACATTTTGTACCATTCGGCTGGGAAACCGTCGCTTCCTGGTGCCTTGCTATTTTTTAATGTATTTATAGCTTTAAGTATCTCCTCTTGTGTTATCTCAGCTGTTAATGCATTATTTTGGCTCACTCCAATTGAAGGGAGATCTAGCGATTGGAGAAAGTTTCTCATCTCTTCTTCGCTTGCAGAGGGAGGTTGTGTATAAAGTTTCTCATAAAAGGTTTTAAAGATATTCTCAATTTCTTCTGGCTTATGAGTTACTGTGTTAGTGTGTGGATCTTTAATTTTATAGATTGAGCTTAGTTCTTTTTGCTTCCTTAATCTTTTGGCTAAGAGTTTTACGGATCTTGGTCCCGTCTCATAGTAACGCTGTCTAAAATAAATGTGTTTTTTTTCCACTTCTTCCTCTAGTATGTTACCGATGCGTCTTTTGGTTTCTAAAATCTGCTGATGAATTTCTGATGTTTTCGTTTTCAGGAATTTCTGTTCCAATTCTTTGAGCTTTTCACAACAATCCTCATATGATTTTATTTTTATTTTTTTCAGCCAAGCTGTTCTGGATATCAACTTCCCTCGTACTACCGCTTTAAGGGCATCCCACACAACTGTCGGGTTCACTTCGCCATTATCGTTTTGTTCAATATATTGTTTGATTTCTTTTTTAATTTCCTGAACTATTTTCACATTGTTCAAAATACCTGTGTTTAATCTCCACAGAGTTTGTTTTTTCCTACTTGTAATGTTAATTTTTAAATATAAAGCATTATGATCTGATACATCTGCACAGCCAATTTTACATTCATCCACTTTATATCTATCGGATTTATTAACAAAAAAATAATCTATCCTCGAATGTACATTGTGACTGGAGGAGTAGTGGGTATAATCTTTTTTAAAAGGATTTAGATTCCTCCAAATATCTGTCAATCCTAATTCTTCCATTGACAATTTTACAAATCTGGTCAAATAATTTTTATTTTTCTTAACACTCGTTGTGTCCAATTTGTGGTTTAAGATTATGTTAAAGTCCCCTCCACAAATTAGGGTTCCTTCGGCTTCAGTTGCGATGGTATTAAACATTGATTTAAAAAAATGCTTGTCGCTTTCAGGAGGAGCGTAAACATTCACGATTGTGACCATCTCATCTGCCAACCTTCCTTTTACTATAACATATCGGCCTTCCTTTTCTTTAATCTCCTTTTCCAAGTTAAACTTTGTAGAATTAGATACCAAAATTGCCACTCCTCTTTTACGACCCTGTTTAAATGAACTGTAATATGTATTTCTAAATCCCATTTTTTTTAGTTTCTCATGTTCCTCATCATGCAGATGTGTCTCTTGTAGTAACGCGAATTGTACCTTTTCTTTTCGTAATTTTTGTATTACCTTCCCTCTTTTTCTTGGGGTAGTTAGACCATTCACATTCAGTGACAAAATATTTAAAATATGCATCATATTATATTTAGATATGTAATTGTGTACCCAGCCAAACAATAACAAAACAACAATAATTGAGAAATTAAACAACACTGAACAAGTGACTTCCAATAAAGGGATGTCTCAAGACCTCTCCCATTCCCCCTGTTGGTGGGTGGGCAGGAAAACCTCACTGCAAGTGAGGGCCTGCTCCTAGACACTTTAGAACATCCTTGTGGATTCCCTGGTCTAGCAATGTCCAACATACTATTTATAGCTCCCCTCTGTCGGCATTTATGTATACGCGTGTCAAATTTGAAAAGCCCTGGGCTCTTGTATCAGGTCGAGTTATTAAAATAATACATTAGCCCAATTTACTCCGCATTATACCGGGTCCCCTAACGGAACCGTTACCTCATTGTTTCTGTCTTTGGTCTTGTTGGAGTCTCTGATATTCCCGCAGCTTGTCCCGTGTGCGTTCCTTCAACGTAGCTCCACCGCGACCGACTCGCTCCCATCCTGTAGCTGCATTGATGCCGTTGTTCCTTCCGCCACTCTCCTCTGGTAGATTCACTTCGTATCCCCTGGCTCTTAGATCCAATACTGCATCCGTGGCGTTGTTGTAACTTTTGGTGCCTTCGTTCCAGAAAATCCGCATCTTAGTATAGGGGGTCTGGAAGCGGATGCCTCGTTCCTTCAGCACTTTTTTAATGCCCGTATAAGCGCGCCGTTTTTGCACTATTTCCGTGGGGTAATCGTGGTCAAACTGAATCGGCCTGTCTGCAACTCGTATCTTCTTCTCCCAAGCTTTCTTCAGAATCATCTCTTTGGTTTCAAACTCCAAAAAGTTGACCACAATTGCCCTGGGCCGTTCTCCTGGCTTTGGCTTAAAGGGAGGGGTTCTGTGTGCTCGTTGCATATGCAGCTCGGTGTCTTCCGGTAGATTCAGCTCCCTTTTAAAAAGCTGGTCCAAATACGTCATCACAGACTCCTTTTCACTTTCTTCCAATAGACCAAATATTCTGATATTATTTCTCCTTGACCTTGCTTCAAGATCTGTTATCTTGTCTTGCATGCTTCGTGTATGAGTTAGCATACTCTGAAGCGAAACATTAGCCTCCGTATTCCATTCCTCTAGTTCCGCGATGCGAGCTTGGGCCTCCGCCAGTCCAGCCTTTTGATCTTCCAGCACACTACTGCTTTCTCTGAATTTCCGCTCCATATCTTGACGAAGTGATGTTATGTCTTCTTTAAGCTCGGTTTTGAACGAGGTTAGTTCGCATCTCATAGTCGTTTTGAAGTCTTGAATCTCGCTGCTAAGCTTAGCTAGCCCCTCTAACATTAGCTTAGCATGGTCTGGATCAGCCTCGCTCATAATCTCCTCTGTCCCTTCGCGGACACTTCTTGGGTTTTCAGGGACTCCGGTCGTTTCTTTTTGTCTTCTCAGGCCTTTCCGTGATCCTGTTCCACTCATGCTATGTTCTCCAGCTTTTCTGTATCGAGTTTTTTGGTTTTTGTGGAGTTCTAGTTCACCGACTTCGGAGAGCTATTTACTATGCGTCTGTCTCGTCCGCCATCTTACCGGGAAGTCCGTTAATGTTAATTTCAACATTTACTAATACTAATAAAATCTTGTTAACATTAGTTAATGCAGTGTGAACTAACAATGAACGGTAACACTTTATTTTAGTGTCCTTATTGCATACATGTACTTACCGTAGTAATAACAGTAAATTATGCATAATTACATGCAATTAACCCTCAACCAAATACTAATCCTACCCTAACCCTATAGTAAGTGCATGTAGTTGCTTAATATTACTCAGTACTTAAATATATAATTACACTGTAACAATGACACCTTAAAATAAAGTGTAACCCAATGAACAGCTGTATTTTTATTAACTAACATTAACAAATACAGTTACAAATGGATTGCTTATGGTTAGTAGTTCATGTTAGTTAATACATTAATGTTAACTAATGAACCTTATTTTAAAGTGTTACCAAATTAACCTTTAAAATGAATAACTGCATTTATTATCCTCGCACTCTCCACCGCTTTTTCACTTTCAGCCCCTCCGTCTTTTCCGCATACCTTCTTGCGCACCTTTACAACATTTTCCCCTGCACTGTTTTCCTCTGATCATTTGTATGTAAAGACGAATGAAAGGAGAAGTGTTTGACGGGACTTTGCACCAGGGCATGTTTTGCACAGCTGGTGTTTGTTCCTCCAGGTAGTGCCACGAACCGACTTTGGTTCCTTCCTGTGGCAGGTCTTTTATCTGACAGTCCTTGTTCGACAGAGGGTCCTGTCAGACCCAGGAGCGTTAGCCTCAGAACCAGAGCCGTGAAAACAACACTACATCCGCAGCCGGAGCTAAACCTCAGTCACTATCCACCAGCAGCAAGCTGTATTTAAAGTTCCATTAAGTAGAGCTCGTTTCGCTAGGTCATTTGAGCCTTAATGACCAGGCTCATGGGGAAACAGAACAAGCTAAGAACAGCACAGAGATCAGTAATACCAGAGAGAGTCGTGTCAAAACTACAGATGCAACGTGCTGCCTTTTGGAAGGTTGCTTAACTCTGAAAAATAAGCTTGCAATGTATTGAAATGTATGTAAATTATTAATATATAGAGACAACTGAATGTAGCGCTCATTATAGACCATGACTGATTCTGCTGTTCATAGAGTGTAACAGTGAAATGTTTCCCCCAGAACAGCAGCAACGCAGTCTCATGCTCGAAGGATCCCCAATAGCTGCCACTGTGTCGCAGTTAAATCCATCCCCTCACTCGAATATCAATACTCATAAAATACAGCTTATGATGTTTAAGCCTGGATTTTAGTAGCAAGACACAGCACTGAAATCATAAAAGTGCAACCAAAACAACAAACTCGCCAATATTCTGTCTTTATGGAGCGGCGTCTGGTGGAAAACAGCTCCTGGATGCCCTCGTCTTTCATCCTGTTCACTTTGCTCCGTTCCTTGCTCTTACTCGGGGCAACTTGTCAAAACATTAATTCTTCTGTTGTTTTTTTTCCCTTCCTTTCCCTCATTCAGCGTCTTACTCAGTCCTTCTGTCCCCCGCTGTGAAAAACCATTTCAGTCAGTTCTACTTTCTCTCTAATTGATCCCTGTCTTTTTCGAAACTTCTTAACTCACTCGTTCCTGCTGTGAGCACACCATTTCCCTTTCCAGTTTCTGTCCGTTTCTCAATCTTTTTAATTGTTTTAAAAAGCTGAAACTCTGTCCGTTTTGCACTGCCCACCTCAGTGGATACCTCGTCCTCCCCCTTTTATTCACCTCTCTCGCCTTGTTAGTTTTGTCATTCACCAGAGCGTTTTTCCAAAGCGCGAAGAGGAAAAAAACACTTTAATTCGGTGCCTTTACACAAGTGTAGTTTGTCCCTGCAGTGACCGCTTGTTCGGAAAATATAAACAAGAAAAAATGCGGTTACATTTTCGGAATGTTAGCCGTATTTTTCCGTTTTGCCAGAACATGTAAAATTGAAGAAAGGAATGAAGCAGGGAAGCCTTCTTTTTCTTCCTTTTCTCCCTCTCGTCTGTTTTCCATCTCTCGCATCCTTTTCCTGCATGGTCGTTCTCTGCATCATGTCATGGCATCCATGTTTTATGCAAGGAAAGCGAAACTGCAGCCATTTTGTGCTTGAAAACAAAAAACTGCCATTTTGTTGAAGCAAACATTTTAATTTCAGTAAGAGAGACGACTAAATAGTTTGAAATTTTTCACTATAATTATCTTTTCTTCTTTTTTTCTCTTTTTAGTTTAAATGTTAGGTTCCTCTTCTATTTAAAATGACACGCATACTGGCATAAAGCTATTTTATGTACACTTATATTCCTTATAATGGTAATTATAAAACATAAGAAAATGTTCATAATAATATAATTTCTTATTCATTCATTTTATTTATCCTAGTTTTATTTAATGCCTGATTAAGGTCTTGTTTAATTGTATTCATAAATTTACCATTATTTTTTATTTATCATACTTATGATATACATATGTTTTATTAGATTTCATTAAATAAGTTTATTATCATTATGTTTGCATGTTGTCATATATGGTTTAATTGAGATCCCACTTGGTTTTTCTAAATCAATTTGCACTGTTTAATGTGTTTTTGTAAAAAAAATAATAATACTTGTCAAAACAATTAGTGATGAATCCTAAACTCAATTTGAAAATTCTTTTTCATGCTTTCCAGTTTTCTAAAATTTGACGTGGAAAGATTCATGTGGAAAAATTGTACACAAAGAACATGATGTTACATGATGTATACATGATGAAGCCAAACAATGTTTAATTAGTGTTTCATTGTACATGCATTATGTTTATAAATATTGTAAAAAAAAAAAATTACTTATAATTTACTGTGACTTGTGTCTCTATTGTTTTGATGTTAATTAATCTTTTGTCTAATTTCATGGATGTCATTATCAGAGGAAGATATATTCAAATGAAGTCTTTCATTAGGATTTTATCTCTCTGTTTGGTCAAGTGTTGAGGGGTAAAGTTAAAATAACTTAAATGTGTGTTTCCTTGATTTTGTTTTATGTTGTTATACATGCAGTTTGTATGACCAGATTAACTGAAAAAAAAGTTAATATTATGTCTACTACTTTCTACTTGTTCTATAGTTTTAGCCAACACATTTCTGTTCCACATTTCTGTTCCTACTTTCCTCCACATCTGCTCTATCCATCTATCCATCTCTCTCTCTCTCTCTCTATCTCTCTCTCTCTCTCCCTCTCTCCATCTTTTCTCCATTATGTTTCTCAGTCTGACCCCCTGTTGAGAGAGTGACACTCAGACACAAACTCACTCCCTCCCTCCTTCCCACTTTCGTCTCTTTCCTTTTGCCGTCTGACCTTCTTTCAGGCTCTCGCCTTGCCTGTGCGTTCTCCCTCTGCTTTTCTCACACTTCCTCCTCTCGTCTTTTCTCTTCTCTGTCTTCTCCTGTGTTTCGCTCCATCACTCTATCTTTGTTGCTTTTGTGGCCCTTCTCTGTTCAGTCTTGTATCTCTTGCTCCTTTCCCCCCTCTAAATCTTTCCCTTTTCACGGTTCTTTCTCTTGTTCATCCTTCCAGTCCACTTTTTTGTTTCTTGCAGAATCTTTCATCTCCTTCCACCTTCATTTTTTTCCACTATCTTTCTGTGTGCGACCTTTAAAGAGAATTTGCATTGAGGATGTATTTTGGGTTGCGCAGCCGTTAGTAATTTTTCAGTATGTTTCTGCCTGAGTAATGGTGAATGTGTCTCTATGTTCGGTTTTCTCCTCATTTGTTTTCAAGAACGATGTTCCAAGTTGTAGTTCTTCTTCTTCAAAAAATAAATAATAATAATAATTAGAAAGCACTAACACCTCACATGTCTCTCTCTCTCTCTCTCTTTCTCTCTCCCTCTCTTTTTATCCTCTAGCAACAGCTGGATCATCAAGACAAGAAGGTTCGTGTTTATTGCCATACACACCTTACTTCTCAAGTCCCTTGGTTCATTGTGTAATATTAAATTACACTTTAAAAATAAATATTCTATATAATTTATTTATTTTTGTAATATATTTGACATTTTTAGTAATATATAATACTTAGAATTTTATAGGCTAAATAAAAACTATGTATTCAAAACGTATAGATTTATATATAAAGTAAGATTTATTATATATATAAGGATCATAAGACACCAAAGACTGGAGTACTTGCTGATGAAAATTCAGCTTTGCATCACAAAAATAAATTACATTTTAAAGTATATTAAAAAAGAGAACCATTATTTTAAATTGTAATAATATTTCATAATATTACTGTTTTTTTTTTTAACTGCAGGCTTGATGATCATAAGAGACTTCTTTCAAAAACATTAAAAATAGTAACGTTTTTCCAAACTTTTGACTGGTACTGTACATACATCAATAACTGAAGGCAGTAACAATTTAAACAATGTATTTTATTTGTGAGCTGTTGTTCAGCTTATCAACTCATTTTCATCAGTTATGAAGCTCGGTAAACACTGATGACAGACACGAAGATGTACATTTAATTTCACCAAGCTGATTGTGATTGCTCACTAAATAAAAAGCCACAAAAATAAAAACATACAGTATGTTTTCAGGTCATTTCAAGTTTGATTTTGAAAAACTCATCCTCCATTTCTTTCTTGGAATTTCAAATTGTGAGATGTATTAACAGCTTTTTGTGGTCATGTCACGCCAGGAAAAAAAATACCTAATTATAATTTGTAAAATTTAATTGTATTTTTTGTGTTTATATTATTTTAAATATTTATTCGGTTTTTATAACCATAAACCGAATCATCACTGTTTTTTAAAACTCCATTGAATGGTGTTAGGAGCCATAAAAGGGACCAGATGTTCCTCACCCCTGTGCAAGATGATGATGTGGATGCTAAAATAGGCAAAAACTATTAAAAATCCAACATACAGATAGGTTTACAAAATCTTAAATGGGGGATTTGGTGCTGATATACCATGCATCCCAAATATTTATGCAAACATATGTATGTTGGTTTATTTATCTATGTATTTATATATGTGTTTGTCTGTTTACTTTTTTGATTATTTTAGACACAGAGAAACCATCACGCAGCAGTGCTGTCCATCCTGTGACAATCGGACGACTTTCTCTCCTCCTCATCCCCCTCTTCTTGCCTTATTTTCTCTAATATCTCTTCTAAAAGCATAAAACCTAAAAACAAATGCTCTGTTGCGGCATATTTTCCACCATAACAGTAAATGCGTGTTCTACATCTGTGGATTACACACACACACACAGACTCTCTCTCTCTCTCTTTCTCATACTCCTTTGCTCTGTCATTTTTGTCACGCTATTAATCTCCATCCCTCCGTTTCCTTTCTGGCAGTCTCTCCGTCCCCTCACAGTGGTTCTTACCGCTGTCCGCTCTAATAAAAGTTCACTTTGGAACAGAGCGACACTAATCTACCTTCAAAGAGCTTATCTTACTGTTCATTTTCTTTTAATCCATCTGTCTTTAAGAGTCAGACATTCCTTTACAAGCCTCTGCTCTCCCCCTCTCCTCTGTCCTACTGTACAACAAACTGAGCCAAAGACGAGGAGGAGGATGAAGCTCCCCGGTCCTGCTGTTTGTACTACTGACTGAAAGATCAGGGACAGAGTGACCATTCATATGTGCGATCACTAACAGATCCAGTGATCAATAGCTGGAGAAAAAAAAAAAAAAAAACCTTGAAGCCAAAGCCAGACCACAGCATTGAAAAATATTTTGCTGTATTGCCTTTATGCATCCTGGCAGAACTTTGGAATTGCCTGGAATATCCTGGATTTTTTTGTATCTTGAATTTATGTTCGGAATCGTGTCCGATTCATTCTCACATCTGTATATGCTGACTAAGTGACACGTGGAAAACCGGAAACTAAAGAACTACTTCCTGTTCATCTTTTGTGGGATGTGTATGGTAAATCACCTCCAACTATGGACTCTTCTGATTGGTCTGCATGTTTCTTAACTCTCTGTAAGTGTGAAAGCTGTTGGATGTTTCATTTGGCACTTAATCAAATCACTTTCCTTCTTCCTTTCCCCCACTCACATAATTACTTTGTGGGTATGTGAAATATGTATAATGAAAGTGTTCATTTTAAACTGAATGAGGGAATATGCAAACTTTATTTATTTTTTATTTTTTTTTTTAGTTAGTCTGAAATAATGCATTGATTATAGAGAAAACAGTATGCTGAGTATTGTTTAATTTTTGTTTTAATATTTGTATCAGTTTTTTAGGGGGGAGAGGGTTTTTTAAGATATTTTTTTACTAGACTTTTAATTTGAACAGTGAATTATTAGTTTTAGCAGAAAATTAAGAAAGATTATTCTTTAGATGCTTGTATTCAGGATAAAAAAAAAATTGGTATTTAAAGAGATCAAGAAAAATAGCCCAAATAAGAAAAACAGAAAATGTTTCTATTTAAATATTTCAAATGCATATTTTTTTTTAGTTTATTTGTTACATTGTTTTTTAAATAATTGTTTAAAATTAATATTTTTAACTTGTAATTCAGTTCTAATAGTGAAGCAATTTTGCCCCCTTTTTAAGTTCCAGAATCTAAATCCATATTCTGTGTGAATGAGAAATGTTTTGTTTCTGTTTCTCTCTCTCATTTCTGATGTTTTCTGTTCATTTTAGATTTTCAGATGCAAATACAGATTGCCAAAACAGAACAATCAGTTTACAATTTTTTTTTTTGTTTGTTTCTTTGTTTTACATGGTATGTAGGTATGTTGTTTATTTGTAATTTGAATGTTTCACATTTTTGTGAAGTGGTCAGCTTCTTCTGTGAAGAACTTTTGTCAGCTATTTTTCTACAGAAAAATGAGCTACAGAAATAAATAATAATGCCTTTCAAACAGTGTACATTCCAGTTATTTGAAGATGATCTGGAGCCAGTTATGTGAGAACTAGTTTAGGAAACTCAGCTACTGTTTATTAAAAAACAAATATAATAATTATGTGTAGCAATGTATATTTGCATGTTTTAGGAATTTAAATAATTCTAATCATTTAAGTAAGAATGAAATTGTTATTTTTATTCTTTGATTCATTTCAGCGATTAACCTTATATATTTATACCTGAAAAAAATGAAAAATGGATCAATTTAATTATTTTACAATTTAAAAAAATGTTGACATTCAGGTCTGTTTGTCTCCTCTAGATGGCATCTGTTCCTCACTGAGACACAGAAACTCTGTTTATGAAACTGTTTATGGATAGTCACAGAGAAGAGAAGGTGTGTGGTGTTATGAGTCACCATGAATCATTCTCACAAGATCCACCGGAACACAAAAACACTCTCAAGACCAGAGGCTGTGTTTTACCCAGTCGTAATATGCAATTAGATATATTTAAGTAAAAGGTAAAAAATAGTGTGACTATCATCATCATCATCATGGAAGCAAACTGTTAAACTTTAAAAATTAGAAGTATAAATAAATTCTTCAGTGTTGCTTCATGTGATCTCTAAAGGCATACATTTGGCTTTTTGTGTCTCAGGACCTCATTCCACCCAAACTACCTAACACCCCTTTTTGGAGCTTTTTGTCCCCACATCTTTATTATTACTAAACCTTTCTTTTATGAATACACTGTAAAAAAAAAAAAAAAAAAGTTGCTGTCTTAAATTAGGTACAGTAAACTTGGATGTTTAACTAATTTCATCTTAAATTAAACTGACTTCAAAAATGAGTTGAATCTTGAAACTTATTAAAAAAAGTTGAAAATTGCTTAACTTATTTTGATGCGTTAAAGTATAACTTATAAACTCATAAATTATTTTACAATGTAGTGTTAAACTGTTGTAAAATATATATATATATGTAGGCTACTACATTGTACGTGTAATTATATAGATCTCCATGCTTATTAATTTCATGAGCACATTCATTTCAAATATGTTATTTCATATGTAAATAAGTACTGTCACAGCATGTCTGCTATTTGTTCAGACAAATGAATAATGAAAAATAATGCATTGATTGTTGAATTTTTGTTTAAATATATTTGTATCAGTTTTTTAGGGGGAGGTTTTTTTTAAGATGTTTTATTTACTAGACTTTTAACAGAATTATTAGTTTTAGCAAGAAAATAAGAAAGACTATTATTTAGTGTACAGTGTACGTAATTATATAGAACTCCATGCTTCTTAATGACTTGTTACTATGATTGACTTCACATTGAATATGGCTTTTTGATTAAGTAATTTTGAAACAAACTATATATTATAGTAAACTATATTTTATCAAAGAGATCATGCAACAAATATAGAACAGGATTTCTGCACTTATATTTAAAACTTTTTAATTGTTCAATCACTTTACAACAATTGTTTTAAACATTGGTTGTGTGTGGTTATGGGTCAATGATGGTAAAAATGAGAAATCTTTTAAAAACAAGCTCTAGAAATGTAATTTTCATATTAAATTTAGTTTCATAATAAAAATAATTAAATAAAAAAAAGTTCTATGAAACTTTTGGTTTACAGTACTGACCCTAATATGAATGCAGTGTTATGACAGTGATTTTTATGCTAAATGTCATTAGATCCTGTTCACAATCCCTATACACATTAAGACAATAAATGCAACCAAAATGTTAGTTTATGGACAGATAACGTGTTTCTTGGCAAACATGTGACGATCTTGTGTTTTTCTTGGTGAGCAATGGTTTTTAGAAGTATCCTGATTTCTGTGGCTCCTTTCTATACAGTTGTGGGCAGAATTATTGGGACCAAATAACGATCAAATATGCACGTCTATAAAAATAAATCTGCGTTGTTTATCCTTTTGATCTTTCTTTTTTTTTATCGCAAAAATCTAACCTTTCATTGAAGTAAAAGAATTGAAAGTAGGGAGAAAATGACATTATGATTTTTTTTCCCTCCAAAACTTGTTGACCACAATTATTGGCAGTATTACTACTACTTATACACTTAAGGTATATGCTGTTAAATGAAAAACAGTATTAAATACAAACACCGTATGCATAAATGTCTTCACTTTAATACAAGTTAAAGCAAAATAAAGCCTGAATGCACAATGTACAATATACAGTACAACAACTTATACATCATATACAGTGGATATAAAGTACACACCCCTGTTAAAACAGTTTGGTTTTGTGATGTAAAAAAGATAGAAAAATATATCAAATCAGACCTTTTGCACCTTTAATGTGAAATTACGATGAATGCAATGCCACTAATACATGTTTGTAGAATATAAACAAGTTTTTAAGACATTTAAATCACTAACCCCCTGGTTTCACAGACGGGGCTTAAGCTAGTCCCAGACTAAAATGCATGTTTGAGCTGTTTTAACTGAAAGCAACTTGCTGACATAAATATATCAGTGCCATTGTTTTGTCTCAAAATGCACACCATTAGGATTGAACTAATCCTTGCTTAAAGGTATAGCGGAGGATCTTTCCGAATTTTAGATAAGAACCGCCCTCTCCACTTTTTGAAAAAATGCACATGCGCAACACACTACCTGCTCGCTTTTGCGCCGACGTCACAGTTACGTCACGGCGCTAACTGGAGGCAAAACAAACGGAAAACTGGAGGCGGCCAATACAAACCAGCACAGATTCGGCTACATAATAAGGAGCTAAAATTAGTATTTTTATTATTAAATGTCATCTTGTTGTGTTGTTGGGTGCAAGAATCGATGAAAAATGAGTATGCTGTATCTGGAATTTTTATTTCTAGAAAATTTTCATATCATTAAAATTGCACCGTACTGTCACTCTTTACATTGTTGTCTTCTTGGCGCTGGCTAGGGAGAACTGCGGATCGTCTTTACATGACCATTCAGCACATAGTTATAGGCATCTAAATATATTTATATGTCCTCAGTTTCTCTTTACCCTCGGTTTCTATATCGGGTAGGTGTTGTAGAAGTCAGGCCACTCAACCGGGGGTAGCATTAAAGGGTAACTAAACCCTTAACCAACTTTTTTTAGTTAATGATCTGTAAGAATGGGGCTTTATTAGTGCTGTTCATTGATTCGAGTAACTTTTTTGACATTTGGGTATAAAGTGTTTTAATTCTACAATATATGGTGTAAAAACGTCTGAGTGCTGCCCTCTTCAGGTTGAACGGTGGCTACTGCAGTTGAATTTTCCTATTGGATGTTGCGGTACTGCGTGACGTAAGCGGTACTGCGTGACGTAGGCTGGTTCCAGCTCACCACGCCCTCCCTTGGTACGAGCTCACCACGCCCTTGGATGAGCTAGCGTAGATTTATCTGTATTTAGTACAGTGGTAGGTGTAGTGTTGCTAGTGGCAACAGCACTGCTGGACTGCATAGCTTTCCAGCAGACTTGGAAATTAGGTGCCAGTGATTGAATGCACTTGGCCTGGAAGACCGTGAGTGTAAAACCTGCATTTTACGCGGAATTGCTTTTCCAACACAATAGAGGTGGAAATGGGCTTCTCCACACAGCTCGCACTGAAAAGCGACGCAGTGCCAAACGCTGCTACTCCTGCATGGACTCCACCACCGCAGCGGCGTCTTGATGTGAGTGATCATATATATTTTAATCACAATTTATGGTTAGGCTAAAGTTAATCCTCAGGGGTCGACAAACGCGTCGGCGCATTTTGCTGGATTTTTTCACTAAGCGGCAAAATATGAATATGCCTACAGAGAGCGCGCGCTTTTGACATCAACTCGATAAAACTCATCAGATGCATATTTACGTCGTTTTGTGACCCTGTGAGCAAACTCTCCATTTTAGACAGTCTGACAGCAGGTCTCAGGTGCACGCCCCCCCCGCTCACGGTTCGTCCCCTCTATCGAGATGGTGCTCGATGCAGAGCCAAATGGGAGGAGCTAGAGCTCCAGCCCCTCCCCTCGCTGGAGCTCCAGCCCCTCCCCTCGCTGGATTTAGTGAGCGGGGATTCGCTGCAGCTAGAGGTCTAGCTCACCCTTGCTGGATCTAGTGCGAGTTCAACCGTGATGGAAGGACAAGTTTGTTTTGATGCGCAAGATGCTGGCATACATCATATTGTATTTTTCTCTAATATTTGTCGTGATTATGATTAAATATTTATCGTTTCTGTGACAAACGCGTAAACACCTAATAAGAACATTACTCACACTGTGTGTGTGTGTGTTTGTGTTTGTTTCTAAAAACGGTTGAAACTTTGTATCTATTTATTATTTTATCTTTATAACGGTTTCGTTGTTTTCCTCACTTTTAAAGCTGCTTTGGACAAAAGCGTCTGCTTGATTATGTAAATTACTAGACTTAAAAGGCAATGTAAAAGCTTAGATAGTGCACCCCTATTTATTTTTTGTCCACCGCATTTACGTGACCTTGTCAGCCACAACATAATGACGTCACATATTTTCCAACCCAGCCCTCAGCCCCGTTCGCATGAAACAGCTTCCAGCGCGCCTGGATGGAGGTGGTGCTGCTGATGCTGGGGATGGAGGTGCTACCCAGCTAACAAAAAAAGGTCCCCAGAACGTCCCCTAAATGGCCTGTGCGAACGTCCCCCCGAACGTCCCCGTCCTCCTCCGGACGTTCAAAAGGACGTTCACATGACCAACAGCGGCCTTTCGGAACGTTTATGGGACTTTTATGGTTTTTTACTTTTTTTACCAAAAGAAAACAGCCATAGAAGACAAGTGAGAAATTGTAAGGACCAAAGATTTTATTTTAACTGAACAATTGTACAGGTGAGGGTGAGTGTGTGTGAGGGTGAGTGAGTGTGTGTGTGTGTGTGTGTGTGTGTGTGTTGGGGAGGGGTCTGGTCTGGGTCTGGGTCTGGGGCTGTCAGCTGTCGCCGGGGTTACTCCGATGGAAATTCTTCCTGTTGGCTTCTAACCTGAAATAACGAAATGAGCAGAGTATCCTATTGGTAACTGTTTTTATGTTATCATTGTGCAAATGCATCATAGGCTACAGCTCGATCCTATATGCTAGTAGGCCTATAGGCTATCATGTCTTTATCATAGGCAACTTCTACGTTCAAGCAATAGCCCCCAATGGACATTCATGTTAAATTTTTACTGTGCATAGCCTACATATTGTGTCCCCTGCAATTTGAACAACGGATGCATCAAACATTAGGCTATTCTGTGCTCTAAAAACTTATTAAAAAATATTTCATGGTATTGTGTCATGCAAGGTAAATGCAAAAGAAATGTGCGGGGTGGCCAGTGGGGGAGAGTTGAGACACTAGGCTACCCCAGATTTATGTTGAATTGTTCAGTGTTATGATAGCCTACTGTACACAGCCTATTAATACATAATGAAAATGCTTCGTTATTTTTTTCAGACACATTTATTATCATTAGCCTACTTTTGCCGGTGCTTGCTTGAACTGCACCCAGGATGGATTAATGCGATATAGTAATTGCTTAGGCTAAATGAATGACTAACGTTAAAAATATTTAGTCTATCAACTCTAATCAAATTAGATGGCCTTATCTAATGACATAAAGCCTATTTAAGTATTAGTATCCAGCTCTTTACATTACATTAGACGAGTTAGCATTTTATTAACCTAATAACAAAATAAAGTTTAAATTAAGATGCTATAAAAGGCTATGCTATTTCTATATAGCAGGCCTTATTCCACAAAGGACTGTTTATAAGGTGATAATCCGTTATACTGTAGGCTATCTTGAAGATTTTTGTAGGCTATCTTCTGGTATAAAGACGAAGATTGATATTTCGTTAATGAAATAAATAAGAACATATTGAAAAAAATGAACAACTCAGGTTATGTTATGTTAGATGTGTTTTTGTTTAATTATGAAGATAGCCTATTAACAAATATACATTTTAATATATTAGCCTATATAAAAAACATTATAGGACTATATAAAATATATTTAAAAATAGGGCCTTTATTTGTTTTATTTATATGTGGAAATAAATCTGATATTGGATGTGCATTTTGGACCTGCCGTGTGCGGACAGATCGTACATTCTGGCAATGTCGTAGGCTACGTCATTAACGTGATAGGCCGTTTATTTAAGCTTTTTCCTTCTCCATATCTTCCCAAGAAACTGTGGAATATCGCTAAAATGCAAACGCATATCAAACTGATCTTTTCTCTCTCTTTTGCTATTTATCTTGGCCTCACTGTAGAAGTAACCATGGCAACTGATCAACTGATAGAGTTACCACCTAAAATGGCGGCGCCTTCCCGGAATGCAACGCTGCGGGAAAAGATCGTGACGTAACTCTTTGATAGCGAGAAAGTTTACCTGCGCATGCGCGGCCCCGCCCACTAAATCCAGCGAGGGGAGGGGCTGGAGCTCCAGCGAGGGGAGGGGCTGGAGCTCTAGCTCCTCCCACTTGGCTCTGCATCGAGCCCCACTTGCCTCTATCTCCGCTGGGGTCTGCCCACTTTTCTAGCATTTTTCAAATATTGCCAGTGGGTGGAGTCAGGCTCTGACCAGGGGTTTAGTTACCCTTTAACGTTAATCCTGTTAGTTCGTCCATTGACTGAGCGTGTACGGTCATCTGGTTCCGTCCGTTAAAATTAACTTTTGCAAATAACAATCGCGGTCCTGGACAGTGAGTGACCTTGCACATTAAGAAAAAATCGTATTTTCTTCACTGTTAAAAAACAAGCTAACAAAACTTGCAAACTAGCGTTAGTGAAGCAGCCAGAGGGTTCTTTCTGCCTCCAGCTAAGCCCCGCCCACACAAATACGTCACCATGTTTACCAACTGTAAAAGGATCTATTAAACGTGTGCGAGGTTCTCCTCGTGCACGCTCTGTTTACAAGTTGCTGTCGGCATCACTCATACAAGATTACTTTCCAAAAGAAGATTTGCACTTTTTCTCCAAATAGCATGCCAAACTTTACCTGTCGAGTAGAAACTTCGCGACTGAGGCATCAGTGGGAAGCCCAACCTGTGTTTTCAGCGCACGCCATCGTGTGAAACAATCTCCCAAAAACACTCTGATCTTGTTTCTCTCTTCTGAGGCCTTTCTCTTCTTCTCATACACTTCGTACAAACTTTTTCTCTTGCGACCCTCTGACATTTTCAAAGGACCCGGTGAAACGGCGAGCTTCAATGAATGGCTGAGCTCTAGCTCACCACACATAAACACCTGAAAGTGCGCATGCGCAGAAAGCGAAAACTAAGGGACGAGCACGTACGACGGCCTTACGTAAACATATCACCAGAATGATTGACACTTAGGTGGACCAATAGTTTACACTACCCACCCGGAAAAAGAAAATCCTCCGCTATACCTTTAATATAAGTCCTGTCTGTGAAGCCAGGCCTTAATGTAATAGCTTATTTTACATAAATCTATTATTGCATTTTGTGCTCACATTTATCACACTGAAAGATTGATTGAATACATTGATTCACTTATGTGCTGATATTATCTCATGAACTGTGATTACATTATAAGTTACTAAAGTGTGTTCATAATGTAATACATTTCTCATTCAATAACCTTAATCTTAATCCCATATTTCATCTCTCTTCATTCCTGTTCTGGAAGATTATATAACATTAAATTGTCATGCATGTTTAATGCACAACGTTACTCACAGATATAACCTTTTATGAGTTTGAATGCTTTCTCCTTTTCCAAACTTTTGGTAAAAGAGAAATCCCTGATTGCATTTTAAATGTGTTAATGTTTTGTTTAAGAATGGGATTCTGGTTTTCATTTATGTAGATAGTAATGCATTTTCTATGATGGCATACATCAACCACAGATTCTTTCAAATCTTTCTTTAGGACACAGGCTAGATGTTTCAGAGCCATTGTCAGAAGAGTTGGTGTAAGTGGGCAGCCTTCTCTGAGCTCTTTATACTGGCCTGTGCTTGGAAGCAGCTTTTCCACAATCTTGAAATCACGTGGGGGTGATGGATGGATGGACTTCAGAGATTTCAAAGCTTGTGTTAAAAAATCCCTGTTGATTTGTTTGGGAATGCTGCGAAAGCTAACAATGATGAAGAGTTTGCTACTCATTTTCATTGCTTTGCTTTTGAATGAGGGCTGAAGAAATTTTTCCACTCTCCTAAGAAGTATTGTGGCAAGTATCATATACTCTGCTCTAAAGTGGTACCTTCCGTTTTCTTTCACACTGTCAGTGAAGCCCTTTGGAATTCCTTCTCTAATCATTTGGTTAAAACGCTCTTTAAGTTCTTGAGATGTTTGCTCTTTGTTAATCTTTAATGTTTGCACATTTTCTCCAAGTGGGGTTTCATATTCTACAAGCGACATTAACGCTTTCAAAACTTCAGCTTCACAAATTTCACCTGGTCTCCTCTCATAAGGCCTCTTTGTAGTGAGCGTACTCTTTGGGCCACTAGAACATGCTGTCGGGTCATTTGAGAGAACCGTTGCAGAGTTAGCTGGTTCTGGCAAACACAGACTCAGAACTACAGGTTGGTGATCTGAAATATAATGCCTTTGAACCTTTGAGATTTCACAACTCTCAGCAAGCCACACATCATTCCGTGGCATGAAGACCATGTCTAGTCTTGATGCACCCTTCTTCTTCTTCGTTTTCTTCTGACCTGATGTTTTTTTGATTTGGTGTTTGGATGTTTTCCATGGAAAACGAGTGAATGAATCTTGCTCATAAGGATTGTTTTGTCCCCAGACGTCTACAAGCATTAAAGATGAGATGAATTCCTCAAGATAAGGTCTAAGGGGCTCTGTATGTCCAGTTGGAAACTCCCGGTCAAGATCTGTGTTTAGAACAGTATTGAAATCTCCTGCAACTATCAAGATGCCTTTGGCAGTCTGACAAAGATATTCAGAAAGACACGGCAAGACCTTGTGTTCTTTTGCATGGTTATATACATTAACTAGAGTGAAGCATTTATCGTATAATTTGCAGATAAGTACAATGTAGCTGCCTGTGGGGTCCACATCATGTTTTATATACTTAAAAGGCACATCATTTTTTATCAATATCGCAACGCCTTTGCTGCGTGGATGATGAACACTGTAAAAAGCCTTCCAACCGCGAATGTCTTCAACATGTCCAATATTATTGATACCTATATGTGTCTCTTGAAGAAATGCAACAGATGCTTGTTGTTCATTCAGCCACTGACCAATCATTTCTTTTTTCTGTTGGACATCAGCAGTGTCTCTGATTCCACAAGTGTTCCATGTGATAAGTTTCAAAGATCCGGCCATAATCTCTAGATGAAAAAAAAATCAAAAAAGAAAATGACATTTCTTTGTTAAATTTACATATACCAAATTGAAGCATTTCTCATAGTATTTCATCTGAAATATAATTTCCAACCACATAATCATGTTCAGCATTTTTTTCATTTTAAATGCATTTCTTGAAGAAATTGTTTAGTAAGTATTTGGTTATTTTTTTCATGGGTGTTTGATATGGCAAAATTTGTCAAAAAAAAGTTTTTTTCCCAGGCATTCTCACCAGTCAACTGTTATAGATGAATAGAATTTTTTTTTTAAACTCACTGCAGTAAAACTTGATATTAAAAGTTCACAATAAACAGTTCATTTCAGCACTATAATGTCTAATGCGCTGTGTTCCCATTTGAGACCATAAAATTAATAAAACTAATCTTTTAATAATTGAAGCATAGGAAGTACAGAGAATTTTAAACCAATTTTAACAGTATGGGTACGGTTTTCAATTTTACCTCAATTATCAAACAAATTCTAGATATTCTATATCATCTCTATGAGTCTATAAATAAACACAATATAAAACATTATCAAACTCACCTTTTTGATGTTTGGAGGTTGTGAGAAACTCAAGATTATTTTTTGAAGTATGATGTTGTACGATGTTAGTTGTTGTCAAGAGTCAGTGATTTTTCATTCTCATCCACCTTTTAATATTTCTTTGAGTATCTGCTGACACTCCTTGATGAAAGTTACATGAGTCATTCTGAACATGTGATCTTGATAAAGGGAAAAGGTGTGACGCTTTGAAATTCTGCATCATGGTTTGAATGTGTGGACACAATACACATTCAATAATAGATATGTTCCACTCATTTCAGTAATTAAGACAAAGAGATTGATAGAGAGAATGTGTTGGATTTTTTAATGTAATGAATGGACTTATGGATGCTTAAAACACATTTTTATTCTTTAGCTTTTGGAAACCTGTTATTATTGTTGTTGTTGTGTTTTTGTTTTTTGTTGCTTTTTGATAGTGTAGACCTGCTTTGTACTATGTACAGCACTTTGGATCAATCTATATTGTGTTTAAATGTGCTTTATAAATAAATGTTGTTGTTGTTGTTGTTGTATGAATGTCAGAATAAGAGCAATGCATTATTAACATTGACTTCATTAACTAACTCATTCAACATTCAACTCTATTTGTGCCATTCTACAGAATTGATTCAAAGTCAGAGTTGGAAACGTCTTGAAAATTTTTCGTATGTATGTATAATATCCAATTTCTAGTAATTGTGCAGTTAATTATCATATTGTATTTTCAGAAATATTTGGCACATTTTTCCTCTCCCCAAATTTGTCACTACCGAAACACAATAATAAATAATTTAATAAGAAGGCTTATATTGACCTACTAATATTTTGTTTTCATCTACCTTGTAAATATATATATATATTTTTTTAAATTGCTATTTTAAAAAAAAAAGTTGTCACAGGTAAATCAATAACAATTACAATTTTAACAATGTCAAGTGTAATCTATAAGATTTGTTGTATTTTGAATCCAATTTTCTTTTGTAAAAGGCATTAAGTTAATCATACTGATCTCAAAGTTAAGGATCCATTAGTTTGAATATACATTGAACCAAACACTATAATAACATCTTAGTTGATAATTCAATATACTTTATTTTAGACAAAACATGCATGTTTCGGTCGTGACGGTAATGACAGTAATGTTTTGGTAGCGACCACATCACATTACAGAATTTTAACTCGCATACTAAAACACTACTAAAAAATACTAAGGTAGTTTAAGAATTGAGAAATTAGAAAATGCCGGGCAGTCTGGTTGAGGAACGACCACTCCCCGAGAAGACAAAGGACCTTTCTCGAAATTAACATTTGACTCTCAGAAACTAGCATCCCCGAATCAATCACCTCCCCCATGTTGTCTCTCTCTCACACTGAGATCAACAGATATTCACCCAAAAATCTATATGGTTTAATGTGAATAATTATCATACAGTATTATAAATGTTTGGTATCATTTGAAATGTCTCATTCCCAAAGAAGTAAACCAAAAGATAATAAAGTTATTAAGAGTTTAGAGATAACTTGCACACAGAGTAGGGTGTGTCTTCCAGGCAAATAGCATCCTGCTCCCAAAAGGTGTCAACTCTAAATGGAAATTCCCATTGTTAGCAAATGTTTGAGAAAGAAGTTTCTGTCTATATAAAGAAATGCAACAAGAGCCTCAGGGCGACTTGGAATGAGATTGGCCTATTAAGCTGAGTGTCTGTATCAACATCATGTATTTCTTCAGGTACATCTTTTACTCTTTTTCTCTGAGCATTTGATGTTATTGTATTGATTATATTTGAATTGATTATGAAATTGGCATGATACATTTACCTGACATAATAAATTGTTACATTTGATTTTATTCTGAATTACTCTGAAATTATTTTCTCAAGTAGATTAAGTGAAGACTTATGTTTCCGCAAATCTGCGTCCAGGGTTAAGTACATACTAGATTCCAGTTTAGATGGAGCGTGAGGCACATGACTAACTGCGTGATTTTCACTAAGTTGCTATGCAGTCGCAAATAGGGGGCTAGATAAAAATACTATAAAGGTAATAGCAAGTGTTAAAGCAGCATTATCAATGTACTAGTCATAACCTCTGGTTATTGTTCGGGCTTTAAAGGAGAACTCCGGTCAATTTTAACATTGAGCTCATTTTTTTGTACATTTGGAGTGCTGTCAATACAGAGAACAACGACAAAAATCGGTGTTGCCTACACCGAGTTATTCTATTTTTAAAATTTGCACCCTGTTGACTTCAATGGGGCAAGTACTAAACCTGCTTTTAGCCTCTTAACATCCTTGATGTGTCATTACAAGTGCACAGAAAATGTGAGTGATTCCTTCTGAGTGAACACAAGTTAATCTGACTGCAGTAGATGTGAAAGATATGTATAAAAATGATGTTATTTAAGCCAGCGCAAATACCTGTGTTTACATCCTGTTTTCGGTTGAAGTCCAAAGTAGTCGATTGCAGGTTTAGTACTTGCCCCATTGAAGTCAACAGGGTGCAAATTTTAAAAATAGAATAACTCGGTGTAGGCAACACCGATTTTTGTCGTTGTTCTCTGTATTGACAGCACTCCAAATGTACAAAAAAATGAGCTCAATGTTAAAATTTACCGGAGTTCTCCTTTAACCAAGTTGTTATATGGGCGTCTGTAGGGGGCTACATGGGTACTCTTTAACAATAGCAAGCGTGTATGCGCGGCATTGTTGAACTGCCTTAACCTGGTTATCTATCAGACTGGCTTGTTTGTGATTGTGAGATCCGCGTAAACGGCCGGCGTGAGACTCTCTGAGCGACATAGCTTCCTAATGAACGAGTAAAATATAAAGTAAAGAGTTAAATAGAACAATCAAATGTATTGCTAACCTATTATATAATTGACCAATAGGCAATCTAACCTAAATTCAAGGTCTTTATAAAATAGAGTCAGATAAAAGCTTGAATAGAATTAAATTACTTTGCCACGCAGAAAGACAGTAATGCGCAGACCTTCACCCGTTCTATTGGAAACCGCCATGGACCACTTGCACTGAGCTTCGTGATGCAATTCCGTTTGGAAATAGTACGTCTCACTTATTTCCGGTTATGTTTATTTTCAATGTAGGCTACTGTGGAGTTGAACAAACGTCACCTAAAATGAGTGTCCGCAATAAGATTTAAAAAGTTGGCAGTTTTTATTGACAGAAGAAGGTATATTCTGATGTTATATGTGCAGAATTTTCCAAAATTATCGGACTTATCCTTTTCAAAGTCAATTTCATTTAAAAATGTAAACCCAACAGGTATGAAATGTCAGAAAGAGAAAAAAAAAACTGTTAATGAGAAGACGAGCATAGGCTATAGGACTGCTGCAGCTTAGTGGATAAATATATTTAGCCTATTTATTATTCAGAATGCACAGTTGGAAAGAAAACATATTTATAGGAACATTTCAGCAGGCTCAAGATAATTAATACAGAGATCATTTTTCATTGTTTTAATCAAATGGCAGCCATAAAACATAGTGATAATCTGCATTCTCATGTATGTACTGTATAGGTGCGCTGAATGTTTCGGTACAACACCGGAAACTCCCGATATGTACTAACTAGAACGCAGAAGTAGTTGTGCAAGTAGTCCATTGATTGGACCGATTTAGCAGGCTTACAATACTAATGATTTGCATAACTGTACTAAAATTTTGTTTATTTCCCAATAAATGGGGAAAATAAAATTCGGTCATGACTGTTTCGGTAGTGACAATTTTAGATACTTTTGAGTCTAACTCAAAGATGCTAATGGTTATCACAGTTCTGAACAGTTGTACACACACTAAAACTAAATTTTATCAAATAACACTAAAAAAAAACATGTCACAACAGAAACTTCACCACATGTTTCAGTAGTGACTGTTTCGGTAGTGACAATTTAAGATATTTTTGAACCTAGTTCAAAGATGATAACCAGCACATGGTTACCTAGCAAAGTTCTGAATAGTTGTACACATATAAAAACTAAATTTTATGGAATAACATCCACAAAAGTTTACTTAATTGCAGAAAAAGGGTGTTTGGTAGTGACGTTCCTTAAAGTTACACACAGATTTTCAGAATTTTGAACATTTACCTCAAAATGATGGTACCTATCTATAATGAAAGAGAGGCTATGAGAGATAGGTAGTGACATGAAAATGCGGGACACATATTTATTTAGTTTTTTACATAAAGTTTCATGAAAAATAGAATATAAAATAAATGTTTTTTTTTTTTACTTCACCTTTTAAAAGAAATCAAAAAGTATACTAGTGAAAACTATTTCGATTTGAATCCCATTTCCTGCATACATAGCCTATATTTAGAGACTATGGTGATACAAAATCCAGGAAATAATTTAGACACTTGTTTCTCTCCCACCATACAAATGAGCAGGTTATTAATATGAAACCACACCCAAGTGATGATGTGACCATGTCAACAAAATATTCTAAACATCTAAACATACTTTGGCTCCTACAAGAAGAACATTTTATTTGATAATATTCAAACTGTATTCACTATTTATCATGTAGGCTACACTTCTTCCGTTTTATCACCAACAAAACAAAATCACCTGGCCCGCACATAACCTAACGTTACCTGTGATCTGCTACTGCTTCTTCCTGTCTCACCCTCTCTGTTCTGAAGCAGGCAAGCAGCTCCACCTCATCTGTCCTCTGATATGAAAACGACTGATTTATGTTCATATTGAGTCGAACATTAAACTAGCAGCCAGTCTTTTTCAATTAAATGTTTGTTTATAGAACAAATAAAGATTTAACTAAGTGAACAGTCCAAAAATAAAAAAGCTTAAAGGTAGTTTACACATCTGATTATTACCAGCAGCAGCAGCAGCACCATCATCATCATCTTTATATATCTGTAACAAGTAGCGCATGGACATAAAGATGATGAAGGTTTTGCTGCTGGTAATCAGATGTGTAACAGGCCGCGCGTCCGTAAACGAGCATCGATTCACGTTGCCAGACCGCTGACTTATTTCCAGGTGGGGGAGGAAATCAATAGTCTTAGATTAAATCTGGCCTGGATATCGTTTTATTGTAATCACCATTTTAAATGTAAAACGTGACTATATCGCACCCGTGAGGCCGGAAACCGCCATTGCATTTCATTAACTCGGGCTGCGTCAGGCCGGTCGGGCGGTTACTCTCTTTTCTCAAAGGTAAGTTACAAAACACAAATCATGATGGTGTCCACTGATAATACCTGAAATTATTATTTTTTTTTTAAAGAAAAGAAAACAACAAGACACTTTGTTACTGTTTTAATCAATCTTAAATACAGCATAGTGACATCGCTTTCCTACACCTACATCAGTGGACAGACACTCCATACACAAACTACAGGTTTTTCAAGAAGTCTGTATCTGAAAGAATTTCAGATTCTGTTCCTTCTTCAAAATGTCTTCAGTCGTACATTGTGTCTTCTTAAAATATAAAGATGAGTTTGTTTAGAAAAGTCAGTCATGCCCTGGAGTTGCGTTCCTCCTCCTCATTTTCCAGCTTGTAGGCCGGTTTGTAGCGGGTCACACCTTTATCGTCCACCACTTTAAGAGATGGATTCCTGCACGAGTTATCCATACTGCCTAAAGAAGTGTATCTATGAGGAAGAGAGATAAGGGCATTAGCAAAACCAGGAAGATAATCTCATTTGAAGAGTGAAGACTGTGAATAGAAGCATCTCACCCTTTGTCGTACAGAATACAGTAGGGCACAAACAGGGTTCTCAGGAACTCCCAGATGTCATGATACGTCCATTCCTACAGAACGAGAAGAGATGGTGGATATGACGCAAACATCTAAATGTAACAAGTTACACAGATCCGGGGTCATTTGTAATTCTAAGAACATGCTGTACTGCCGTGTCTTTTACATAAGCACCGCTGATTAGGATGATGGAGCCGCTGCGTAATGATCTTGGAGAGCCTCGTTCATCATCATTTACTATTTCTTGGCTGTTTCTGCTGCCAGCTTACATGAGAGTGAGTGGAAGACATGACAGTGATTTACTGACTGTGGAGTCAGTTTAGAGACGACAGGACAGGAGGGAAGATGGGTTAAAACCTTTCAGCTTTCTTTTTGTCTGTTTGTCTCTGTGTGGTATACATGTGTATTATACCTTTTTAAGTGATTATTATATTATATATAAAAAAAATCTATACACTACTGTTCAAAAGTTTGGTATCAGTTTGATTTTTTGAAAGAAATTAAACAAAAAAAAAAATTAAGCAGCACAACCATTTTCCACATTGTTAATAATAAATGTTTCTTAAGCTCCATGTTACACTGAAGTCTAGAGTAATAGCTGCTGAAAATTCAGCTTTGCCATCACAATATATTTCACAACAGAAAACATTTATTTTAAATTGTAATAACATTTCACAATATTACTGGTTTAACTATTTTGATCAAATAAATGCAGCCTTAATGAGTACAAGTGACTTCTTTCAAAAACATTTTAAAAATCTTATCAACCCCAAACATTTGAACGGTAGTGTGTGAGTGTATATCCCCTCCACCCCCTCACCAGCAGTGGGTTGACCCTCATGTAATCAGGCCAGCCCGGGTCTGTGGGACATAGGGGTGTCAGCGTCTGCGAATAAGGGTCGGTCCGTCTTGTTCCCATCAGGACGGCCCGTAAATCCGGCCTCCTTTCCTGGACCTCATTCAGAGCCTGCCGAATATTGCCCTCCACCGAGATCAGCTCCAGGTCATATCTACAGAAGAGAGAGGAAGAGATGTGCCAGATAATTACACCTGGAGCTTTGATTGACACTGATGAATTAATGAGGCTGGATCCATGTTCAACTCATCGTGGTTAAGTAACAGACCGCAGCTGGTTTGTCAGCGGCAGCACAGAGACTGTTACGGTTTGCAGATGGCACTTCTCGCTTTTAATGTCTCTCTCACAAGTGAATTGAACTTGAGACTGACTGGTGCCAGATCCCATTTTATACATGTGGATAAACAAGCTAGTGATTCTAACATCAGTAACACATATAAGTGCTCAAAGCCTGTTTGGAAAACTTCACAATTCAGAAATTTTGTCAGAAAAGATTCCGGGAGAGATGCCAGAGGCACCAGTCTGTGATTTACCTACTCAGGAGGAAAGAAAACCATTCCAGATTTCTATTTTCTCCTTTAAATCATTGCAGTACCCATTTTATTTTATTTTCGAAAGGCACCTTGTCTTACCTTTTAATTGTATCTTGCAAAAACCTCTCCATTTCTGGAAAAGGAGAGACAATTCGAATGTACAGAGCTTTCAACCTGTCTTTACCATCTGGATACCGCCTGAGAAAGAGAGAGAGAGAAAAAAAAAAAGTTAAATCATATCATCTGAATTCTTCAAACTAATGTACTGACGCGTCCATGTGATATAGTAAAGCTCATGTAACCAAGGCATGAGCACAGCCTGCTGTGTCCTAGTGCGAGTCTGGTGAAAGTGCCAGTAAACACTGAAATTAGCTCAGCGTGAGCTTTGGATATCTGTGAAACTTCAGCAAGTCCATGCTGTTTCTTTAAAAAAGACACTTGCTAATTATGCTTGGACTTAAAATCCAACACAGCATTTATAAATACATATGGTGCCCTAAAAAGTATTTTTCCTTCCCTTAAGCTACACTGAATTCACAGCATGCATACATACAAATATCAAAACACATGAAATCTGCAAACAATTGATGCTAGGCCTTTGGTCATTGATTATTATTCTGAGCCATTATTATGCATTTGGGTTTTAAGGTGATTATTAGTGGATGTATGAAGTCAGTTCTCCTCAAATTCACACAGGTGTCTCAGCAGAATAACTGCAGGTATAATTCATCACATTAACTATGGATGTGGTGATAATTGCTAATGTTCGACAACCAGAAAGTTTCCAAATAGTGTGGTGCAGGTATGACGTCAGAACCCAGAAGGCTGATTTGCCGCTGCTTCTTTCAAGATTTTCATATGGGGTTTTTCAATTTATGGTGGTAAAGATAACTTGATGATATTTTGATGCTTTGCTCTAAACCATAAACTGCACACACTCACACTGTCTTATCTAGTTACTTAATGAAAACATAATTTTCAAAAATGAACATAAAATGTGCTGATTAACATTCAGTATGGGTGTATAATTTACACTGTAGGATAAAATGTCCAAGTTATCTTTACCACAGAGTCAGACTCTATTTTTCTCATCAATATAAAAACCCATAGGAAAATCTCAAGGGAACATACCTGCACTACTCTATACCCGTCTTAATTTCAAAAAGTATATTTATTTATGTAACATTTTTTGGAAGGTATGCTTATCTTAAGAAATAGTTCACCCCAAAATGAAAATCAATTTACTCAGCCTCATGTCATTCCAAACATGTGGAACACAAAAGCATTTATTTTGAAAAATGTCTATTTGTTGTTCTGGACCCCATTGACTTTTAATAAAGAGGAAATATATCTTTATTATATCTTTTCAGTTCAACAGAAAAAGGAAAGTCATATAGGTTTGTAACAACAAAGTAAATTAAATAAAATGTTTAAATTATCACTTTAAAACCAATGCCAATTGGTTTGATATTTTATTATTTATTTAAAAAAAGCTAATATATATGTATTGTTTATTAATGACATTTTAACATCAACTGTACTTGAAGTGTACAAATAAGTTGTACAAATTTGTTAATTAGTTAATTTTGTCAGCTATTTTTTAATTGAGTTCTAGTCTTTTTTAAGTCTTTAGTTTTTTTAATCATATTTAGTCAACCTTGTCATGTTTTTTTCAAGTTTTAGACGACTAAATGTCCAGCCCTTTTAGTTTTAGTCAGTAAAAACTTTCGTCTTGCTGCATAATTGTTTAAATTGATAATCCAGAATATCTTGCTCAAAATTTTAAATCGCAATGATTGTTGTCATTTGAGAAATTTATTTTTTACATTTAATCAGATTATTGCATTCTTTCACGCAAGCACAAATCAAGAGAATGTCAACTCATACTAATAGTTTATTTAACCTCATCTAGTTTCCTGATTCATTACAGACTAATTATCATTTAAATTAAACACACTCTACATTATGAAAACAGGCAAAACAAGAAACTTCTCTCAAAAATTTAAATGCACCTAAATTAGCAAAATTCCTAATAGTAATTAAATAATTCCAAATTACATTAATGTTTTACCTTTAAAACAATAGCATACAAGACTGTATTGTCACATAGACATTGCATAAGTGCATTTATTCAGCATCAACAATCGGAAATATAGTCAAGATCCATGTTTGGATTTATTACAGTTCATCACTGAGAAGGTTTGATTGCAGATTTAGTTGCAGCAAACAGTGCAAGCGGCTTGTGAAGGAACACAGACTGACTGAACGACACTCATTTAAGCAAAATATCTCCATGAAGATCGCTGAACTCCAGCTTACTTGTTTGTCTATGTTTTCACATCACAGCGCTTTCGTAGAGAGAGCGCATGTGCATGGCTGCCAGATTGCAAAGATTAAGTGAAACACCTGGCAGAAATGTATCCTTTTAAAGGAGAACTCTGGTCAATTTTAACATTGAGCTCATTTTTTTGTAAATTTGGAGTGCTGTCAGTACAGAGAACAATGACAGAAATCGGTGTTGCCTACACCATGTTATCCTCTTTTTAAAATTTGCACCCTGTTGACTTCAATGGGGCAAGTTTTAAACCAGCTTTTAGCCTCTTAACATCCTTGATGTGTCATTACAAGTGCACAGCTAATGTGAGTGATTCCTTCAGAGTGAACACGGGTGAATCTGACTGCAGTAGATGTGAAAGATATTAATAAAAATGTTATTTCAGCCAGCGCACATACCTGTATTTTATTCCTGTTTTCGGTCGAAGCCCATAGTAATCGATTGTCGAGTTCACACGCATAGGTTTAGTTACCTATGATCACGCGCGTGAACTCGACAATCGATTACTATGGACTTCGACCGAAAACAGGAATAAAATACAGGTATGTGCGCTGGCTGAAATAACATTTTTATTAATATCTTTCACATCTACTGCAGTCAGATTCACCGGTGGTCACTGAAGGAATCACTCACATTAGCTGTGCACTTGTAATGACACATCAAGGATGTTAAGAGGCTAAAAGCTGGTTTAAAACTTGCCCCATTGAAGTCAACAGAGTGCAAATTTTAAAAAGAGGATAACATGGTGTAGGCAACACCGATTTTTGTCATTGTTCTCTGTATTGACAGCACTCCAAATTTATAAAAAAAAAGTAGCTCAATGTTAAAATTGACCGGAGTTCTCCTTTAAGAGAAAAGCTCTGATTGGGGGATTTTAAGCCTGTCAAATCTGGCACCCGCAAGCATGAAAGCTCATAGTAGAGGCTTGTACAGCTGTCTGTAATATTTTTGTCTCAAATACATTTATTTTGCCAACCGTAATTTAATTCAGCCCACAAGCTTCTTTTTGGTAACCCATTGTCTTTAATTTAGCCTCTCTTACCGTTTTAGAGCAGCATAATATAAATGCAGTAGAGCTGTGCAGTCCTTGCCACCGTTGAAGCCAACACAGAGCTCATCAGCAGAGTATTTATCCAGCGCCATCTCAATGGTCCCCAATGCTGCAGCTACTTTCTTCCCCAGCAGTGTCTCTGTCAGATATTTAACGATACAATATTCTCTTACAGCTAATTTCACACGTTTAACAAGGTTATTCTCAACTGATTTAGGAAACGTAAACTGGTCAAGATCAAACACATGTAACGGACCAACAACAGCTCCTTGATATGGTTAGAAAGAAGCTTACCACTTTTTGAGAGCGAGTACACCTCTTCAGTTGCGACTGACACCGAGTCAGTGATGAGAGGAACCACAGATCCTTTAGGTAGCTCTTCTATCAGTTGAGTTCGTGCCCGTTCCACCTCCTCCGCACTGTCCGAGTCCAGAACCAGTCGGACACGGTGATAATTACTAAGCCAGTCTGGGTAAGAGCCCAGAGAGACACGCTTCCCCCAACCAGCCTGCAGTTTTGTGAGACTCGGGGCGATCTCGGTCTCATCCGCATCCACAAACACCTCACGGGTGTGAAAGGTGATACCAGAACCTGAAAACAGATGGGTAAGTCCATTGAACGACCGTTCCAGCAAAGAGGGGATGCCGGGAAATATGTATACGTTGCGGACACTGACTAGAGGGAAGCGATTTCGCTGGCCTGTCAGAGGGTCTACGCCAAAATTGAGTTTGGCAGAAATGGGGACCATGGCAAGTTTCATGGGGGCGCTGTCAGGAGTGACCGTGCCAAAGAATCCCTCCACTAGCTTTGTCAGTTCAGGGTGGGCATGTAGACCTTCGCCAAATGCCATAGCAACACTTTCAAAAGTGACATCGTCATGAGTGGGACCGATGCCACCGGATGTGATGAGGTGAGTAACGGAGGACGAAAGCTGGGCCACTTCTTTAGCGATGACTTCCTGGACGTCAGGTACCACAGTGATGCGCTCTATGGTGACACCAAGCTTGCGAAGTCCACGGCACAGGAAGGCACTGTTAGTGTCGACAGTGTGACCCTGCAACGTAAGCATATAAACCAAAAGTTTTTAACATATTGCTTTTTAAGCAATTCTAAAAGAGTTTCATTTCTGCTTAAAACGTGGAAACCTTCCTGTATCTGTAAATGGTCAGAAATAGTGCTGTCACTTTACGTTCGAAAATCGATTGCACAATCGATTGGACCAACCAACACAAGTTTCGAAAACGAAAATAGGGAATCGATTTAACGGCCTTCTCTCGGAGCGCATCCAGCTCGTCACGATACGCCCGCAGCGAACGCGCATCACACAGCAACTGCAGGTTCTGACAAACACGCATAACAGCAAATTATAGACTACTTCTGCATAATATGTCTCTTTTTACAACAATAGTGTGAATTCTGCCAGTATTCAGACAGTCTCAGGCATACAGATGCAGCTACAGGCTACAGTCGCCTACGTAGGTAAAATTTGTTTGACATTTCTAATCGTGAACACAGCCATGTTGAAGCCTGCAGTAATGTTTTTCATTGATGTTATGGCAGTCCACTCTGCTTATTGTTTTTCGAGAATGTTGCACTCCTGTTTGTCATTGTGCACGAAACTTTACGCCAATAAACCATCAGAAATATAGACTTGTAGACTTGTGCGTCTCAAGCGCCCTCTTTACGTTCGTCCTAATGCCTGTGTGTTAGTTGTCCGTGGATTGGCCTATATTTGCCGTTGAAAATGGAAACGTCTTTAGACATGGAAAATCGATTTTACAATCGATTCAATGAACACTTACAGTGAGGAAAATAAGTATTTGAACACCCTGCTATTTTGCAAGTTCTCCCACTTAGAAATCATGGAGGGGTCTGAAATTGTCATCGTAGGTGCATGTCCACTGTGAGAGACATAATCTAAAAAAAAAATCCAGAAATCACAATGTATGATTTTTTAACTATTTATTTGTATGATACAGCTGCAAATAAGTATTTGAACACCTGAGAAAATCAATGTTAATATTTGGTACAGTAGCCTTTGTTTGCAATTACAGAGGTCAAACGTTTCCTGTAGTTTTTCACCAGGTTTGCACACACTGCAGGAGGGATTTTGGCCCACTCCTCCACACAGATCTTCTCTAGATCAGTCAGGTTTCTGGGCTGTCGCTGAGAAACACGGAGTTTGAGCTCCCTCCAAAGATTCTCTATTGGGTTTAGGTCTGGAGACTGGCTAGGCCACGCCAGAACCTTGATGTGCATCTTACAGAGCCACTCCTTGGTTATCCTGGCTGTGTGCTTTGGGTCATTGTCATGTTGGAAGACCCAGCCTCGACCCATCTTCAATGCTCTAACTGAGGGAAGGAGGTTGTTCCCCAAAATCTCGCAATACATGGCCCCGGTCATCCTCTCCTTAATACAGTGCAGTCGCCCTGTCCCATGTGCAGAAAAACACCCCCAAAGCATGATGCTACCACCCCCATGCTTCACAGTAGGGATGGTGTTCTTGGGATGGTACTCATCATTCTTCTTCCTCCAAACACGTTTAGTGGAATTATGACCAAAAAGTTCTATTTTGGTCTCATCTGACCACATGACTTTCTCCCATGACTCCTCTGGATCATCCAAATGGTCATTGGCAAACTTAAGACGGGCCTTGACATGTGCTGGTTTAAGCAGGGGAACCTTCCGTGCCATGCACGATTTCAAACCATGATGTCTTAGTGTATTATCAACAGTAACCTTGGAAACGGTGGTCCCAGCTCTTTTCAGGTCATTGACCAGCTCCTCCCGTGTAGTTCTGGGCTGATTTCTCACCTTTCTTAGGATCATTGAGACCCCACGAGGTGAGATCTTGCATGGAGCCCCAGTCCGAGGGAGATTGACAGTCATGTTTAGCTTCTTCCATTTTCTAATGATTGCTCCAACAATGGACCTTTTTTCACCAAGCTGCTTGGCAATTTCCCCGTAGCCCTTTCCAGCCTTGTGGAGGTGTACAATTTTGTCTCTAGTGTCTTTGGACAGCTCTTTGGTCTTGGCCATGTTAGTAGTTGGATTCTTACTGATTGTATGGGGTGGACAGGTGTCTTTATGCAGCTAACGACCTCAAACAGGTGCATCTAATTTAGGATAATAAATGGAGTGGAGGTGGACATTTTAAAGGCAGACTAACAGGTCTTTGAGGGTCAGAATTCTAGCTGATAGACAGGCGTTCAAATACTTATTTGCAGCTGTATAATACAAATAAATAGTTAAAAAATCATATATTGTGATTTCTGGATTTTTTTTTTTAGATTATGTCTCTCACAGTGGACATGCACCTACGATGACAATTTCAGACCCCTCCATGATTTCCAAGTGGGAGAACTCGAAAACGAAAATAGGGAATCGATTTTAACGGTCTCGGAGCGCGTCCAGCTCGTCACGATACGCCCGCAGCGAACGCGTGTCACACAGCAACTGCAGGCTCTGTAAACACGCATAACAGCAAATTATACTTCTGCATATTGTATCTCTTTTTACAACAAAACTGAGAATTCTGCTGGTATGCAGACAATCTCATGCGTACAGATACAGATTCGGGCTACGGTCTTCAATCGCCTACGGAGGCGAAATTTGTTTGACATTTCTAATCGTAAACACAGCCATGTTGAAGACTGAGGTAATGTTTTTCATTTATGCTATGGCAGTCCACTCTGCTTATTGTTTTTCGAGAATGTTGCACTCCTGTTTGTCATTGTGCACGAAACTTCACGCCAATAAATCATCAGAAATATTGCTAACTTGTGCGCGTCTCAAGCACCCTCTTTACGTTCGTCCTAATGCCTGTTAGTTGTCCGTGAATTTGCCCATATTTGGCGTTTAAAATGGAAACGTCTTTAGACATGGAAAATCGATTTTACAATCGATTCAATGAACACTTATGTCTCAAAAATCGAACAGGATTTTTCACAAAAGTGACAGCCCTAATAGCAGGGTGTTCAAATACTTATTTTCCTCACTGTATGTCTCAAAAATCAAACAGGATTTTTTCACAAAAGTGACAGCCCTAGTCAGAAAACAGTTAAGCAAAATCCATATAGAGCTAATATAAAAGCCGTACAAATAACAGTACATACAGGACAAAGGGTTAATTGTGACCATTATAAAAAATAAATGGTAATTTACCTTGAGGATCTCATCTCCTATGATGAGAATAGCTGCTGTTACAGCGCCATCTTTCTGCGCAGAGGATGCATTGCAGTTCTGAGCCATTGGGATGATTTGGGCTCCGATTTGCTGAACCCTCTTAACTGCTCTCCTAATCTTAGGCAATGCCTGCAGCATTTAAGCCGAAAATGATGACAGGAGAAAGGAAGTGAAAGAAAAAGGAAGAGACAGAAGGAGATGGTCTGTTGGGAACAAGCACAAAGGTCTGAGCAATAATACTACTCTTCTGACTCTTCTGCTCTTCTGAATCCACAAATTACAGTGTTTGACCTCAGGAAAACATTAAACCGAGAGATACCGAGAGTAAAAAAAAAAAAAAAAAGATTTTCTTTAAACTTAGGGCTGCATGAGTAATCGAAATAAACCAAAGTCACAACATATCTTAAATAAATGTCATTTAAATAAATATGCTCTGAATGTTTCAGAGTGAAGCACGGCACTGTGTTCATTTACACGCAAGCAGCTCATGATCCAACGTTTTCAGCGTCAGAGCATCTCAAGTCGCAGTAATTGACGCTCCACACAATCTCCTATCTGCAAGTGCTCTGAGTTTAGTTCGCTTTTATACCGTAAATTTGGAAACCTAACATGCACCAACCACCTTCACAAAGCTGTAATGAGAAACGCTTACAAACCGGCTGTTGTCAACAAAAGAGAGTTTTCTATCAAAGATTGAAAAGATTGATGGTTTAAAGTTACAAAAAGAAGATAAATTTAAAAAGTCATGAATATTAGGATTGTAATTTTACAGTTGTACTATATAGAAAATTATTATTGTAATATTTTTCTTAAATGCTCAATTTGCCTATTTTACAGTGAAATATTACAATACCATTGTTGTTTTGCTAAATATTTCGATCATTAATTATATTGATATATAAATTAAACATGTATTGGCCAAATTCCGCAGTCCTACAAACATGCACAGGAAACCTGGGTCTTTAAACTGCATTTTTATTTGCAAACTGCAATTTTATCAAAAAATTTGTGCAAATTGAGCAGCCCTACCTTTACACAATTTACACCTCATAACTGCTGTAATTCTGCTACTACATCAACATCTGTCTAAAGCAGAAACAGCTGTCACTGCCAATGTTACTTCACTACTATGCTTTTAGTTAAACTATATCTTGCTCTATTTCTGCAAACACTGTCTGTATTGACAAGCATTCCATGACTATAGAATTACTTCTCATGCCTAATGAATAGGGTGGTCCTTATCAAGTCCATTTATTTTTTATTTTTTGCAAAATGTTAGTGTCTTAACCTTTTAAACTGTTCCTTTTAACTTCAAAATTAGAAATATGCAAAAATGTTGACAAAAAATTATATTTAGAGGTAGCTCAATCATGTGGAAGATTGCCTATGTTAAGCTGTGCGGCGTTATTGTGATATGCAAGTATTATTAAAAGTTGCTGCAAATGACCTACATTTTATTGAAATCAGAGCAACACTGACATGACAATGACGACAACAATCTCAAAAAAGCACAAAGTTTTCAACAATCCCTCATTTCTGATGCTCAGCAGCCAGTGTTGACTTTTTGCAGTCTGGATAGATCCGTCGGTGATCTTCCACCACATTAAGGAGAAACTGCAATTTTTCTTCAGAGTGTGTGAGATAGCCACTGTATTCTTGAATCAGAGTCACTCCTCTCTCGGCGTGACCATTGACTACTTTCATTGCATGGTTGCCTGTGCCTCCTGATAATCTGCTTGATTCGGCCAAAGTTCCGGGTCAATTTCAAGGAACGTAATGTAATTTTTTAAACCAAAAAATGTGCTCTAAACCCAAACAATAACCAAGGTGATCATCAATAGAAATATGTATTGATTCCATCAGGAAAGGTAAATCTGCTAAACCGGGTCATGGATGGATTAATTTGGATTTAGTTTCTACAATAAGTACACTGAGATATGTATCTAAAATACATATTTAGGAATATATGATGCATTAGATACTTTTATGGAGATTTTTTGGGGAATTTGACTAGCCAGGTACAATACCAAATCAAATTATCTGTTTTTACGAAAATCATCAAAGTCTCAGAAAGTTTAAAGCTATTGAGCAACCAGTAATTATTATGTTACTGCCATAAAAGCTGGCATGCTGTATTTTCTTATATAAAGGAACAATTTGAAGGGTTAAGAGCATTGACAATTGGATACTTTAAAAATAAGGACCACCCTACTAATGAAGAAAGACAATAAATTGTTAACGATTAAGAGTCCCACGGTTATCCCACGGTCTGACACAGCAGCTGGATATTATAGAAATATCTACTTTATCCTATGCAGAGAAACAAACGTTTATTAGCAAAATGGTTTAACTTACTCCTTACCTGTAATGCATACGGGATTCTGCCGTTAGTCCGGATTGCGTGGTCACCTAAATGCTATTCAAGGAACCACTTATCTTATTCAAGACTGTGTCAAAATCAGTGATAACATTACAGTTGGCCAAAATGAAGTTACAGTCTCCTCTGTCACGGTCATGTGAGAAAAGTCCTAAGTGCTCCGCAGGTTCGTCCCGTGAAGGCTACCAGCAGCAAGTCAGCCGTAAACATTGATACCAGCTAAGGACACTAGCTAATAAACCGTGCAAATATAATTCTGAATCGTGATTCTGCTTTTAAAAAGTTGCTTATTTGTAAATACTATCGAACGAGAACTCACCCTAACCACGCGAGTTACATATCTCAGTAAGCAAACAAAACTTGGTTGCGCTCCTTCTGTCACGTGATGCTTGTTAGCCAATTGGAACGAGGCGCTGCGTTACTTCCTTAATAAACAGACCATTCAGCGCAAAGAGGGCGGGAACTTCCTCGAGAAGCGAAAGCAGACTATCTGCAGATATTCTTTATAAAATCGAATCGTTGATTGTATGTTGTACATGCGGCTAAGTGTTCCTTTGAAAACAGAAGACTAAACTTGTTTTTTGGTGAAAATACAATTTTCGTCTGCAGTTAATCATATGTCCAACTAAAAGCAGCTTTGACACAAAAATGTGTCTGGCGGTTACATTTGTTTGATTTCTGTCATTCTAATAGTACAATATGTGTAACATGCTTATATGGGCAGCCTACGCATACCGCACACTATATACTAAATGCACTGCATTGCTGCTAGGAATTTATGATGTAGCACCCATTGCACCAGGTAAATTTAAAGCTCTATAAACTAATTACATATTTTTTAAACATAAACGTTAGTTGAACCCACTTGAGATGCTCCCCCGTCGTCATGGAAACGCATATGATTATGCTAAATCTTTATGCCCACACATACCTTAGTTCGTTGTCGTACGAAATGCTTAGGTACAGCTGTAGATTTCAGTCGTCTTTTATTTCCTTTGGCTACACTGAAATCGTTTGGTGAAAAATGTTCGCTGCACACTCTCAATCCGCGGACAGACTGAATGGGTGATCCACTATCTCGACGAAGAGCGAGTAGCCACCGATTCAATCTCTTTACATCATTTAGGGGCAATGTGTGAAAAGTCAAACTTTCCTCCTGCATCGATGCCCACTGGCGGAGTCTCAGGGATTTCTCTTGATTGAAGCATCCAGGAAAAGCACACACGCGCACCATTTTGAAAAATCCACCGCCACGGGCAACCAATAAAGTTTGTGTGCTCTTTCTTCTGTGTTGTGAAAGAGCTGTTCAGTTTGTAGTCCTCAACCCCAGAACAGAAATAGCAGTTTCAAACAATGGGCTCCCTCTAGCGGTGGGGATTTTAAATCATTTTAGTAATTCGAATCTTTTGAATCGGTTCAACACAAAGATTCATTGTCTGATTTATTCAGTAGCGCTTTCTGCATGTTTCATCAGTAGGTGGCGACACGAGACGAGAGTGACTCATTTGACGTAAATTAGTCTTTGAATTATTCACACCAACTATTTAATTTTTGTTTATAAATGTATGTTTTAATCTTGTCAAATGCAGGGCATGATTGATTGATTCCCCCGGCTGAAGACCCCTGACCTAGTTTATTCAGTTTCAGTTCTCAAAAAAACAAACAAAAAAAAGTTAGTGCTGCTGCAAATGTGGTTCACAAAGTACACACTGTGTCCATTCCTTCAGTAGATTAAACAATGCTCCTTCACAGCCATCACTAAAATGCTGGCATGACTTTCCATATAGCGAATGATCCTATTGGCCACTTTTCTGGGCTACTTTTTTATATACAGCGATTTATCCTTTTTGAAGCTCGCCCTCTTTAGTCACCATTCATTGTCACTGCATTTTGAGGCCATTAATCACATTTTTTACCTTTTTCTTTCGCAGAAGATAAGTCATATTGATTGGGAAAGTTGATGGAATAATATAGAACTTTCATTTTTGGTTAAACAATCTCATTATTAGACTACTAAAAAATACTCGAGATTGCACATTAAATTGACATGATGAGATCTAATACTATTTTCTTTTTAATAAAACTGAAGACATTTAAACTGTTGTCACACTCGCTTCGTGTTTTGTAAACGGCGAATAAAACATCAGTATCGACGTAGGCCTATTTGTTTTATTTAATGTCCTACGTAATTTAATTACAGCTAGTTTCCTTGTCAATAAATGTCCAGTTAATGACCATAAACGCCCGGGAAAGTCCATGAATGAGTTCATATCCCTGTTTAGAGACATTTTAATTATTTTTCAACTGTCAATCGCCGTCTCTGAACGTAGAAAACAGGTCAAGGGCGCGCGCTGAGAGAACCAGGTGCGGGCGCTCTCGTGGACGACAAACCACATGATACAAGCAGCCACCAGATCGCGGAAGTGCGACTTTTTTTGGTCCGTGGAAAAAGGGGGGTAGCCTGGGTGAGGAAAGGAAGGCAGAGCCGAAAAGAAAAGTTTCATGACATTATTCGTGTAAATGAGCCTGGCGAGACCCGTTCTTATCCCTTTATCTGGACTGACTTTGTTCCTCAAATGTGATATTTTCAGGAGTTGATCTGAAAAGTGCTTCGGAGCGCAGGACCGGAATCGAGCGGCCGAAAGGAAGCGAGCGGGTAAGTTCAGGCAAAAGTTGACCACAATCGTGACTGTTTTATGCGGGACAGGAATCCATACTGCTCCGTACTGGAACGAGCTCGAATGCTCGTGTCTCGTGAAATCAAGAAGTTTCAACTTGTTACAGCGTCTTAAGGTTTTGAGTCAGACTTGACGCTTTACTTTTGTTTTAACTTTCTACTTATCGCCCGTTCTATTGAGGATAATTTTGTCTCATTATTACCCAGCGTGCTTACTGTAAGACCACATGAGAACTATTCAAGAATCGATCCGTTGCAATTTCTTTCAAGGCAGAGTAAGTTGAAACAAAATGCGATCAGTAGGCTACTTAATTTAGGCTTTTATGCATATTGTTTTGGACTGTCTAGTCAAGTAAAATGCTACGCTTATCTTAAAAATGAATGCAAGTTAGGTAAAGGTTCATTTTACTTAAGCTAAACCATGTATTAAGCAGCAAATGGCATCATTAGACACGAAATAAAAAGAAGAAAAGTTAATCTAAAATATTAATCAAACCGATTGCCTGTCTACCTCTGTTATGTTGTATTGTTACAGTGACAGACACTAATATAAATAATCTCTTGTTGTGAAAAGCAGTTGTCCTCAACATTAGGGCCGTTTGTCATGGACAGATCTGACCAGCTGCGAATCCTACACCAGCATGAGCTCTTATCTGCTGCATGAGCAGCTGTCGCAGACATTTGGACCAACTGAATAATGATTCAGTCCAACACAACGGACCATCCTATGTATTCCTATCAGTTTCAGATGTCTGACTGTGACGTTAGACTGAGCACTGTATACGAGATCTAGATTGTGCAGTCATTTATGAAACAATGCCTGTGATGTCAGTCTCAGGAAACTGAGTCAGTGGTTTTGTCACTGATGGAATAGTATTCTAGATGAGTCTTTCTTGAAGGCCTCCTCTATTTCATCTTACATCAGTATCGACAGGCCAGCTGGCCTCATTCTGTCATATTTTGCTTCATGTCCATGTGCATAACTTAGGAGGAGCTCTTTGAGCCTTTGTTTTACTTTTATATTACGGACTGTTTTGGGGTTCAGTGAGAGAAGCTGTGGGACAGTTAAGGTTCTGATTATTTATTAACTTGTAGTAATCGGAAGGTTAATTTCTTCAAAATCAGAACCAGTTGATTTTGTTTTCCCCTAGAGCGGGATATTTGTAGCGGGATGAATGACGGTGGTGTCGTGACAGACCCATACAGGATTTATGATGAACTGACAGGCTTTCTTTGTAACTCTCTCTTTTTCTCTAGTCTTCTAAGTAGATATGTTATCAGATTGCCTATAGATGACACTTACTGGTGAATGAAGCACTAGATAACTCACAATTTCACCTGATTAGAATCAGGATGAATATTATTACTGCTAAATTGACTCATTGAGACGGCCTGATATCAACACACACCTGCTCAATCTCAGATAAAAAACCCTATGCTCGGAAAAGAGTAATTTTTGTTTCTGAGGAGTATAATGTGTCTCTGAGCCGATCTATCAAAACACAGTAAACTCTTATGTTGTCCCTTTTGAGGCCTCCTCCAGACTTCTTCTTCTTTGTAAATTTGTGAACTGTGGAAAGTCTTCTAAAAGATGGAGCCAAACACATTAGAAATGTGCTTCTGCAATAAATAATTACGTACTGAATGATGTTTGGCCAGTGAATTGCATTGATGAAGTGAGAGCAGGGCAGCAGGCCAGATTAAATGGGACATTTTATGTAAGAATGTATTAATGAACAATTCATTCTGTTTGTATTTCATAACTAAGGCCCAATACGTGTTTGGTTTTTGTGATGTTATTGATGTTTTCCACTGTCTGGCTTCCTCTAATTTATATCAAGTTTAGAAATACGGCACTTTGAGCCACTGTCCCAAACTTCCCATCTATTCTCTGAGGAGCACGCGACAGGATATCATGTTCCTGTGCTATCACAATGTCCCACTGAGTAGTTTATGTTTTCGATGGCCCAGATGACGCATGTGTTTGCTAGACAACAGAGAATTATAGATTGTCTGGTCAAGTTGACTGCTTAAACATGTGCAGTTGTTCCCAGATCTAGTCCTTTACCCTGGGCAGGATGTCAAATGGGTTTTTCCATGGGTTTCAGATTCATCTGTGGCATATCTGAAGGAGTATTCACCATTTTTAGAGACTGCTGAAGGCAATGGCTTTGTCCCAGCCTGCCCTCCGTCTCCTATCATAAGGCTTCAGTGTTGTGATCTTGAAGGTTTCTTTTTGAAAATACTTTTGTGCACAGTGTGCAGATGGTTGGTGAGAACTTTGGCCAGACCTAGAAGAACAACAGCGGCAGTGATGTGTAGGTGGTCAACACTTGAGTCAACAGGATGTTGGTTTGGTTTACAACAAAGCGAGTAGTTCAGCTGCACATAGAGGAACATGGTCAGGTACTGAAGCCACATGGACGATAGACATCGATAATTCTCTACATGTGGTGTGTAGTTGAAATGTCAAGCAGCATGCATTGTCTTTTGTTTCTTATCTTTCTCACCACTTGATTGGTTGTCGTAAAAGTGGGGAGGGGGCATTTCCTGTTCAATTCTTACCATGTTCTCTATTGCCTTCAACACACACACACACACACACACACACACACACACACACACACACACACACACACACACACACACACACACACACACACACACACACACACACACACACACAAGCTATGTTTCCATCCAAGTTGTAAACTTAATTTATGATAATTATTTTTACGTTGTGGCCGATAACCCATAAATAGTAGATATTACAATGCTACTGTATACCATTTTGTCTAAACAAGTAAAAAAAAAAAATTCTGAAATCAGTTGTTTAAAAATAAAAACAGTCATTTTAAATGATAAAAGTAAATTCAGGCTATAATGTTCAATATACTGTATTGATATTAATTTTGATATCTGCTAAAGATTACATTTAGGCCTACCAGTGTTCTTAAATGATTATTATTAGTGCCTTTTTAAAAAATAGCTTTAATTGAGCATTAGATGAGGGCAAAGGTAATCTAAATGGAAATGAGCATATACAATTAAAATCCAATACGGATATAATTTTCATAATTCATAATTTTCTGATGCACATCTAGGAATTTTTTCGGTAAATGTTTTTTTATTGTAGTTCATGGACAGAATTCATCCACCTCAAAGCATATACATTTTTTTATTTTATTTTTTATACATTTTGAAATTTAACTAACTGGTTTTATATTTCTTGTTTTCATCTAGCATTTTTGATTCGATATTCTATTTTTTATGAAAATATTCAAAATATTCCATTTGTGACCCAAATATGTGACCCACTCATCTACTGACACAATACAGATACAACCACATTCTTCGTTTATAAGCGAGAGTTATCTGGCTCTTTATGATCCACATGCAGGTCATAAAATAGACCAAAGGTTCTTTCCAGTCTGTCTGTCTCTCTTCATGTCTGGCACATTAGTCAGCCTGTCTCTTCACTGACCACCTTGTCTCCTTGCAGTCACACCCTGTCTCTCTCTTATTTGACATGTTTTGTCGTGGGGGTAGTGACAATATTGTCAGGTTTTTGAAATTTCACTCCAGAAAGTGAAGATCAACTGAATCTCATCTTACAGGTAGGCCTCTAAATTCCTTGTATTTATGTCAGTTTACATAAATTCCCATAAGCGATCATTGTTTAAAGTCAGCGGCGGTTTCTTCATTAGGGCGATCGGGCGACGCACCACTAAAGTGTGAAAGGGACTTTCTATCACTATCTCATTCAACCACAGAGTTACGCTAGCAGCAGAGAATGTCTAATATGGTTAGCAGTCACTCACTGTTGTTCTGCCTCTGGATATAGTCCAATCAGCGCCGAGTCACGTTCTGTGGAGTACCGCCTCTTTTTGGGCGATTTCACTCTGGCTGAGAATCGCCCAGAGTCTTCCCATAGACTTACATTCAAAGATTTTTTTTTTCGAACTGCAGGCACTGCAATGCATTCTCTATGGGTTCCGGGAGGGCTCGCACTAACGTGCTTTCGTCATCATACGTAACCTTAACTTGTGCAGCGATTGGTGGAAACAAATGTACCTCTAATAGTATTTAGCCATAAGCTGAAGTGACATCCAATAATTTCCTCAGTGCATAACTTACATTTCACGGACATATTCTCCATCTGTAAATGTTAGAAAGTCCAGTTTGCTGTCATGAGTGGGCGAGCTTTCTGCAAGCTATACTTCCGTGAACGAGCGCCCCCGCGTGCATGCGCGCCGAACAGGAGCAGGAACAATAGGAGCGCAATTATTCTGACTAAAATATACATTAGCACTAAATTATAAATATATTTAGCTAAAAAATTTGTTGTTGAATATTTGTTGTTGTTGGTGAACATAATTGTGCTAGAGAATTTCAAACCTACATGTGTATTTTTATGATATTAGCTTTTTTTTTTTTTTTTTGGTTTAGTAAATTTAACTACTTTAAAAAGCATTATTTTGTTTTTAGATTGTAATGTTGCAATGTTAGAATGTAATGTGATTTGACCCCTTTTTGGATAGACTGCAGATAGACAGCAACACTATGTTTGTTTTTATAACCTCAATATGAACATTGTTTGTAGGACAATATCGATCAGGATATATATATATTTTTTTAATTAAATACAGGTTTTTTTTTATTCAAATAGAGAAATAATAATTAAATACTCAGATTATACCATACATCGCCATTTAGCCCAAAAATTCAGATTTATTTGGCAATTGGCTACCCTACCGGCTGAAGTTTTAGCTAAACTTTAGGCTAATGATAGCTACATTATTATCACTGTTAAATTGTTATTTAACAATAAGCCTACATTCAGTCCTGAATTAAAAATTCAGTTTGTTGTGCCCCCCCAAATTTTTTTAGCACCAGCCGCCACTGTTTAAAGTAATGATGAATAATCATTAATCAACCTCTTAACCACTACTAGTCATCATGTTACTTAACCAACAGAAAATAGGTGTCGTTTTAAGGCTTAGAAGCTTGGCTTTACAGAAAATATAGGGAATACGACCCTCACTTAACAAGTGCTTTTAAATTTGCTGTCATTAGAAGTGCTCTATTTTCATGGCTTGAAAAAATAACTGCTTTACATGAAAATGTGATCTGTAAAATCATTGTGCATAACATATAGACTTTCAACTAAACATTAGTTGACCATAGTAGATTGCATATCTTTATTTAGAGCAGGTGGTCTTGAATGAACCCAAACACAACATAAGCCAATGCGTAGTGTATTCCAACCTAATTTGAAAGTTCAACTAATGTAAACTGGATCTTGGGTATGTTGTTTGGCTGTAGTGGGTAGAGACCATAGACAGTATATAAACTGGACACAGCGACCCCATTGGATTCAACGGAGACAAATGAAGTCAATTAGAAGCACTAACTTCCTGATGGTCAAGCGTACTGCGCAGACTCGAACTGAGCTTGACGACGTAGATGTGACGTGAGCAACCCGTCTGTCTTCTAGCAGCTGTGCCAAGCGAAATCTCAATCATTCCCTTCCGAATCTTGCAGAGACGGAGAGTGTGAGTAGAAGGTGTCCATGAGCTAGGAGCAGGAGTAACTTTTGCTAAGTATTTTGATTAATTACTTTGTCACTTTGCCTCCACGTCCCCCCGATTGCGCGTGAGCTTCTCCTCCTGTCCATACGGTAATTCTTTATGTGGGTATGACGCAATCGTTAGCCTATTTTTACAAAAACTGCATCTACGGGGCCATAACGTAAGATATAAGGTAATGGAGCCTTTTGTACATTTTCGTGTTTCTTTAGAAATAAATAATGGACAAATGGAGTCTTTAAACGCCTCAGATGTAAAGTTATTCACTGTCAAAGTGACGCCAAAATGAATGGGAGTCAATGGGATGCTAACAGCAGGTGATGGTCTGCTAGCCAATGGCGGCGCCCAGGGAAGCTTCAATGTTTTCCGAAACATTGGGGGCTTGGTAGAGACACTGTTTTACAGCTGGAGCGCGATTGGATTGGTTTGATTGCTCAGATTGACAGGTCTTGATTTACCTTGAGCCTTAGAATAGGAGTGCACATCTGAAACATCAACCAGGATCGTATTACATGTTGTTTAGTCTATGTACTTTTACTGTGGCGTTTACACAAGTAGTTCTGATGTTCAGTAAAATCACTTGTTTGTAGGTTTTTTTGGACCCTTGGTTAATTATATTTTGAAATGAATGGCTAGCCTACCTAATCCATTGCATGGCTTGAAGACATTAGGTGTGTTCGGCTTGAAGTGGCACTGTGCAGACCAATCAGTATATGACATCAAAGCACCGCGAGAGCAGACGGCATACCAGGTAACTACGGCACACATGTTTCATTTTTCCATGTGTGTCTGCTGCACATGTTTTGCTCATGAGCCAGACGCACCTCAAAACTACGCACTCTAACGATGACCTTTCGATTAAATTATTATCGACAATTAACTGATCGACGATTAAGCATTAGCATCCCTAATTCAAGAATGTTTTACCCCAAAATTACAAATTTGTTATCATTTACACACCCCAATGTCATTCCAGCCCTTTATTGTGGATAGTTAGTCACACTTTCAAAGCTCTGAAAAGTTCATATAATATCTTCTGAAGCCCTATAATTGCATTGTGATAGGAACAGACTCATATTCAAGCTGTTATTCATTCACTGATAATCTTCCAGTCTGACACAGTGCTCAAACATTTTATTAAAGAAAGAAAATAATACCAGCTCAGAAGGACATAAGGGTGAATAAATGAGGACGATGTTCATTTTCACCTGAACCTCCCTTTAAAATTCTCTCTAAAAGTTTGGGTGTGTGAGGAGTGTTACAATGACCACCCTTGACTACTTCCAGTGGTGGGACTTTCTCTGATATCACCGATATCCTGCTCAGACCTCATGAGCTGTTTGTGGTTCTTATGGTTTTTAACATAACACCACCCCCCCACCCCCACCACCCCAGGATGCGATGGCCTTTTGTCCAAATGGTTTCGCTCTGAGTAAACCCACACGTGGCATACCCACTGCGAGAGACACACAAGCTGTTTCTCAAATCCTGCACTTGTGTCGCTGATGCTTAGGCATTTGGTAATGTGAGCTTGCAAATGTTTTTCCTAATTGAGATTTTGACAAAGATCCAGGGATGATTGAGTTTTTTTGTGAGATTTTTGCCCTACTTGAAATCATGTATTTTGTCAATCCCACTTTTGATCTGTTATAGTGCCACAATATTTGTGCTTGTAGGTTTAAAGTAGCATATTATTAAAACATACTTTGGTACTTATTCTTTTTAACTGTGTACACATTGTATTGGTCACTCAGGGTTTACATACATTTTACTGAAAGGTGAAGAGTTGCAGAAAGAAAGCCTGAGACTTTTGCGCATGCACAGATAAAAACTTTCTTATGTGCATGGGAAAACTACAAATATACTATATTCAAAAGTTTGGTTTCAGTAAGATCTTTTTTTTTTTTAAAGATATTATAATTTTTTTCAGGAAGGACAAAATATTTCTGTTTAAAATAAATGCTGTTCTTTTGAGCTTTGTATTAATCAAAGAATCCCAAAAAATTCAGATTTACACAAAAATATTAAGCAGCACAACTGTTTTCAACATGAATAATAATTAAGAAATGTTTGTTGAGCAGCAAATCATCATATTAGAATGATTTTTGAAGGATCATGTGACACTGAAGACTGGAGTAATAATGCTGAAAATTCAGCTTTGCCATCACAGGAATAAATTACATTTTTAAATATGTAGAAAACAGTTGTTTTGAATTGTAATATTTCACAATATTACTGTTTTTTTTCTGTATTTTTGATCAAATAAATGCAGCCTTGTTAAGCTTAAGAGACTTATTGCTGACCCAAACTTTTGCATGGTATATTGTGTAGTGTACATTGTAGAGGTCAGCTGATGAATTGAGGCAATAACTAAGGTGAGTAAATGGGCTGATAACCAGCTGTTAGTTTTTAGAATCAATAATATGAATGAGAAGTTTGTGTGCTTACATGTTGCCATTTCTGATACATCTAGTTTTCCTGTTCACATACAAAAGTTTCTTGTGAATTTTTTTCTGCAAATGTCACTTGCGGGCTCCATAGTATATTATGGAAACTGTTTTGTCCTTGTGTTTGATCACAGCGGTTTCTTTAACAAAAGTGAAAAAAAACAAGATGTATTGTGTGACCTAACAGTTCTTTAAGATTGGCTAAACAGAACAGTAAGTTTTTTTTTAGATCTATTTTCTGCTGAAAGAGAGTGGAAGTTGGTGTTCGAGGAAGCGTCAGCACTGTGTATTTAAGCAAGACAGACTGCAGTAGTACTTGGAAAAGAGAGAAGAAGGGAGAGAGTCCTAAAATAGATGGCTCACACTTCTGTAGTCTAGAAGCCTGAGTGAATGCTAATCTAATGTCCACTCAGAAAAGCCATTGACAGATTCCCACAATTCATGCCATAATGGCTTTAATCTTGTAGACTTATTTATGCCGTCACATAGCTGTGCATTGATAGATGTACAGTATTTATCTTGGTAATTGTGTCAGTGTGTGACAGCGAGAACCATGGGACTATTGTGTGTTTTCTGGGATTGCTAATAGTTCTGGTATGTTGTTAAAGTAGTATTTCATGTCATTTTTGCTGTCTTCGCAGTAGGGGTGTCGCAATATACCGGACCGGTGTTGACGATAATCGTGATATTCAAAGCATGAAATCTCGACATTGTGTTGTGTTCATTTAGAGTGTGACAATATACCGGTATTGGCGATAACCACAATGTTTAAAATGAATAGGACTCTCTTGATAACATGACATGTAAATACTCCAGCGCCAGAACCTGGTTCACCTATCAGGTGTCTGTATTGCACCCGAGGACACCTAAGAAGACGACGCAGCGCTCGCCCGCGCCCGCGCCCGCGCAGTTAGAGTGAAACACTTTGTCCACACCCGAAAAATCAGCTGCTTGAATGAAAATTATTGATTTTATCGGATTTTCAGGTGATATTCTCAATTCATTCAGTTAACGGATGCTCTGAGGTAAAGTGTTCAGATCACAGACTCAGCAACTAGGCTATTGTATTTAATTGTACAGTACAATCATATCATAGTACAGACATTGTCTTAATTTCATAATGTCCTTAAACATAAGAATATTGCTGGCCATAAACTGAGAAAGTGAGCTTCTGGTGTGCGATTCCTCGAGTTGTCCTACACGCGACGCGGCAGAATGTGTAGTCATCAAACTTTTTACCCATCTCCGTGCCCATCACCCTGCGGATTACTCCATTTTACAGAGTAAATTGCTATTATTTTACTAGTCATGAAATGGGAAACGTGACATTAACCTATTTACAGGGGGTTTCTGTGTTCATATATTTAATAAAGGTTGATAATTAAAACCCTGTTTCCTTCAATCTAATTTTTGTATTTGTATTTGCACTTGATTTTTTTTGTTCAAATCTGCTATCTGAATGACTTTATTGGCACCGGCGCAACAATAGGTTTAAGAGCTTTTCAGTTCTTCAGGAAAACTTCAGACAGTGTTTCGCTTCAGTTTGAAACCAGACAAACTTCACATGCTTGTCTTCCTTCACAAAAATTTGCCATAGATTGAGTACGCAAGAAGTAAAAATGCATGTGTCTTGTGTTTATCAGTATCGTTATGTTTGTTGGGTTAAAAAGAAAAACTATATAAACAAAGTAAAAAAATAATTTGATAACTATTTGTGTGTGAGTGTGAGAAAGATGGGCTTTTCATATAGTATGCATGCCTGAGAGAATCAAAGATATCATAAGACCAATATGAAACCACATGTAAAAGTTCACTGGGGCTTTTTATGTTGGTTTCCTGTTTCACTTGAAAACTCTGTTTTTTTTTTTTTTTAGTTGAGAATTTTTCTCCTGTCATGATTTGCATTAGATTCCCAGTCTTCCCATGATCCCGCAGAGGTCACACTTGGGTCAGAGGACTCGGGTTCGGTCTGTATGTATATATGGCTGTGAGTCAGACAGAAAGTGCCATTACTTGCATCTCCAGGTCTTTACCTAATCTTTAATGACTAAGACATGCGGTTTCAGGGACATGTATGGGCTGCTAAGTCTGAAACATTGAGCTTCAGTGTACTTCAGCTCAGTCCTCCGGTCAACCCTGTTATTATGTACTGCGAAGAAAAAACTCAGGCTATGTTGGGCCTCTGTCCACTCCCAGAAAGAGAAATGCAAACACGAACACCTTCCCCTTAAATCAACAGTCCACCTCGGGCTGATGCAGAACTGTGTACCTGTGGGACTGGTAAGACAAGTTGCTTGTCACTGCAGGGTTATTATAGTTTTAAATTTAGAATTTCTCTTGTATTTTAAGGTTTAGTTTGTCCTTTTCAAATAGCAAAGTTTTGGTTAGTTAGTAATATGTTTTAGATTAGATTTCTTTGTGTTTTTCAGTTTATTTTGATTGATGCAATTTAAGTGTATCATTAAATTTGGCTCATTGGATTTGGCTCTATAGCGATTTGAGGCGATAAACTACAAGTTTCTTGCGGAGGAACATTGTTTTGGTGATTATTTGACTATTGGACTTCGGTTCAGATCTTCTTCGCAAATAAATATGATGGTTTACAGTGTGATGGTGTACTGTACATGTGCTTACAGGACATGATTTTTTTTTAGTGCAAATATCACCAAACTTGCAAAACTCACCCCCTTTCAAAAGAAAAGAAAAAGCATAAAAAATACTGCACAAATATCTGTAACTGGCTTCCACTGTTTTTGACTCCCTGACTACAATAAAAAAAAAACAAGTTAACAAAAAGCATACAAAAACAATTGACATCAAACTGACATTTGCTGTGAAATCCAAACCAACAGCTCAAATTATAAATCATTATTATTAGTTTACCGTAATGAATTACCATTGTCAGTAATATACCTTTTTAGTTCATTTAGAACTGCAGCTTTAATTAAAGCAAGTCATGACATTTGAAACCTAAACTATATTTCGTTTCAAACAACAAAAACTAAAATTAATTTGTGGCCATTTTTATTCTACTTAGATTTTAAGTCAAGAAAATGTATTTTAGTTTGGTTTCAGTTTTTCCAATTAATAGTTGTTTTCAGTTCACACTTCACTCGTTCACTCGCAGTTTTTGTTTTCATTGTATTTTTGTTAATGATAATTGGTTACTGGAAACTTGTCCCATCACACCCGTTTAGGATCAGTGTAAACTTAACGTAAAAAAAATAAAACCATGATCAGTCGCTTCACATATTAGTCATGTGCGTTCACACCGCCGCCGGCAAGAGCGGCAAAATTCGCTCTCGCCACCCTGCCAACGACGCCGTAGAAAGATTCGTGGACGCTCTGATGCTCTGACGTAGATCGAATGCTTGATCTTTTTTTAAACTTTATTTAAATGGCCGCAAAGCAAACAAGCATGTCGATCGTTATTTGTGTAGACTGACCAAGTAGGGTATAAGTTAACCTCATGGAATCTTTTAAATGTTAAAGTAAGAAATTGATCGATGGAAAGAACTTAACAATTATAGTGACATGTTTGCTTACGAAATAAACCAATTAAAAGCCATTTGTGTGGTGTGGCTTTTGTGGTCATGGTTAAGTGCTAATCTAATTTGCATTCCCACTGAAAAACAAGCGTTCTAGCGTGAAAATGTTGCCTATAAACAGTGTTGCGCGCCGCCTTATCAAATTCACATGATCAAGCAGCAAGACGTGCCATGCCGCCCTCGCCAGCGGCGGTGTGTGGTTCTTTCCTGGAATAAGTTGCAAAATGAACCAAACTAGCCTCTATTCTAACCAGAAGTCTCTATGATACTAATCCTGCTCTAATTACAGTATGTGCATAAAAAAAAAAAAAAAAAACTACGTACCAATCCAATATATATATTTTTTTTCAATCTTCTGTACACGAATTAAAAACTTTGAATTTTTGTAGTCAAATGAGTCTGCTACCTTTCATTCTCTGCCCACATCTCACATCTGTTAGAGTGTCAATGTGGGTTTGAAGTGCACCCCACCCACAATGCTTTTTTCAGTTTTGTGCGCTCTGCAGAGCAGTATCGTTGATAAGCAAAGAGTGCGTTGTTACCAAAGTAACACAAAGTGTTCCAGAGGAGTTGCTATTGACTACTTACCGCAGGAACAGTTCTATTCTGGGTGGCTGCTTTAAGAATGTTACCTGCTCTGACCAACTCCCAGCAGGCTGGAACATGTGCGCACTGTCACCGATTCAATCTGCTGTGTATTGGAGACACAAGCATACATGCCCATTACCCGTCCTGCCTGGTCATTCCTTTCATTCCATGGTTTGTCTGAGCACGACCGCAGACATTCTTTAATGTGCTTTTCTCTTTTTTGGGGCAGTATATTTTAATCTTGAACGCACATGCATGCGTGCACAATCAAACAAAATCAGTTGTAGCCAGATGCACTTGGGAATTGGCTCAAATTAATTCGGTTTACTGCCATGTGATGTTTTTCTCCCAGGTGCTACAAAGAAGAGCGACTAATTTAGAAAGTTGTTTGTAATAATCCTCGATTGAATCATGCATAAACGCTTACCTGACACAACTGAATGTTTTAATGCCAATATTTATTTTGTTTGATTTTGCCCCTCAGTCTAATCAAAGGCTTGCTGTGATTGGTGGCTTTGCTGATGTGTCATGTGATTTCGTGTGAACATGCTAATATACGTTTACATGCACTTCCTAGGAAAAGTGGCACACAAAAGAGTGTTTTCCGATGGAGTATGTGGTAAGCGTTCCCAAACACACCTGCACGTACATATCCTGAGGCATGGAGGCTGGTCATACATTACCGAAAAACCTGACACATTTCGGCCACTTCTGAGTTTGTGTTGAAGCCAGTGGGGTTAACTTATAAACCTTGCCGTATGCTATTACTTAGTCGGAGACCCAACCGACAGGAAGTTTTGTCAATGAACATTTAGGTGAAATTACATTAATTTATTGGGTGTGCCTTGATTTACTAGTTGTTAATTAGTTACAAGCCTCGTGCTGAATAATGCTGCACTTTTGCTGTGTACCATGTAGTCAATTGTAGTTAAAATAGGCGTTGGACATTTTAATCTAGGAGTCTGATCTTTGCAGTTATGGCAACAAAAGTTAGTTTAAAAGTTTTAGCACAGTGAGCCAGGTCAGAAGAGAACATCTAGTGCCGTCTATGAATATCTTTTACTGCATTCCGCACATGCACGCGCAATGTGCTTTATACACAACATTATGTTTCTGCAGGGAGTTGAAAATGTAGGTCATTAGATTTACCATAATGCCTGGCTCTACATTGCTCTTTGTTAGCTCACTTCCTGTCCTTCCGTTCTGTGGGTATCTAGGAGGTAAAGCGCCTTCATGTTGTCATTATTGAGAATCATCAGCCTCTATGCCAAGGGATACACTCCCAAAATGCACCAGGTGATGGGATGGGTGTCTGGATCTTCACTTTCCCACACGTGTTCTCGCCTATTCCTTTCTTTCTTATTCTTTCTGATGCATGAATTTACTTTTTCATATCAGAATTTGTTAGAGATCTTGGGTTCATGGCACTAGAATTGTAAATTAAAGCGGGAGTTTGTTCTTCAAGCTTGGATTTATTGTATTTCTTACCTGCTCTGGGTTCATCTTGGGTTTTTCTTGGGAGAGATATTTAGATATTTTTTTAAAGCTTGCATTATGATTAAAAAATCTTGATATTGAATTTTTTTTTAGTATGGTTCTTGTTTCTCTCACATTTAAAATTTGCAGCTCTCACAGGGCTCAACAATAAGTTTTTTTTTTTTTTTTTGCTTACCTCACTAAACCTCATGTATGTATATATATATATATATATATATATATATATATATATATATATATATATATATATATATATAACATTTTTTGTGTCAGGAAAAAAATATTTGGAAACAATGTTTTACATAGAGATTGAAATTTTTTAGCTTTTTGGATATAGTTCATTTGTTAGTAAATTAGAGTTTTTAAATACTCATTTATTAAATGATGGCAAAGGTAAACTAAATTACCTTTAAAGGGTTAGTTCACCAAAAAATGAAATTTACTCACTCTCATCACATTCCAAACCTTAAAAAATTGCGTTCATCTTTGGTACACAAATAGATAAGATATTTGTAATGAAATATGAGATATTTCTGTTCCTCAAATGACAGCTGCACAATGATAACTTTGACGCTTCAAAAAGTTCATAAAGGGTCAAGAGATTGTAAAATTAATTAAATTAAATTAAAAATGAATTTTCTGAAGAGACACGATCGCTTTATATGATGAACAGATTTAATTTATGCATTTATTCACATAAAAACATTCATCAACTCGCACATCTGTTATAGTAAACGAAAGCTCAAGCATGTTTGCTTAACGTGCGAGATCCAACGAGGTTCATTCTTGTGTTGCGCAGCTTGTTTGAGCTTCCGGAAGAACCAATGAGGTTTGTTCTCGCGCATCAAGCAAGTTCATTTGAGCTTCTGTTTATGTCCACTAATCAATGTTTATTTGTGAATGAAAGCCTAAATTAAATCTGTTGATCATATAAAGCATTTGATACTCTTAGAAAATTGGGACTAAACGGTTTGATTCATATGGATCTCTTTATGAACTTTTTTTTAATTATCAAAGTGGTAATTGCATGGACTGTCAATGGAGGAACATAAAGCTCTCAGATTTCATTTAAAATATCTTAATTTGTGTTTAGAAGATGAACGAAAGTCGACCGATACCTATAAAGAAATAATTTGTAATATTGGCTCATAAGATATAGTATCGACATATTGTTCATCTCTAACTTTCACCAATAATTGTTGCAATTTAGACAATTCCTCATCTATGTTAGGCATGATCTAAATAACTTTACCTTGGTGACCTATATACATCAGCACAAGAACAGTTTCCAAAGCTTACATCATGCACATCAGCAATAAACGTAATAGGTATTGGCTCGAGATTGCAAGTGAAAGTTCTGTTAGTTGACTTAAAACACTTCCCTATTATTGAGCCCTGCCATGTTTGTCTGTCTGTTGTCTTAAAATTTAAATGCATGTAAATGAATCTGTTGTCCTTTTGATGTGATCATGTTTGATTACCCTGTTGTCTGCATTAATTATTTTCTTGTGATTTGTCTAGCTGTGTCTCTTTCCTATATTTGTGTTTTGCATACTCTCTCTTTCTCTCTCTCCCTCCCCCTCTGCCTGTCTGCTCTGAGTGTGTGTGCTTGCCAGACATGCCCATGCCCTGGAGCCAAGGACCATGATGCAACCGTGTTTAAGCTCGAATATTCCCTCCCTCCAGACGTTTCTGACGGACATTTCAGCACAGAGAACTGACAGGGAAGAAGCAGCAGAAAAAAATGAATCGATGCACCTTTGCAGCATTTGCAGTCCCCTGTGTCCTTAGAAAGCAAGAATGCGAACACAGTGCACTCTGGGATTTGTAGTTCAGCTGACTCTTTCCCAGAACCCTGAATTCAGGTCACTCGACTGAATGAATAACAAATCAACCCTCGAGTTATTTGCACACATCGATTAGACACTTATTGCATGGTTGATCTGAACGTGTAAACGAGTACACCAAGATAACCTTGAGGATGTACCATATGACCTGCATTTTGTTTTTGCATTGGTTTATTGATGTGGTTGAGGTTGGTTCCCACAAACATGGTCATCCTCATGTCATTTCAAATCAATTTTGGAAAATGTTTCAATTTTTGTTTTTCACTCAATGAAAGCCAATGGGGCCCAATGTTGTTTTGTTTTGGACCCCATTGACTTTCAGTGTATGGACAAAAACAGTTCTTCAGAATACCTTCTTTTGTGTTCCACTGAAGAAAGCTAGTCATACACGTTTGGAAAGACATGAGGGTGAGTAAATAATGAGGATAGATTTTTGGGTGATAAATCCTGTTAAAGTGTCAGGAAGATGGGGAAAAGTGGTAATTTTTTGGAAGATTATGGAATATCAAGAAGTAGCCTACAACTCGCCTGCTCTTAAGTTACCATGGTAGGAGCGTTGAGGGCAGACTTTTTCCCTCCATCCATGAATTCTCTCTCTCTCTCAGCCCCCATCATAATTGTGTGCATTAGAGAGAGAGGTGCTCGGCTGCTTGTGCATGCATGCGCACTCTCATAAATGCATAGATGACTGATGCTGCCAAGGAGAGAGAGCGAGAGAGGAGGGGAGGGATGGGGCAGGAGTGCAAAGGGAATCAGCGCTAGCATCAGTGAGAGAGAGAGTGAGAGCGATAGACCAGACAGGGAGGAGAGGAGAATAGAGGACAGTCGGCTGCATCGCTCCTCACACACAGACGGAGGTGGAGAGAGGAGAGGATGAGAGACTGTGGGGGAAGGAGAGGACAAAAGAAGACCGCTGTGCCATTCATCACGACGTTCCACAGAAGTGAGGCTGGACGAGACTCACTCTAAACGAGGGAACTGGTGTGACTTTGTGATTTTGAAGAGAACCCAAGAAACGGATAAGAGAAAAGAGCGTGTTTTTGTCTTTCAGGGAGGGGACTGAGCCAGAAAGCGAGTGAGGGAGAAAGAGGAGAAGGAGGTGGATTGTGTGACACTGTTTAAATATTAACGTGATTATGATTTGAACATGGAGGTCGTTCGGTTTTACCTAAAATGTGGCACTCTCACTCTCTTTTTTTAATCCAAGGACTTGGGGGATAAAATATTACTTTTTCATTCTGCAACAACTAAACCGTGAGGACAAAAAAGCTCTTTAAAGCTCCTTAAAATCTTTCACTTTGACTTTTTTGGATGGCAGCTCACAAACTCTTATATTTCTAATGTACATAGTGCTGTCTGTTATTGAACCAATGTTTTTGGTGTTACTTTAAGAGTTATGCAGACACAAATCAGGTTTTTTTTTATGCAAAACATTTAGATGTCTTTATTTGTAGTGTATAAAAAAAGGTGCTTTTGAATATATTGATAGATATTTCATAGATTTCAGGAGGACTTTTTAGTGTTTGCTAGTTCTGCTGTCTTTAGCCCGGAAGCATGCATGAGTCTTAAGTGTGAGTGTACTCTTGAGTAATATTTGATTTCCTCATTGGACTGGTGCCTCAACTGTGCTCTGTGCATGTTCGGATGTGTGTCTGGTTCATTCTGCGTTCTGGTGTCAACACCAATCACCAGTGACGTGTTGGTGGCGGCAGCAGCTGAACTTTCCCGTCCTGTGCCAGCGCTGGCTGCAGAACATCGATTCTCGCTGGCTCTGAGCTCTCGTGATTGGACACGGAGAGAGTCGACAGGTTTTGTGTTGGCGAAACTTGTTGGCTTTTGTTTGGTTTATTTTATGACTCTGTCTCGCACACTTTTTCCTCAGTCTGGTACCATAGCAACAGTTTCATTGGCATGTTACGTTCTCACGCTTTGTCTTCAGTGCAAGTGTGTTGCAGTGTCCCAAGTTACGCTTTAAATCTGACTTTAAGTTCAATCTTGTCAGTGTTAGGAAAGAGTCGAACCTTCGGACCTAATGAGGGTTCAAGGTGCTTTCTCTGAAACGTTTTGCTCATTCAGTCGATCTCTAAATCAGATTTGCCATATCTAACATTGGCTTTTTTCACTGACCATCAATATCATTGAATTATTATGTTATAATTTGAAAATGTTAATTGAAAATGGTGTAGTTTAACTCAGGTTTTGCCATGTGTGCTGGAGCTCAACTGCACTAATTCAACATCCGATTTACCTTTATGATTATATGAGCAAAATGGCTAATCTCAATGTCTTAAAGACAAAGAAGCTAGTCTGTTAGCTACTGTACATCTGTGATTGACAATAGTCTCTCTATGTGGCTGGTTTACTTCAGATTAACAGGAACCTCTCAACCTTTAGATACAGTTCAGCCAGTGTTGATTTGGCGACTCGGTTCACTCATGTTTACTGGATTCTGAAACAACTCGTCATATCAAAACAGGGATTTTGCCATATTCCTAACCGACAGGTGCTACACCCAAGCTAGGTTACCATTGTGTGTTAAACTGTTACTGATATTATTTAAATGTTTTTATATATATAGTCAGCTTGATTTCTACTTCTCTGTACAGGTTCTCCTAAACACTGTGCTACTTCTGTGCCATGTTGTGTTGACGTCAATAAAGTTCATGACACGATGAGCAACTCTTAAATACAGCTTGGACACTTCTCTGTAAGTGCACAAAAAAAAAAGAGCAACGCTGTTTGGAGACAGTGAGCTCTGCAGTGCTAAAGTACTGATTCTGTGCCATGTCGTTGTGATGCAGTTTACGAACTTGCAGCACAGGCCCATAACTTATTGTGCTTTGTCAATCGAGTCCGAGCGGTTCTCTTTACAGGTGCTCTGTGAAAAAAAATTTCACTGCAAGAATGGCCCAATAGCACCACTAACGTGATGCTTTGTAGATGAAGTGCAGTGCAGTGCACATAAATCCCCCGGGTCCCCCTGGTCTTGTTGTACTCCAGCTGAGATAATAGGCACCGCCTTGTTGTCTTTGACTGCCAGTCACATCTGTTGGAACAACTTGAAAAGTTTTGCATTTGTTCATGCACATCCGAGGCAAGACACGCTTTCCCTTTGCAGCCCTGAGGCTTCTTTGTGGTCACACACTGGTGCTAAAAATACAAAAAATCTAAAATACCTGAACGGACAAAGTAAGCCACGACAATAGAAGTTCACATTGTTTTGTGAAAGCTTATGTAAAATGTATGCAGTGAAAACCATTGTAAAAAGAGCAAGACTGGATTTGACCAAAGTCGGCTGGACTTTGCTACAGACTGGTGTTCTTAGCAACAGTAGAAACTGTTAATGGTCTACAAATGCTAATCATTTGTGAGATTTAGAGTTACCCTGGTATGTTAGCTCAGAACTGTAGGAGGTTACAAGACTGTTACCTCTCTATCAGAGGTTTTTAAAGTGCTTTACACTGGGGAAGTGCGTTGGTTAAATTCGGTGTTTGACTTTGCTAAGTGACATTTAGAGGGTAGGTTTTCACTCAGGAAACAGATCTATAAAGAGCTGCTCCATCCAACACTGTTTGCCTGATTTTGAGGTGTCATTTAGGCTAATGAGCGACTGATTGATTTACCAGTTAGCATCTAATGAGCATATCTCTGGAGGCGGTACTTCAGATTTGGCCAATCAGGTCTCATTATCATCACCCTGACAGTGCTGGAACGTGCTTGTTTTAGGTACATCATAGTTCCCTTGCAGCTGGATTGCCACACTTTAACTTCTTCACAGATCACACCAAACAATCAGTGGTTCTCTAAATGGTGCTCGAACCCATGTTGTCTTCTATATAGCCATATTTATCTTTGACTTAACTGTTTCAGGGCTTTCCAAGTCTAGTTTGTCCTTTTCTAAATCATATTTCTACAAACTGTTGTTTATCAGGGTTAATTATCTGTGTATAATATACAATTTGTTTGTCGATTCAGTGAATTATTGCGAGATTACAAAGAGGCTCAGGGGTTTTTTTTAAGGCAAAAAGGAGTAGCAGGACAGCCTGGAGAACGGGAAAGAAGACGAGGGAGGGGGCGTGGAGGAGAGAGAGATTATCTGGAAGAAGAGAGCGAGTGTGTTGGAGAGGGAGAGAGAGCTGGAGAGGCAGAAGCTGGAGGAGGAGAGGAGGAACGCTGTGGAATACACGGTGTGGAGGTTGAGGGAGGGATTCCAGGAGAGGAAGGATAGAGAGGAGGATAGACTCAAAGAGACGAGCGCAGAGGGCGCAAAAGCAGAGCCTGAGGTGATCTGGAAAAAACGAGAGGAAGAGGAGGAGAAAGATAAGGATAGAGCTCGGCTAGGCGACAGAGGTCCCAAAATCATCTGGAGGAGGAGGGAAAGGGAGTGACGGGAAAAGATGGGTATGTGTCAGCGCTAAGCGCTCTTAGATGTGACAGAAAGTGAGGTGGCAGTTTTAGACTTGCGGTATAAGTAAACCTTCATGTAATCTAGGTGCTGTATAGCACACATCAGGGGTCTTCAAACTTTTTAGGCCCTCTATAATTGTATGGAATTAAGTGTTTAATTTAAGCCTGGCCTATAATAACGTGTATAGTTTCATATTAATATACCTTGATTATTGAAACCCATAAAAATCATTATTACGGTACAGAGTAAATCAACTTGTATAGTACTTTATAGATTTACTTAATACATTTTAATGTTGAAAGAAAAATTTAACATTTAACTGCACTTTAGCTTAATATTGTATGCATATTTGAATTTTTTTCACTAAAATAGGATTGTTTCAAATCACACTGTAGTTAGCGGACATCCTAGGGGTCACGGACCTGCTGTAGAAGATCCCTGGTGTAGCCTACATCTTTTTAACACCTGGACTAAATTAAGTCTTTAAACCAAACAAAGAGGATTATGTTGATCGGTGCCGGTCTAATCGTCAGTGATCGAAGCAGTTTGAATCATCATTAAATGATCCACATTCGCTGGATCAGTACTTTAGCATTTTCCATCCATCTCTTCCCGCTCTCTTCCTCTCACTCTATCGATCGGTCTGTCTGACGGAAGCCTCCTCTCTCAAAGTCTCAGCTGCAGCTAATAGGCTTTTTATGGGACTCTGTCAGACAAGAGCGTGTAAAGTGGAGCCCAGCACATGCAAAGACAATGAACACACACATAAACACAATTGCATGCATATAAAACACAACATCTTTTGAGATGGATTGTGTCTACGACACTTTTATAAATATACCAATTACTTCATGACAATCATACTAGATTTAGTGATTCATAGTGTCCTAAGAAGCTCTATGCAGACTTGAGATCTGATGCAAAACCTTCTAACTTTTCTTTATGCATCAATCGTCTTTTCACATCCTGTTTTTGATACTTTCCGGACTAAACAGTCAGCACACTGTCATCTCTCTGGTGCGATGATGAAGGAATCCGTGGATGCAGAGAAAAAGAGGACTATAAAATCAAGGGAAGACAAGTTATTGATTGCGATAGAGCAACGTAGGAAGACATTTAAAGACGTTTAGTGGACACTGAGACGGCTGAGACATCATGGAGCTCGTCCCCAAAACCAAATACACGCCCTTCAGGAGCGACTCCTTCAGCTCAACAGACGAGACGGCATCCAATCCCTCCCTCCCTTCTTCTGCTCCTCTCACTCCTCTCACCCCTCCTGGCATCCCTCCTTCTCTCTCCTCGTCCTCCCTCACCCCCATCCTCCCTCCTTCATCTCCACGGCAGGCTGAAAACAGCCCCACCACCCTCTGCTCCTTCTTCCCCAAGATGGGAGCCCTGCGGCTGGGCGTGTCTTCCACTCTGCTCCCAGGCCTGAAGGCCTCCAGCAGGCCGGCGAGCACGCCAGGTGGTCAGGGAGGTTTGGGAGAGTCTCCGGAAGACACTAGGACCTCCGCCGCCAGCTCTTCTCTTCCTCCTCCTCTTCCTCTCCTTTCTCTAACAGCCCCATCTCCTCCTCCTCGTCCCCCACAGGATATGAACCGGCTGGGCGGGGCCTCGCGGAGGGCCCGTGTGGAAGGGGGCCAGCTCGGCGGAGACGAGTGGACACGGCACGGCTCCTTTGTCAACAAGCCCACCCGAGGTTGGCTGCACTCGGACAATGTGGTCAGCACCAGTGGGGTCTCTTACTCTGTCAGGGTAAGATGCATGTATGGGTCTTGGGTTGGGTTTCCCTTTTTTCCCTTTTTCTATTGATTTAATTAGGGGTGAATACTATACTAGAACAAACTCCTAAACTTAAGTATTAATCTTTGCCGTATAATTCATAGCAAACTGTTTGTGCTACGGACACAATGTTTACCTCAAAAGCAACTTGAGGAGAGGTGTAGTGTCGCAGGTGGTTGATTATGAAACGGACAAAGAAATCTCATAGACTTGCGCTGAACAAGAGACCTGAGTCACATCTGGGGTACAGGATATCATAGCGTCACCTTCGTAAAATAATTGCCTAAATCATTTTTTCAGGTTTCTCAGAAAACACAAAAAACTGAAACTAACTTCAGAGGCAGAGTAGATTTTCGCTCTTCTTGATGCAACTGCCATCTTGAAAAGTTGTATAATTGCCTAAGTCTCATTGTCTTTTGACTTAGGCAAAATAAAACCGCTTAAGTCACACTCTTGACATAGGCCATTATACTACAGGGGTAGAAATGCATGATCTGTTCAACTGAGGATGTGAGTGATTTTACCAGAGGTGGCCAGCATCATGAGAAGATGACTTATGCAAAAAAATCATTTTTGTCAAAATATGACTTAGGCAATTATTTTAGAAAGGTGACGAGGCTACATTCACACTGCAAGTGCATAATTTTTATTAAAGTTAATATTTAAGTGTGAGCTGGTCATATCCCCGAACAGAACCACACAAAAGAACAGTAAAAAGACTGCACACAGCACGTAAGTCATAAGTAAGTAATATGTAAGTAATCATGGAAGCAGGCTACCAAAGTCAGTGTTAGAGGGCGATTGCGGACATAGCCCAGAACATCCTAGTATCATGGCGGTGAGATTTGCATAGGCAAACAGTGGTTATATTTTCTTTTTATCTCTAATTTATGCTCTAATTTTCTCATATTGTTATACTATTACTATTGTACTGTTAAAATCAATTCCTCCTTTTCCTAATAATAATAACAACAATATTAATTTATTAAAACAAATATGAATGTAAAGTGGACTGAGATCAATTAATACAAAATCATACAAATGAATAAAAAAAAAAAAAAAAAAAAATTTATTCATTTAACTTATTGTTAACTTTTTGGTCAAAGAAAGAAGCCTAACTTGGTTCTTTTAATGATCATACAGAAATGTAAAAATCTTTGAAGAGCTTGGGCAAAACATTAATCTAAACAGCAATGTTTTTTTTTTAATAATGCAGCCCTAATTTTGACAAAGGTTGGTTAACAGCTTGTAGTTCTTTTGCTTTTCAATTCTTTCAGTGAAACAGCCTGTTTAATATGCTTAATGTATTGTTTTCTTTAATGTGTGGCATTTTCAGATGAATCCAAGTCTATGGGCAGGAACTACATTGAGAACTTCTTTATTTGATTAGTGCTTCATAATTAGAGCATCAGTTCTCATAAACTGCGCACACACACACACACACACACACACACACACACACACACACACACACACTTAACCACATGCACTACAGATGTGTTGCCAAGTCAATAATCTAGACACAAGGCAACTGGGCAACACTCAACTGCATTCTGTGCTTTGAATTGTGGTTGGAGGTATTGCACAGTAAGTGCATTTAGTGAAGGTTTTGTCTTCTTTGTCTTTGCTGCAGTATATGGGCTGTGTGGAGGTGCTGCAGTCAATGAGAGCACTGGACTTCAACACCAGAACTCAGGTTACCAGGTAACACACACGCACGCACGCACACACACACACACACACACACATACACACACACACACACACACACGCATTAACTCTCGCCTTGCACTTCCTCTCATATTCTCTCAAATATCCAGTGTATGTATATCCACGGCGTCCCACAGGAGTGATTTAGTGGTACATTCTCCTCATATCCTAATGCACATGTGCACGAACATACACTCTCTCGCACTGGTCCGGATAAAAGCCCCTCCTCTGATGAAAAATTAATGTCCCTCTTTCAAAGAGTGTGACAGAAAGAGAACACAGGAGATGAAAACTAAATAATGACATACACAGCCATTTTCTTATTCTCAAAACAATTCGGTTTCTTCCGTTCTCACATTTCTTTGAATAATCTGTATGTATGGGTACACATATGGAGTGTCATGAAAGTGTTTTTAATAGTTGTTATCTGTAGGACTATGAGGCTGCAAAACATTTGCCGTATTAAACCACATTATTTGCTAGTCCACTTTGCAACATGCAACACATTCTACAATTAAATTGTGTGCTTTTGTTTGGGAGAAAGAGATCAGGGAAGAAGGGAGGCATTATAATAGCAGCAGCCCTGCTGTGTAACCACAAAGTCTTTTAATAGAATCCTCTGGAACCCTCATGGTTTCCTCCCTTTTCTCAGTGTTGGCGTGTGTGTTTGTTAATGGATGTTACACACATTTGCTTCTCAGTATTGATGCTCGATAAACTTTTCATGCATAATCCTCGATTCTCGCTGGAGGACGAAACGCATTCAAGAAAAAAACATTAATAGGGTGTGTATTGAGTTATTGTATTTTGGAAGAAGTAACACATTTTTATTTATGTATTTTATATTTTAATTATAATTTTCACTTAGATGTAGTTTTATTTGTGGTTATGTAGCCTATATGACAGACTTGCGCTGCACATTTTGCACTTCACTGTATTTTCCTTTTTCCTTTTTGAATCATATTTCAAGCAATTCAAAACCATGGCGAACAGTGCACATCTGAAGTGTCTCAGCTGAAGGAAATAATCCATTATTTATCAGCTTTAATATATCGGCCAAATTTCCTTATTGGGCCAATAATATTAATAATTAACTTATATCGGCCCGATAATGATATGGTGGCTGATATATATCGTGCATCCCTATAATTAATCTATACAAATTTTTCTAAAGGCATTTTTTTTTTTACTGTAAAAACTAATAGCATTCATTTTAAATGCTGCACTTTAGTCATCACAAGGCTGCAATTTAATTAAATAAATATGTGTCGTCCGTATTTCAGAGTAAAGCACAGCACTGTGTTCACAATTATAAAATGCATTTGGATTATCAATGCATTACCGTCTTCCCTAACTTTCTAATAAGAAGCGCTTATAAACCGGCTGTTGTCATCAGAAGGAAAGCTTGATGGCTTAATAGTTGGGGGAAAAAAGAAATTAAAACATCCATAAATATTAGAATTGTCATTTTACAGTTGTATCATTATTGTTATATTTTTACAATGAAATATTACAGTTGTATTTAGATTTATTTCCCCCAATTTGTGCAGCCCTGCAGCATAGAGTGGTGCAGGGATGACATCAAAACCAAGAAGACTAATTCGCCACTGGTTCTCTCAGGATTTTCCAATGGGGGTTTTATAATGGGGTTTTTCAATTTATGAGTAAAATAAAAACTGTTAAATATAACTTGTCAATACTTGAACGTTTTGTTCTACAAAGTGAATTACACACACCCATACCTAAAACGTAAAATTTGAAGCATTAATGTTTCTTTTTTAAAACGGACGTTAAGTAACTTAAATAAGACGTTGAAGAGTATTTGTATACGTTTATATTGTAGAACAAAACGTCAAAGTATCATCAAGTTTTAAAGATGACAGGCTTGTGACCTATTCTGCTTTTATTCTGCTACATAAAAAAAAAAAAAAAACTCACAGTTTGGTTGTTGCATTTATTTATTTTTAATGTCAATTAAACAGCTGCTACTTTTTTATTTGGGTGTTGTTTTGACAGATACATTGATCTAAGGTCAGGCTTCAGGCAGTAATTAAATCAGACTGTTTATAAATAATTCTGTCATTTTGTGTTTTTAGTCATATTTTAGTGAATATTCATAACTTCAGTTTCGTTTTCGTATATTTTGCTTGTTAAATTTTTTTTTTTTTAAGTTTTTACTATTCATTTATTTACTACTAATAGTTTTCATATACGTTATAGTTTTTGTTAACAATAGCAATGTTAATAATAAGTAATTATTAGTAATAAGTGAACAAGAACATTGGTGTATTTGTTTGCATGTCTGCCAGCTTGCATGTGTGAGATGACAGGAAGTGGAATGACTGGACCATTTGTCTAATGTAATTGTCCCTCAGCCATATGAAATTTGGGAATGCATGAAAAGGAGTGTGATGGAAACTCTCATCTAACAATCTGATTATGTTATCCTCACTATATGTAGCCAGTGTGTGTGTGTGTGTGTGTGTGTGTGTGTGTGTGTGTGTGTGTGTGTGTATGTTTATAACTGTATGTTTTGTATTGCAGGGAGGCAATATCAGTGGTGTGTGAGGCAGTACCAGGTGCCAAAGGAGCTCAGCGAAGGAGAAAGGTATTCAACACTTTATCTTATCTTACTTCCTCAGACACAGACTTTCAGCCTTGCAATATATTCACACTTTTGTTAGTTACAGTCACAGCTCACAAACCTCATAGTGTTCTACGTTCTAACCAGTTTCCAGTAAAAATGCTACTGTTTTATGTTCAACACACACACACACACACACACACACACACACACACACACACACACACACACACACACACACACACACACACACACACACACACGTTTGCTCAAGTGTTGTCTCTAGGCTGGTCAGACTGTGGTGTTGTGTGCTACACCACAATTTGCCTACAGGGTTGTGATCAAGTGTTATGTGTTAAAGGGTTGTGATCAAGGGTAATGATCAAGACAGGCCTGTTTCACACAACATACGTAAATAGTGTGAAAGCGAAGCAGCTGCGTAACTGTAGCAGACGGCTTGTGTTGTGTTCTACTGCAGCTCTGTACAGAAAATAAAGTGATTTATGGGTTATCACTTTTTTTTTTCACTTTAATAACAGCTGTTCGTTTCAAATGGTTATCAGTTGTATGCCACTCAAAGTCTAAACCAGACATTATCATCATGAAATTTAATTTACATGAGGGAGAGGGTCGTATTCATATCCAAATGGTAGTTAATTTACACAAAACTGAAACTAAACCCCAAAGTGTAGTTTTAAACGTCTTAAATCTTCTGGATTCAGGCAGATTTACTGAATTGTAAGTGTTTTTTACTGCATGCTGAACTAGTTAATTCTCGTATTTCACATTTCTTTAATTTGTAAAGCCTATATTACAAAAGATTGCGTTTTCTATCTGCATTTATTTATATAAGGCATCAAAATACAGTAAAAAACGTAATATTGTGAAATATTATTACTCTTAAAATATTTTAATGTTTTAAAATGCAATTTATTCTTGTGATTTGTAAAACTACCATTATTATCATTCATTTCTCCAGTCTTCAGTGTCACATGATCCCTCCGAAATTATTCTAATATGCTAATTTGGTTCTCAAGAAACCATTTCCTTTTTTTTGCTGCTTAATATTTCAGTGGAAACAATGATATTTAGTTTTTCAGGATTATTTCATAAATAGAAAGTTCAAAGGAAAAGTATTTATTTGAAATAGAAACATTATAAATGTCTTTGTCACTTTTGATCAATTTAATGCACCATTGCTGAATAAAAGTAAAAAAGTAAAATTTCTTTAAAAGAACTGTGTGAGGTAAAACAGGCCTTAGACAGACCAAACTATTTAAAATGTTCTTTGTTTCCCATTAAAATCTCTTTTCATCAAATATTTAGTTTTCATCATCTTTGCCATGAAATTTTTAGCTGAACTTTTTTAACCTGGTGTGTGGTGTAAATAATGGAGTCTGTTTCTGTCTCTCTCCAGCCCTCCTCTCGTTGTCTCTCCTCCATCTTAGGGAAGAGTAATCTCCAGTTTGCTGGAATGACAATCAACCTCACCGTGTCGACCAGCAGTCTGAACCTACTGGCAGCCGACTGCAAACAGGTTAGACGTCACACAAGCACACAGACATTAATATGGTGCCTTCTTTCCTGTATGAAATTCATTGTTACCCTCCTCTAATGATAAAAGCGGCCTGCGTCATGCAGACGCTCTTCACAGCTGGACGGGTTGGATTGAATTATGCTATCTCTTTCAAAAATAAATGTTTCTCTGTATGTCTTAAAAGTGAAGTTTGCGATGTTAAAATACTTTCTCATATCCTGGTTGTGCTAGTATGTGCAGAGATAGCTATAAGCAAGCCGTTCAGGTAGGTTGATTTCCTTGAAAAGTGTAAACACTAGTTTAGAGATGGCAATTCTCCCATGATTCTGAGTAGTCAACTAAAAAAGAAACATAATTTACAAGCGGTTCTAAAATTTGATAAAGACTTCACTTGTTTCATTACTGGATGAATCAGCATTTTTGAACGAATCTCGATAGATTCAATGACGTCTCTTTTTGGCACATACTGGCATAACAATGTATTTGATGCAATAATTATTTGAGGCATCAAATTGCTTCCAAAGGTGATAAGTCTATTTTGATCTCTATATCCTAACTATAAACTTTTACAGAAATTATGATAATGTGTGGTTGAAACTGTTTGATACCTATACATGACATCTGCTCTCTCTGGGTCAGCAACAGGGCCAACACAGGACTGAATGTTCGCTGTGATCATAAAAGGATTAATAGACACAGGCGAATCGTTGACGTTTAGGGATAAGATCACGTGGGTGTTTGAATCAAGATCGCAATCTTTTAGAAATTTATCGTGCAGACTTATTCTTGCCTGACCTTCGGTTATTTTCAATAAGTAACACTAAGTGTTAAAACATTTTTGTTGATTGAAATTAAATGTAAGTATTAGATGAAACATGTAGACTAAATGAGATTTTTAAAATGTTGCCTTGGCAACTGACTGAAATAAGTTTAAAGCACTAAAATTACTAACTGGAAATAAATAAGAACTAAAACTGAAATAAAAAATGAATTAAACCTAGTAAATAGTAATATTCAAAACTGCTAAAATTAAAATGGAAAATGAAAAACTATAAATATCAAATTCAAAATATGAATAAAATAATAAATAGTTAGAAGTATTCTGCATTAGGGCTTCCAAGGGGCTAATCATCATAATTTGTCGACGTTTAACTAATAATTTAAAGTTTATAAGTGTGGTACCCGGAGGCCCAATAGATTATGTAAAGTTGGCGTATTCGGCAGGAGCAGATATCCTCTGGCTTGTTTACTGCTGCACCACAGGACTTTCTTTTCCTCGCTAATAATGCTTCAGTTATACACCAGTGTGTTTGGCATTAGCGCAGTGAGGTTTATCAGCGTTCGGGCTGCTCAGCAGGCAGCTGACTGGAGCCCAGAATAGGGCCTGGAGTAATTGCCCTGCTGATATGTGTTTATCTTAATGAATCTAAACCATGCAGAATTACTGCACACAACTGCTCTGCTCCTCTATGTTGGACCGCAGTCTCACCAAATCGTTTCTCCCCTTGTCTCTGTCCATCCTTTGCTGGCAATGTTTGCTCATTCTTCATCTCATTTTCACACTTTTTTTGTCTTTTTTTTTGTCACATTGTCCTCTTCTCCGTCCCTCTCTCCCTACAGATTATCGCCAACCATCACATGCAGTCCATCTCTTTTGCATCAGGAGGAGATCCAGTGAGTCAGACCCCGTCTCTCGATATCTTTCCACTTGTCTTTCTGTCTTTACTAGGGATGTTCATCAGTAGTCGATGACCGTCGTTGTTAATTTCATTGATTAAACTCATCAGCTGTTGATTTAATCAACTGCAGCACAAATCCGTTTAGTAATTAGCCGAGCTGATGGCCATGAAAAGCCAGAGTCCACAACACACACACGCTTTTAAAAATAAAATGTCTCAATGCAGTCATTGTTCGAGCATTTCTCTTTAAATAACACTTGCATTCACTGCGGAGACCTTGAATGTATATTGTAGGACAGCATGAAGGATGTGTGTTTTACAAGTAATAAGTAATTATAATTATTTTCAATTGGTTTATTTATGAAATAATAAAGTATTATATGTTTTTTAGAATACATTTAGTTATTTGAATATATATATATATATATATATATATATATATATATATATATATATATATATATATATATATATATATATATATATGTATGTATGTGTGTGTGTGAAATTAAATGTTATATGAAAATTTATAATTTAATTCGAAATAATAAAATGAAAATCGAAATATTTAAAATTATTTTTTAAATTAAGTTAATTATCGATTTAAATAAAATGTTTAATTTAAATTAATATTAAATAAAATTAATTAGTATTTTAAATAGTAGTAGTAGTTTTATTATAATTATTATTTAATGGTTAATTTAAATTATTTACATCTAATCATTTAGTCGGTTATCTGATACATCCCTACATTTAATTTCCTCATTTTCATCTCGTTCAAGGATCTATCAGCTTCAGTCTCATTCTGTCATCCCTCGCTCATTTGTCTTATTCATCTGTCTTGCTGTCTGTTCTTTTTCCTCTTCTTCTTCCTGCCCTTTAGTGAATAGACTGCCTCAACTAAGGGTTACTTTCTTCTGCTTATCCCTTTGTTCTGTGTGTCTATTCTCTAATTTCTCTTAATGTCCTCCTGTTCATTCTTTTCTTCTTCTCCATCCCTTTTTTTTTCATTTCTCCCCAGGACACAGCAGAGTATGTTGCCTACGTCGCCAAAGACCCTGTCAATCAAAGAGGTAAAAACACTTTCACATTGAATTCTGTCATATCCTTCAGTGAAATGTAAATTACTGCTTTCATGTACAATTTATTTGAAGTGATGTTAAATACTGAATTAATACGTTTTATGTGGCAGTATTTATTAGGGCTTTACTTAAAGAAATCGTTTACCCAAAAGATTTGGAATGACATGATGTTTAATTTTGGGTGAACTCTACCTTTAAGGAATGACTAAATGATGTCTTGATTTACAATATCTGATGTTTGATGATCACTTCCTGCCTTGTAGCATGTCATATCCTGGAATGCTCAGAGGGCTTGGCTCAGGAGGTCATCAGCACCATAGGTCAGGCTTTTGAACTGCGCTTTAAACAGTACCTGAAGAACCCCCCCAAACTGGTTACCCCTCATGATCGGTAAGTGTGTGTGTGCGCCTGATCAAACACATAGTGCAAACATTTATATTTATGTCAGTGTATTTACATGTTTTTGTGTGTAATTCTGTATGTAAACAAGAGTCTTAAATACATTTAAGAGCCTGAAAAATATGTTGGTATAGACATGTTGACTATGTATGCTGAAACTCTATGCCATTGTGTCTATTTGCACTGCTTACCCACATCATACACTGTGAAACATCCTAACAAATGAGTTTATGTCCAGTTAAAACTACTAAAAATCTGCCAGATATACCAAATGTACTTTATATTCAAGGCAAGTTTATAAAAGCTACTTAAATGTCCTAATTTAACTATGACCTAAGCCTGGCTTAATCTAAGCCATGTCTGTGAAACCAGGCCTATAAGTATTAGGTGCAATATTTAAGCTTAAATGAAAATGATATGTTGCATTAACAACTATCTGAAATAAGTTTAAGTTGAGGAACTAAAATTCAACTTAAAAACTAAAACTGAAACAATTAAATGAATGCTTAATAGAAATATTAAAAAAACAAAAATGACAAAAGCACGTAACAAAATGACTAAAACCTAAACTAAAATTTAAACGAACTAAAAATTGAAAAAGCTTTCAAAATATTATGAATACTGTAATGGTATATATAATACTAAAATAACACTGCTCAATAAATGATGTGTGTTGTTTTAAGGATTTGTAGAAATTTTGACTAGAAATGTCAAAAAAGTGTTTTTTGTTGTTCGCTGCTGGTTTCATAACAAAGCAATACATCATTTAACATCACTCAAACAGCATGCCAATGTAAATATAATAATATAATACTACTGTAACTCTCTCTTAGGATGGCTCCTTTCGATGGGTCAGCCTGGGAGGAGGAGGAAGAGGACTTGGCTCCACCCCCAGAGGTTCCGTATTACAATAACTTCCCGGGTAAACAGCCTCCCCCTGGAGGCCTGGTTGATATGAGAAACCGTCCTGGACACAGTACAGGAGCCACGCTGGTGAGACACATTTCTACGAGCATGTGTTAGTCAGTTAGTTTGATTTGATCTCGGGTCTTTTGAACCTGTGCACAAATAAAGCGTTGTTCAGTGACCATTAAATTGCAACAAATGAGTGTCTTTTATGTGTTATATGAGTGAATCATTGAGTCATTGAATAGAAAGTTCTTCGAAACAAATCTAAATTTTGTGAATTTAAAAATCAATGATGACAGCATGTAAGCATTTTCATTACAAATGACGTATACAAAAATACAATTATTAATTATTAATATTTAATTTTAATTAATTTAATATAATATAATGAATGTTATTAGATGATGGTACAGTAAGTCTTCACAGGCTGAAAAGCCACCAAAGCCGTCACACATTTCAAACTAGAGCTCATCGTCTTCAAAAGAGAGAGACTTCAGTGAACAAGAACTATAATTAAGTGTATAAACATGATTTAGTGTATAAAAAGGGATTTTCATTAACTTAAATATTTATTCAAAAACACAGACTCATTCATTACCGAAACACGACTAGTGAATAAATGTGTGTCAACACTCTAATGCGATATGTCTCCACAGCCCTATGGACAGCCCAGCCAGAACGAAATTCACAAGCAGCCTCTACCTCCTCTACCAGGTCAGGTTTACACACAGACACACACACACACACACACACGCGCTTCACACTAATAATCCCTGCCCTGTTTCTTCATAGTGCCACATAGTATTTGTCAGTCTTATATTGTCACACTTCCCTACATTTCAATTTCCTCTCAGCTGAGACTGTCATTGTGCAGAGTGAGTCAGCGTTTTTTCTGTCACTGTCCATTGCTCTCTGTTGGACGCTGCCCAAACCTATTACACAGCTCCTTTGAGAGGTGGCTTCTGGATCGCCGGCCTTGCTGACAATAGGACTCAGAATGGCACCGCTTAAGCACACTCACCTGAAGGTTAACTCAGTTTAACCTCACTGTTAGCCTCTCTTTCTCTCTCCTTTTCAGTGGGTGTTAAGGAGGGAGGCTTGTTTGATGACCCCTCATACGTCAATGTGGATAAACCCCGCCTCCCAGCGGGGGCGGCAGCAGCAGCCAATGGAAATGCTCACAGAGATGCGTTTGACATGAGTGAGTAACACTTGCTGGATGATAGTGTATCAAAAAGACGTTTTGATGATGTTTGATATGTATGTATTTGCTCTGGAATGCCTTAAGAAAACGTAGCAAATTTTTAAACATTCAAAACATGTTCTCCATACTTTTCAGTAAATGAACACAATATATTTTTTTTTATCAATTTTTTGTATGCATCACTATAACAATAAAATACAGCAAAATATATTAAGAATTTTTCCACAATTTCATTTTATTTCATTAATTGAACACAAGGAAGAATGTGTTATTTATTTATTTTGTGTGTGCATCAATATAAGAATATAAGCATAGCAATAAACAGCAGTACATAAAAACATTTTAATACATCACAACTTCCACTCAGGCTCTTTTATTTTGAAATGATGACGCAAACAAATGCTTGAATCATTGTTTTCAATTATTTCGTACAGTCTGATTTGTCAAAAATAAATCAGTTGTTAACCGCACATTGCAGTGCCAAACTTGTACAGTGTAAAAACAACGTGATGTAGAATGTTACAGCTAGATGCTTAGCAACCGACAACCATTTGAGACTCATATTTGTGTGCTTTGACAGTCATAGAAACACAGCGCATTGCATATAAACAGTAAACTCAGTAAACAGTCAAACACTTGAAATAGTTAACCGTGGATCATTTTAAACCCCGGCTAAACAGAATCCTGGGTTATTTTTGTTTGCTTATTTCAGGTATCACACTGCTCATACTATACCCAAGGTTAAAAGTTAATCCTGGGTATTCATAAACTGCCGTTTCACACTGCACATTCCTAAACCCTGGGTTAAAGTCCTTATTTGCAGTGTCAGTGTTACTGTCTGGACAAACGTAGCACATGACCTGTTTACATAAAGGCTCAAGCATTGCGCGTCCTCATATTACACGCTGTAGACTTTAATATCAAGTTTTTTCTGAGTGAACTTTTCAAACTATAAAGGTAAGAATGAAACTGTCTCTTCTGCACTCCTACTCTCGTGTTTTACATCGCCATTTGACATTTTTCCTATCATGACTGGTTTTTATATATATATATATATATATATATATATATATATATATATATATATATATATATATATATATATATATATATATATATATATATATATATATATATATATATATATATATATATATATATGTATATATATTAGGGTGCATCAAATTTGAATGGGAAATTTTAATTTCAAAATATCAATTTGGCTGGCATTGCATTTTGTTCCAATTAACATAAAAATGACTTTTGCAAAGTTTTGAGGGATTCTTGAGATTTAGGGGTGCCACCTAACACATGAACTTTGGCGAAATTTCAAAAAATGTGCAATTTTTAGTCTAATTGCCAAAAGGTTGACCTGGAAATGTTGAGTACAGTGAACTTTTATACAGTAACATGTTCTATAGGGTTATCAAAGTAAAAGTTGTTTGTTTGAACCCTTTGGGCAACTTGGGCATTTCTCAGAATTCAACTTTCAAGATTGTCCATTCATTTGTCCTATAGACAAAATGAATGGAGGTCAATTGGACATGTTCATGTGGCCTTACCCTGTTAATTTACTGTAACAACTACAATGCTACTCTCAATACACATGAGACATCTACAGTGGGGAGAACAAGTATTTGATACACTGCAGATTTTTCAGGTTTTCCCACTTACAAAGCATGTAGAAGTCTGTAATTTTGATCTCTAAAGTTGACTCTACAAACTGTGAGTGACAGAATCTAAAGCAGAAATCCAAAAAATCACATTGTATGATTTTTAAGTAATTAATTTGCATTTTATTGCATGACATAAGTATTTGATACATCAGAAAAGCAGAACTTTGGTACAGAAACCTTTGTTTGCAATTACAGAGATCATACGTTTCCTGTAGTTCTTGACCAGGTTTGCACACACTGCAGGAATTCTGGCCCTCTCCTCCATACAGACCTTTCTCCAGATCATTCAGGTTTCGGGGCTGTCGCTGGGCAATACGGACTTTCAGCTCCCTCAGAAGATTTTCTATTGGGTTCAGGTCTGGAGGCTGGCTAGGCCACTCCAGGAACTTAAGATGCTTCTTACGGAGCTACTCATTAGTTGCCCTGGCTGTGTGTTTCGGGTCGTTGTCATGCTGGAAGACCCAGCCACGACCCATCTTCAATGCTCTTACTGAGGGAAGGAGGTTGTTGGCCAAGATCTTGCGATACATGGCCCCATCCATTCTCCCTCAATACGGTGCAGTCGTCCTGTCCCCTTTGCAGAAAAGCATCCCCAAAAAATGATGTTTCCACCTCCATGCTTCACGGTTGGGATGGTGTTTTTGGAGTTGTACTCCAAAAGTTTAGAGCAAAAAGTTTAGAGCAAAAAGCTCTATTTTTGTTTCATCAGACCACATGACCTTCTCCCATTCCTCTTCTGGATCATCCAGATGGTCATTGGCAAACTTCAGACGGCCCTGGACATGAGCTGGCTTGAGCAGGAGGACCTTGCGTGCGCTGCAGGATTTTAATCCATGACGGCGTAGTGTGTTACTAATGGTTTTCTTTGAGACTGTGGTCCCAGCTCTCTTCAGGTCATTGACCAGGTCATGCCGTGTAGTTCTGGGCTGATCCCTCACCTTCCTCATGATCATTGATGCCCCACAAGGTGAGATCTTGCATGGTGCCCCAGACCGAGGGAGATTGACCGTCATCTTGAACTTCTTCCATTTTCTAATAATTGCGCCAACAGTTGTTGCCTTCTCACCAAGCTGCTTGCCTATTGTCCTGTAGCCCATCCAGCCTTGTGCAGGTCTACAATTTTATCCCTTATGTCCTTACACAGCTCTCTGGTCTTGGCCATTGTGGAGAGGTTGGAGTCTGTTTGATTGAGCGTGTGGACGGGTGTCTTTTATACAGGTTCTGAATTTTTGTTTTAGATTCCGTCTCTCACAGTTAAAATGTACCTATGATAAAAATTACAGACCTCTACATGCTTTGTAAGTGGGAAAACCTGCAAAATCGGCAGTGTATCAAATACTTGTTCTCCCCACTGTATACTCTGAATATGACAGTGCCCACTCTAGAATGCTGTTGATGTTAAGTTTAATAGCTTAGCTAACATAGATAGCTAACTGGTTAACAAACTGTTGCTAGCTAACGTTAGCTAGATGTAATGAGCACCAAATACCTATAAATATGACTTAAATGACTTATAATAAATAAGTATACAAAGACACAATTACTGATATGATAGTTATTATGTAATAATACATACCCAACACAGAAAGATCACCTCAAACAGAAAGATCATCTCAGTTTTCTTGAGCTGTAGTATTGTTTACCTCAGATCTCCATTGTGACCATTGAGCACTGTTAAGCACTTTATCCAACGAAACCAGATGTGCGGTGGCACCCCTAAATCATCATGTACTGGACAAATATTTTGCATGTGTTGTTTCTACATATATTGGAACATTTTTAGCACCCAGCCATATCAAAATTCAAGAATTGTGTTTTTTGATGCACCCTAATATATATATATATATATATATATATATATATATATATATATATATATATATATATATATATATATGTATATGTATGTATGTATACATCGTGTTTCCGTGACTGTCCAAAGCGTGTGAACATAAGGCACGCGATTGGTTATCGGTTGCTAAGCATCTCTTGTAACATTTTAACACCGCATCATTTCACACTGTAAAAGTTTGGGACCACAATGCGGAGTTAATAAAAACGGTGCTGACCCTGCTTCTAAATTAAAAGTGTGAAACTCTCCTTTACCTTCGGTTAAAAGCTGTTTTAGAATGACGATAACCCGGGGTTAAGAACAGTGTGAAAAGCCCTTTTGAGTGAAGACACTTCCGAAATGTCCATTCAATATAAACTCAATAGTACAGTCGGCAATAATGCTAGAGCTTTTATGTAAACAGGTTGCGTGCTGCGTTCATCCAATTAATGACTCTGACATCGCAAATATGCAAATAAGACCCAGGGTTTAGGAATGTGCAATGTGAAACATCAGCTTATGAATACACAGAATTAATTGTTAACCCTGGGTAAATTAAGAAGCAGGATAACCCAGGATTCCGTTGACCCGGGGTTTAGAATGACCCAGGGTTACTATTTCAAGTGTAAAAGACCTTTTTAGTAGTACAGTTGTAGATGCTAGATAGAAAAACTGAAAGTAAATTCACCAAAGATTTCGGTCTTTTAGAGCCATTTGATGCTGCTTTAGGGGTGTCGGGAGCAGTGGCGCCCCCTCTGGCAGAGCAGCTGCAGAACGAGCCCTGGTTCCACGGACCTCTAAGCCGCAGACAGGCCGAAAGACTCCTGACCAAGGATGGAGACTTCCTGGTGCGGGAGTCAGGCACCACACCAGGCCAGTACGTCCTCACTGGACAGCAGGGCAGCCAACCCAAACACTTGCTTCTGGTGGATCCAGAGGGAGTGGTGAGTAAGATGGTGGTCCTTATTAAAACGTTCTATAATTCTATAACATTAATGACTATTTAACTTCTGTATCTTTCCTTTCACAATTTGTAGGTGCGCACTAAAGACCACCGCTTCGAGAGTGTCAGTCACTTGATTAGCTATCACATGGACAACCGCCTGCCAATCATCTCAGCAGGAAGCGAGGTGTGTCTGCAGCAGCCAGTCGATCGCCGAGCTTGAGTAAAAAGGTTGATTTTTCTCCACCACCCTTTTTAGAGGAAAAAAACTCCTCCCTTTCCCTCTCCCTTTTTTTTTTTTTTTTTGCCAGACTCTTTTAGAGAGACTTTTTTTCCAAAATGGGAGTGTAAGCTAATCATATCTTCACAGAAACACAGAATTTTGTACCGCATCAACCACCGGCCATGAAATTAAGAAGCAATGCAATCATTCTACTTGAAATAAGCGATTACAAAAAGCCAAACGATAAGCCGTCTGAAAGAGAAGCTGAAGCGTAATGGATATGACATCACTTCCCCAACACAATATCGTGTCTTGAAATAAGACTGGGGTGCACCTGTAACCATGGCAACAGGCCCAGGCATTTTTAGAGTCAAGAGTTGATGTGAATGTACTAAAACTACAGAACCTTTGTAGCACTCTAAAGATTCACATCTATGGCATTGAGCGAAATCCAAAGACTCAAGCTTCATATTGGTCGTTCATTTTCAGAGAGCCGTTTTGTTGTGGTCGATTTGTAAATCCTCGCATTGCCGTGGTCTCAAGACTGTTTGATGAATATGCAAAACTTTAAAGAGAATACAGCGCTCATTCTCCAATCACAGATGTCACCGTCCACATCAAATGAATCACATCCTTTGCAATTCCTACCAGAATTTCCAGTGTTCCCATCAAGGGATAGCACTCAAAATGCCTCTTATTCTCACCCTCACAAAACCCTTTACAGATCCGAACATGATGCCCTAGGAAAATTGGGAATTTTGGCTTTTTTGGGAACACCCCTGAACATATGTGAAAGCTTTAGCAGCAAAGAAGCTGTGTGGATTTTTCCTTATGCAATTAAGTAGACTCTGTGAGGAACTTACGCTGCTCGTTATGAGGTATTATGAACTAGTGTGTGGAAAAAGGGAACATTCCTTTTCCACATAACATCATATATATATCAGCCTGGGAGAAAAGGGACGAGAGAAAAAAAAAATGAAGTGCAATCTGTCAACATGGATGAGTAAGCCGGAATAGGACTGAGGGACTGCGGTTTGATATCAAACAGTTTAAAGCCTAATTATGATGTCATTTTAACCAGGAATTTGTTGCAATGATCAGCTGACGACATTATCGTCCGGTTGGTTTTATTCTGGGAAATGGAGGTTCTATTTTTCTTTGTCTTTTCCTCTATACACATTGACTATCAATTTTCACGTGTATCGGAAGTTTCAGCTGCTTCAGTGTGTTCAGAGCCTTGTTACAAGAGAAAGCGGGAGGATATGATGCGTATCGTCAAATATGCATCTTTTTTTTAAGGTTCACTATAATTACTCTGCATTTGAATGATGCATATTGCAAGGGGACAATCCATCCAGGAAGAGGAACAGCACTCCAAACGAAATCTGAACGTGTCTTTGCAGCCACAAGTGCAGTTTTTTGTTGAAGCCACAGACAGGAAACCACTTTTTTCATCTTTGTTTGCTCTGAAATTGATTGTGCCTTTTTCACCGAACACAGACACAACGATAAAACACAGTCGCCTTTTGTGGTCCTATGGGTAATCATGACACTTTCGTTTCTGAAAAAACACAACTGAAAAAATAATCAACTGCAAAAATGACACAAGTTAAGTGAGGCTTAGTACAGATTTTGGGAAAGCAGTCTTCATTTTCTTCCGCATGTTAATTCTGCTATGCTGTTTTTACTGTGCTTAGTTTAGTGCTGAACATTCGGTTAGTATAACGTTATGTTGCTTAAACTTGCGTTTGTGAATAAACACCTTGTTCTGTCTCTTATTCGGAGACCAACATTAGATGCCCTGTAAGACAACATGTAAATAAGCTTTGCTTATGCTAATAGCTATGTCTAAAACCAGTAATTTACTGTGTGAATCTGTGTCAAATGTATCCCTTGGGAATTTGCAAACTCGCAGGATTGTACTGGGTAAAAAAACAAAGGTGTAAGATTTGACTAGCTCTCCTGAAGACAACGCCATCACATTGTGTTCATCACTCACGTCTATGTAAATGATAAGGATTTGCTTAGTCAGATATACAAAGGCCCTTTATCTGGATGCTTTATGAATCTGAAATGGGCAACTTTTATTTTTAGCCTTTTTAGTGGATGCAAGTTGTGTATTTTGAGTCATTGGTCAACATTCATTCCACATTATAAAATCCAGATGGATTCCAGCTGCAGCTGTATGTGACCAGCCATCACGCTTAAGTGATTTTTACCCTGTTATAATTCAAATTTATGCATTGAATGTTTTTTTTAATCATTTGACGTCAGTTTTTATGTGCTGATGGCACCACAGATCTGGTCACTCTGGTAATGGAGTTTAAACAAAGTGTGTTTATGAGTCTGTGTGTGCGTGGATGCGTACATACATAGGGCTGGAATGGTCTGGAATAATCTGGCTATTACAACTCTGACTCACCACTCAACAGTTTGCTCATTTTCATATTTCACAGCGGCCTTTTGTTGCATGGAAACCCTTCCTGTTATTGTGGTAATGGTGACTTTTGTGTTGTGGTTGGTTGTTTGCTATTTTTGAAGCCAAAGGCTATCTTTTTCTTATTTGCCTATATAATTGTTGCTTCTTTTTTTTTAAACAAAATACATGTTTTTGATTATTTTAATAATTCGTTTTATGTTGTTGTTCTTTGGGGAAAACATAAATGTTTACACCTGTATAAAACGATAGATTACATGTATAAATACATATATATCATTCACCTTTCTGCATTTCATTTTTACCTATTGCCTTGTTTTGCACAAAGTCCTTTTAAATGATAAAACGGACATTTATTTGAGCGGCTCTAATCTAGATCCCTTTTATATACCAGACAGCTTCAAATAATGTGCATAAATCTATTGCTCAAGGGGTTCACGGGCCCTAAATGTGTCAGATCTCAGATTCGTATTGCTGTAATGGCCATGACATTATTCAGTAACACTTTACATTAAGGTTTAATTTGTTAAAATGAGTTAACTATGCGAGTTAACTTGAACTAACAATGAACAATACTTCTACAACATTTATTAATCTTATTCAATGGTAACTTCTACATTTACTACACTCTTAATAATAAAGGTTTCAAAATGAGGTTTTCTAATGCAATTAACATGAACAAGTAATTTTAACAAAGATTAATAAATGCTTTGAAACATAACGCTCATTGTTAGTTTATGTTAGTTAATGCATTTACGTGTTAACAAATAAGACCTTATTGTAAAGTTACCAATAGTTTGTGACATTAATCATATTATTACTGAATAAATAACATGAGAACAGACTATCTGTATTTGTGTGTGCACTAGAGCAATATTTTGACAGTCATTCAGGGCCTTTCAGTGAACAGTAGAGGAATTAGAGATGAACAATAGGTAGATGAGAGATGTTGTGAGGCCATTGTGTAATGGCAGGTGAACAGTTAGCTGGCATTTTCCACAGCTGAATAAAACCCATTTTACAGGGGGCACTGGGTCCGTGTATCCCTGTCAGAGCATAGAGCCAGAACGCAGTTCACTTCAGGGTTTCTTCAGAAGAGAGGTTACGGTTGAAGGAAAAAGTGGAGACCCACAACGCGCAGCGGCAAACAAGGACCTTGCCCGCTCTCCTCCAGTCCCTCCCTTCAAGTATTGCTCGCGCACTCCAGTCGGCCGTGGAGCGTTGGAGAGAGATGCACCCAGAGCGCCCACTGCCCCAGGCCATGCCCTCCTCACTGGGCCGAAACCTGAGAGATGCAGCCATGGGGATGGGCCGTGGCAAAGGCATCCTGGGAGGAAATGTGGCGTATGGAGCTATCCAGTCTCTTAAAGAGTGCCTCTACTTCCTGCTCTGCTGCTGGTGCATCAAAGAGATCCTGGACTGAGAAAGAAAGGTAAAACAAAAAAAATTGTGAGTATGTAGGCTACCAACATATAGCATACAATCAGTGGTATTTCAGTATTTATATAGGCTACTACTAATTAAATTTTATAAATATTTTAAAATTGGCTTCCAGTTTTATATTTTCAGTCATTTCAATTTAGTTTGAAGTTTTTTGTATATTTTTATTTAGCTTTAATTTCTTTTTATTTGAGTTTTAGTCATTTAAGTTGGCCTACTTCAAATCAAATTTAACATTTCAGTTAGTTGTCACGTTGCAACATTTCTAATTTTCGTTTAAGTTTTTCATCAAAAATTTATCATTTGTTTTATTTCAACTACGGAAACGGGGTTTTTAATAGTTTTAACTTTTGTTTTAATATCAATATGACTACAAAAAAGGAAGTAACTTAAATGTCAGGTTTCAAGAACTATAAGATATTAATGCTAAGCAATATTTAATGCTCATTTACATCGATGATTCAAACATTTAATGAAACAAAGCGAGGGCTCACAAACATTTAGCCTTGGCCTTGTTTAATTGTGTGCAATCTACTGATGCTACCGTTAGGGGGCGCCCCATGCAACCCCAAAAATCTACTGAATGTGTTATTCTAAATACTAGTAAATACCATGTTACTAAACCAGTATATTAATTGCCAGATCATATCTAAAGCAGATTTACAGTGTTATTTATTATGTCTTTTTCTTTTTTTTTAGAGTTTTTGAGCCAATGGATGATTCATCACAGCTGTGTTGTTGATGTGTTGGCCTGAATCCAGATATCTTCACACATGCATAAACACACATGCCTTACAAGCATCAGAGGCTGCTGTATTAATGCGCTTTAAAGCAGTATTGTTAAATTATGCAATAAATAAAAATAATATATAAAAAACTGATTGTGTATAAACTGGTGTGTGTCCCCGATGTAACAAAAATACATATGCAAATACAAGTTGAACAAATACAATATGCCATAAATATGCTCATTAAAATACATACTAAACATTTTACATAAATGGTTATGAAATGTGTTGGTGAAAAGAATAGTGCTTTATCAAAATAAATAAAATAAACTGAGGTATTACACTCAAGGTCAATGTAGAGTCACTTATCTGTCTGTACACTGTAAAATAATATTGTTGGTTTAACTTAAAAAAGTAAGTAACCTGGGTATTAGGGTCCCTAGATATGGCTCAGATCTCTTTCAAAGGTCCAGGCCTATAGACTTAAAAAAAAAAAAAAAAAGTTATTATATATTTTTTGTTAATTATAGTCTCTCTTTTTTTTTTTTTATCAGTATGTTTTCAAGATAAACAACATAAATCCAAATAAGCAAACACTAGCAAAACAACTACATAAAAATAAATTTTATTAAAATTAAAAGCATCAAAAACATGAAATTATTTTTTAAGAGCGACATATGTTGTTGATCTGTTTTTATTATTATGAAAATATTTCATTCATCAGAGCAAGTGACTTAAACCACTATTTTTCTGCAAATAGCCCTTGAAATTGGTTTTGAATCTATAAAATTGTCAAAAAAAAAAGTTCTTAGTATTTGGACACCTCTATGATTTTACGTAACCAGACGTATACACCAAGTCTAATACATAAGGATGAAGGGTTGTTAGGATCCTTCCCTCCGTTTGTTTTAGCACATGTTCCTCATTTTCATGTCACCTGTGTTTGTCAGTCACAAAAAAGGTGTGCTTTGAAGGACGGAGGATAAAGTATGCTGTCATTGGTGGAGAATGCAGCATGTGGGCGGGACATAGCTGAACGGCAAGCGCTGATTGGCGGAAAACTTTACAGACAGAAGCCGTCTCCAAGACAAAACTGCACACTGGAGTTTGCAACTTTGCACAAGAGACGAGAAAGTGGTGGATATTTAACCTGTATTAAAGACGGAAAGTTGCCTCAGAGTTACCAGGTATGGTTCTGTTTGATACTTTGACATTTTTCATATTTAACCAAACTCAAATTTGTGAAGCCCGTCAGCTTGTTTGTTTTTCTTGTATTTCCGGCATGTGCATGCATGTAAAGTGCGCCTCGGACATTTGTTTGAGGGTTTTACTGAACACTCCCATTTTGACAGCTGCCTCTGCTTAAAATACACACATACGTGTAACATACAAACACACAGAGAACACACGATGGCGTGCAGTGTATAGTATGCATGACGCATGAAAGTAATAGTTGTGCGGATGTTTTCATATCGTCGAGATGTGTCCTTGTATGGGCATTTTATTTAGGACGAGGTGATGGGAGAGATAAGACTGACAGACGAACAGATTAAGCTTTTCCTTTCAAATATGGGCTAACATGGTTAAACTCAGGGATAATCTAACAGTTCAAACATTTTTTCCACAAAATGCCATACAGTTATTGTTACTTCTGTAAAATGATAATCAGTAATTGTTATTATTCATAATTACAATCAGAGTATAATTATTTTGTAATTGTATTACATTAATATTTTAAGAAGCCTGTGAAAGCTAAGCTTTTGTCTGTGAACTTAAAATGTGATATTAAATACTTGACAAAAATAATGTATTATACTTTTATAATTATTTATATATCATTTATATAAATATTAAATATCAGTATTTTCTGTTTTGTAACAGAATTCTAGGATAAACCCATTTCAGGTGCACTTTGTGCTTCTTTCTGTGTTATTTTTAGCTGTTACCATCTATTTCAGACATTCTTCTATATCCTCAACAACTCTCATGTCTCATGGCTACATTGAAAAAAAAAAAACTCTCATGGGAGTCACATTATTAGCAGACCCAAATTACTGTGAAAGGAAAAAGATCCTTATTAAAGAGTGAAGTGTGTCACAAAGTGGTTCGACTGTGGTTAGGCCTCTTTTCATTTTCTAAATTTGCATTGAAGATTCACCATTTTGGCTTAACAGGGTCCCATTCTTGCTCAGTCTTTGCCAGATCTTAAAGTTCAGATCTACTGAATATTCATAAGATTTAGCACAAATGGAAAATGTTTGAATAAGTTGCTGTAAATGATTGTTAGACTTTGGCCCACTTGGAAAAGTAGCCCACATCAGTCTTGGTTTTCTCACTGGTATTCTGGTAGTGACAGTAGGTCCTTTGCTTTGTTTTGTCGGTGCTTTCAGCAGGAGTATAACTCCACCATTCTCTTCTTGCATTAATGCCTTTAGCGCTGTTTCTCTTGACATCCTTAGTTACACAGTTCTGTGCCAAGATATTTGCCAGCAAGGAAACCGGTGGTGCAACCAATGGGAAAACACAAGGATAATACTAATGAAGTGAAAACTCTTTCACTGCATCTTCAGCTTTTCACTGTTTCCTTTCCTACTTTTTTCACTCATAGAGGCCTGTAATGGAGTCACTGTCCTCACTGAACTCGCTCACCACCATCTCTGTTATATAAACGTTGTTCATTTGGGGTTACGTGACTAATGTGCACAGACAGCATTCGTGATGTATGCAAAACAGTAGTATTAATACATGTTCAAAGTCCTTTACATGTCCTTTAAGTATGTTGTTGTTTTGGACTCATGCAATGAAACTCAACACATATTACAGTTAACCCTTACATTTTTTTTATATTGTCTGTTGATTTGACACAAAAATAGAGCTGATGACTTTCTGAAGTGTTTAAGAACACTTACTGTGTGTTTTGCAGTTGCTGGACGGAGCCGCTAGGGGGCGATGTCTGAAAACAGCAACAGTGCCAGTGGCAACAGCTGGAGTCTTCCTTCCCCAGGGGTAAAGGTGCGTTTCAGTGTCAGAAGCAGGGGCGGAAGTCTCTGAGGTTGGAAAATTATCATGTTGTTGCATGTCTTGATACAAGGGTCAGCGACGTTACGTTGAATCTATTGGTTTATTCAAAAATAAAATGCAAATCATACATGCAGTGACCTTAAAGCTACAATATGCTTTTTTTTTGCCGCTAGGGGTCGCTAACCTCTTACAATAACAAAGGCGTAGGTTGACGACGCAGTGATAAGCGGAATCTTGGAACTTGTCGTCATGCCGATGGATCTAATAATGTTTATGGATGAGTGAAAACATTTATGTTTTTTGACATGACTGTGGCATGAAGCAGGTCGCGATTGCTAACGAGACACAGATATCAGCGCCACACACAAGTCCCGCAGATATAAAGGAATGAGGACATTTCATTATACCGAACTACCGACAAGTGCTGAATTACTACTCACACAGGTCAGTTTATTCGACGAATGAAACTAGTGAGGTAACGCAGCGCTGTTTCACTTGGTCTACTACACTATCACACAAAACTGCATTTGAGTGTTGAAAGTTATAGGCCTAATGTTATTTTATGTGTTAGTTTGTTGGCTATATGAGACTAGCAGTAAGCTATATCAACATTAGAATAACATACTGATCATATTCTAACATTTCATCATGTTGAGCTATATAACATTGATTCGTTTTATGTACATTTGCACATGCAAGAGCGGCGTCCCGGTCAAGTCGTGACTCATGAAGTCGAAGTTAGTCGCGGACGTGGAGCTCTCGGCATCTTGAAAACGCCACGCCGATATTGATCCTCGTTTTATTTCTCCTTTTGTCCGCAAGTCTGCTTGCGATGGCTACTATGGCAGTACAAGCGGAAACCAGGGATAACGTGGATATTACGTCATTGACAGGCGACAAGTTACAAGGGACTATTTAAAATTGTGAATTTCTCTGAATTTACAAATTCTTGGAAACATTTAGCATATTGTAAGCACACAATTGAAAGAAATGTATAACACTGTGCAAGTGTTTTTTGGATATTTTGATACAAAATTCTTACATATTATACCTTTAAATACACTGATGATTATGTTTTTCGTTTCTGAGTTAATATTAATGGGTATGTATTGTGCTGTGACCTTAATTACTATTACATTATGAATGAGTAACTCATGACATTAATGATAATTATTATTATTATTATTACTATTATACCTTAATATTGAAAATTTGATTTAAAAACATTTAGAAAATTATTCAGTACATATTCCTGTTTGGAAATGTGTTATTATTACTTGTTCACACCACATGAATTTTATTTAGAATCATTAAATTAAATAATTTCTTGAAAATTGTATAAAGGTTTTTGAAAATCAAATTAATCCAACATGGGGAAGAAAAAAAATCAGAACTTATTTGTAAACTAGATTTTTTTTATCTTTATCATGGACACTCTTAAAGGAATAGTTCACTTAAAATTTTAAATTCAGTCATCATTTACTCACCCTCAATTTGTTTCAAACCTGTATGCATTTCTGTCTTCTGCTGAACACAAAGGAAGATATTTTGAAGAATGTCAGCAACCAGACAGTTGATGGGCCACGAGGACTTTCATAGTAGGAAAATAAAATACTATGGAAGTCAATGGGGTCCATCAACTGTTTGGTTGCCGAAGAAATTCAATAAATGATGACAGAATTTTCATTTTCATTTTGAAGTGAACTATTCCTTTAATTTCACTGACCCACAACCCCATTACTCTCGTTGTAGGATATTGTGTCAAGACAATGCTAAAATTATAGAGAATAGGTTTGTTTGACAGAGACACTTTTCATGTACAGGAGTCTGGAGCTGAGAATGTGGGTCCGGTAGCTGAAGATCATAAGGTCGAGGGGCAGCTTTCAAAAGCACCTGAGCCCTCATCGGAGGCCAACAGTGACCTGGAGAAGCACTCATCTGCTCACCAGCCAGAGACAGAGACATCATCACAGTTGCAGTCTGACCCAGCTCTCACCCATCGGTCAGAGCAAGCTCAGGAAACTCAGGTGTCCTCCTTGAATAAATGTTTCAGATGATCTCAAATCCTGATGGCCATAACAAATTTTACTATATGACTTTTAGGTCACCCAAAAATGAAATTTCGGTCATTTCCTCATGCGCTTTTCCTGTTCCTTTAATGTCAAATAGTAACAGAATTTTGTTGATCTACCAATTGTTTGCCAGGTAACGTCTCCAGAGACGAATGATGGTCGGGCTCAGCTGAATGCAGCACATGTCAATGAAGACCCCAGCTCTGTCAGTGCCACTGTTGAGGACGTCAGCTCCTGGACCCCTGACCATGAGGAACGAGAGGCCCTTACAGGTCACTCGGAGAGCCCAGTTTCTCCTGGCACTGATGTTGATTCATTCTCTGACTCATATACTCACATAGGTCCTACCTCTGGATCAAGTCCACTTCCTGCTTCAGTTTGTCAGGAAAGAGAGTCTCTGAGGAAAACTGAAGGTGAGTTATATACAACATAAATGGTAGTGCCACATACTTTTTCCTCAGTGTATTTATATTTGATGTCTCTATGTTTTGTGTACATTTTAAAGTGTTGTTGGTGGTCAAAACGGAGCTAAACTACAGTTGGCAGGTCTGATATGGAATGATGATGGACTTGCATGATGACTGGTGGCAGCTTGACAGCTTGATTTCTGTTTAATGTTGTTCTTTATATATACAGCGTTTCAACTCTGATTACATTTCGGATGCATCACTGTCTATGCTTTTTCCCTCTGGTTTAAGTGAATGTTTGCTTGTTCCTGCATCCAGTAAACACTACGGACTTCATCCTGTATTTATTGGCCAAATCTTTTTAAATGGTCTAAGATGGTGCATCAGTGTTTGTCTTTAGTCATTTGAAGGAAGGTATAAGGCTCCAGCAAAATCACTGTAGGACTTTGGCTGTAATGCTTTGAGCAGCTTGTGTAACACAACATACAGTACACTACCGTTCAAAAGGTTGTTTTTGAAAGAATTTTTTTTATACTCCCCAAGGCTGCATTTATTACAGTAAAAATAGTAATATTGTGAAATATTATTACAATTTAAAATGATTATTTTCTATTGTAATACATTTTAAATTGTAGTTTATTCCTGTGATGTCAAAGCAGATTTTTTTTGCATCATTAAGGTCTCATTTGTTATCATTAGTTGATGTATTAACTACCATGAACTAACAATGAGCAAATCATTTGTTACAGTATTTATTCATCTTTGTTATGTTAGTTATTAAAAATACAGATGTTCACAGTTTATTAACTAATGTTAACAAAAACAACTTTTGGTCTTAATAAAGTATTAGTAGATGTTTAAATTAACATAAACAAAAAATGGACAATCCTTCTATAGCATTTATTAATCTTAGTTAATGTTAACTAAAGTAGGTAACTAATGAAACATTATTGTAAAGTGCTACCTCATTGATGATTTGCTGCTTGCTTAAACAGTTGTGTTTGTGGAAATCATGATACTTTTTTATTTTCAAGATATCCTTTGATGGAAAGGAAGTTCTAAAGAAATTTGAAATATTATGTCTTTACTGTCACTTATGATAGATTTAATGGATCCCTGCTGAATAAAAGTATTAATTTCTTTCCAAAAAAAAATCTTACTGCCCCCCCCCCCACCCCCCTTTTAAACGGTATTGTAAAGTATGATAATCTTGTTTGGAAATGCTTCAGTATGGCGTGTTTTAGTCGTCTTGCTAATGTGCAGGGACTGAAGCTGCAGACCAGACTGATGCAGTTCCAGAAATAAAGCCTTATCTCAGTACACGAGTAGAGCCTCAATTCACCAGACATCCCTAACCCTACAATCAGAGGACAGTGAATGGTTAATCACACGTTCCAGGAACAAAAAAAGGATGTTCATGTCCTACTTGTGCAAATAACGTTAGCTATTTTACACACACATATGAAACATCCATAAGGACCCCCCTAAACTATTTAAAAACAGAGACATGGCTGCTGTACTAACCAGCTGTAAAAAGATTGCTTTTTTGTTCGTTTTTTTTTTTTTTTTTTCGTGTTTCGAAAAAATCATGTTTTTAATATCTACTGAATATAATCATATGCCCTGTTTTTGTGTAGAGTCTAAAGGAGTGTTGGAAACAAACAGGAAGGAGGGGGATGGTTTACGAAAGAGAAAAATCTCCCACCTGGGCTCTTTGGACAAGACCGAGACAGAGGACGATGAAGAGGTAGAGGAGGAAGACTTTCAGCCCCCTCAAAGAGAAGAGGAAACTGTCTTTTCATTGAACAAGTGCATCCTTGCATCTGTCATTCTTCTAGGACTAGGAACCATTTTTTTCTCAGGTGAGCGTGAGGCTCCTGTTTTCACACTTTTGTTCTAAAGATTGCTGTATTCTCTGGATTAATTTTAAATGCAGTACCTAGCATGTTCAGATAATCAAATATAATATTTTTAATAATACTTATTAAGGCCAGTTCACACCGCATGGACAAACGTCAACATACACATTTGTTGGGTTTTGTTGGATCAATAGGGCCAGGGCTTTAAACGGGCCGTGCCGGGCTAATAGCACCGGGCCTGCGTTTCCACTGTCGGGCCAGAAGCTCCACAGCGCTTCACTAAAACACGCCTGTAACACGCCTCTCTGGAACAACGTCACACTAACCCATCATTTCACCAACAAATGGAAGTTTTATCAGAAAACTAATCAGAAATCACTGGAAACAGCGTTGAAAACAAGCATGATAAAAGCGGCCGTTTGCTGGCATTTTTGTTGTTTACTTGAATATTTAAAAAACCAAGCATCGATGTTTTACCACAGGTTTACAATAAAAAGTGATACATTGATCATAATAAATTAATTTGTCAAAACTGCACATTAGTCACTCAGAAATAAATTACCGTTAGGTCTATTTCACAAAAGAAAGAGGACACACTTCTTCAGTCGCGTCTGTTTCTGTTTATCTGGTAGTTACAGGACATTAGGCCTATCACATTTAGAAAGAATGATAATTTCTACAAATATATGCCACCAAAAATACGACCTGAGGAGCTTTAGCACTCTCTCGACTCCCATACAGATATTTTCAGTCAGAGAAACAGAGGAAGCTCCCGAAAAAAAAGTTGCTTTATTTTATGATAGTCTGGTACAAAGAGACGAGACGTAGGCTACTGACAGATAAAATAAAAACATGATTGTGATAGCCTTTATGATTGGTCTGATTTCTTCAAGCGTTCACTATGTTTTTTTTACTATGCGTATCTTCAAGCGTTTACTATGTTTACTATGGTAATGGTTTGCGCGCATAGTCTTTTGAATCACAAACAGAAGGCATTCAAACATGAACGCGAGTTAAAATATTTAAAAGTCTTTAATGCAGACAGAATCATCCGGCGCTGCCGTCTCCCGACTCAGGTGAACTCCGCCTCTGTTCGTAACCACTCCTCTAGGCCGAGCTGGCCCGCTTTGGCCCAAGGTATTCGACGGGCCAGAAATCCTGGCCGTTGGCCCCGAGTAAGCCCCGATCAAGCCCCGGAAGTGACAGTGGAAACGCGACTGGCCCTGGCACGCACTAGCACTAGCACGGCCCGGCCCTGGCCCGACAGTGGTAACGCGGCTATTGTGTTTCCCCTGTTGGCGTTGGTCAGGGTTTGTTTTCACCTGACTGAACATGATCAATCAGCGTATGTCGGTGTCTGTAGGGGCAGTGTGAACGTGACAGTTATTTTTCAGAAAATTCTAAATCCAATGGCCAACTTGTTTGTTGCTTTTTGTTGCCGTTTGTCTGTGTGGTGTGAATTATTTAATAATGGTATTTAATTACCATATTCAGCACTAAAATTTTAAACAAAATGTATCATTGCAAATTATATATTATCAGCATAACAATTTGAGTGAGTTAAAAAATCATAAAACTAAATGTGAATGTGAATCCATTTTTTTTTTTTTTTTTTTTTATCCCATAAATTGGATCATCTAGTAAAGACGATGCTGTAGTTATTAGTTTTCAGTCACTAGAGACGTCTACATGAACTACATACTTAGAAATGTGTTTGTTTGAGATAATGAAGGTCATCATTCATAAATGATGATACCACACATTCGTAATGATGGTTATAGTCAAATTCTCCAGGAGTCAAAGACTCCTGGACAAACTGATATTGAATATGGTTTCATAAAAGGGGTCATGTGACCAAAATGTACCAATGCAGTGGCCTAAATCAGATAGTGAATTTGAATATGTTCCTGCGTCTGAGACTGAGGTGTGTTGTTCCACAGGTGTTCTCATGGACCTGGATGATGGTAGGAAGAGAGAGCGCATGTGCATGCGTGTGTGTGTGCGCGCGCCTGGTATTCCCTACATTATTGGGACCAACCAGGATAGTAATACCACTAAATTTTGATCTTATGGGGAAATGTTTTGGTCACCATGAGGAAAGCAGCTTATAAATCATACTAAATTAAGTGTTTTGAAAAGGTAAAAATGCAGAAGGTTTTCTGTAATGGGTAGGCTTATGGGTATGGTTAGTGTGAGGGGATAGAATATACAGTTTGTACAGTATAAAAACCATTATGTCTATGGGAAGTCCCCATAAAACATGGAAACCTGTGTGTGTGTGTGTCTGAATTGAGCTTAAAGATAATTTAGCTCAAAGTAATTTGCTGTTGAATGGTTGCTGCTTTTGTGCTATAATGAATATGCGCTATATATAAACCACTGGTTCTCAACCTTTTTGACTCCAAGGCTCCCTCATCAGATTAAGGATAAAGATTTTTTATTTATTTTTTTAAATGGCAAATTTCTACCTGATAAAATATTTTAGAGTTTAGCAAATCTAGAAAGCTATATATTCGTATTATGCATTAAAATGGCCATTACAGATTGTATAAATATACATGACTTTTCAATGTCTAGAAATCAGATATTTAAACTTAGGCTGCCTCGTACTGTACAGTATATACAGGTTTTACAAGCGTGAGAACCCTGGTTCCTGTAAGTCAATACAAAAAAAGATGGTTAATTTATTATTATTATTATTATTATTATTATTTTCTTTTTAGCTTATTTTAATGATTGTTTTGTCTTATTTTCCATCATTTTAAGATATCTTGAAGCACCATAGTGTGCTCCAGCGCCCTGGTTGAGAACCACTGATTCAAGCTCATTGTATCTCTCACTGTATGTAACTCTAAATATTTTATAGCCTGAAATATTTTCAACACCTCACAAAATATTTTAATAACTGACTATATATTTGTTTTATATCAGACATTTAATAAAACATTTTAATGCTTCATTACATCTAATAATAAGTGCATTATTTATTGTAATTTTATTATTTAACTTAATTTAAAAAATTGTGTACTTAATATTCTTATTTTTAATAATACTTAATATGTTAAAATAAGAGTTTTTTTTCTTGGCACTAAATTATGTTTCCATTTGAAGTCTCATTTTTTTACAATAAGGCCTGGCAGTTGCATTTGAAATTATTTGTGCAGCATTTTAATATCCTGCGTTGTCAGTGGATGCACAACAACTCTGAACAACATTGAAAGGCCAAATCAGATTAGTGACGTGAATGATGCATACATTTAGAAAACTAATCGAAATATGTAAGATTACAGATTCAATTCTGAACATTGCATGCAGTGCTGCAACCACATGCTTTCTGTGTGATCCTTCTACCCCTATTGTTTGAATGTTACAGCTTCATGTTACCTTCCCCATCTTCTTCACATTGACATGTTGCTTTTTTTTTACGATGATGTTTTATCAAGTGAGCTTTGTTTATGTTATTTTCCTCTCAGAAGCAGACGTGGATGTTAAAGAGCTGAAAGATCCAACAAATCAGGTCAGATCATTTGCTCTTCTGTTTTATGTGTGATTTTTCAGACCTACAATTTATCTTAGTCAGTATTATATAGCCTTTTGAATTGTAGATGTATTTGTGTGTGATAGGAGTGGCTGAACCCTGAAGTCTCCAGAGACACGCCTGTTGATCTTCAGCCTCCAGATATTTTAAGCAAACAAGCAAAGGAAGATCAGCAAATATTGTTACTACATGCACAACTTCAGGTACAGACATGTGCAGATCGGCGCTAAATGAAGTCCAAAAGAAACCCTGAAGTCCATTTATAATGTTTCTCAAGGTTTCTTGAACCAACAACGGTTCTAATTTAGTCTTACATTAATGTTTTTCACTTTTTCTTTGACCCTTACAAGTAAATAAGCTGTTTAGTGCACTACCTTTAAATGTATACAGTATATGTAAATTATCTCTTATTCTGTTCCTCAAGGTCTCTGGGTACAAACGCTGTTGCAGTTTACTTTTGAATGATTGTTACATGCAATAAGGCTATTTCTGTATTACATCATTTTCTTTTATAATTCAAAGGAGCAGGGAATCTTTAGATTTCCAATGTATGGCCCCTTTAAAGTGTTTCAGCTGTTCACTGTTCATCATTTGCTCTATTTGTAAACTCAGCAACATCAAGATGAACTGAAAGCAGCACAGCTTCAGGCAGAGGATGGAGAGAAAGAGCGTGTGAGGAGAGAAGAGCTGGAAAAGGAGTACCAGAGGATAAAAGGAGAACTAGACAGGCTACCTGCTCTTCAGAAGGAGTTGGAGCAAGAGAACCAGAGAATGAAAGAAGAAAATGTGAGAGCAAAGAAAGAGCTGGAGGCCCTGCCATCACTGCAGAGTGAGCTGGAGCATCTGAGAGCCAAAGTTTCACAGCTCACACAGAGCACAGGTGCGGTAAACACACATGCACACACATCAGCAACGATTCATCACTGAAACGCATGTGCAATTTACAATCCAGTAGCATATGCATCTCTTCAACGATGCACTTCTTAAAAATGCAATGCTCATGAAATATTTAATTCAATGTATTACTATAAACTCCATCTTAACTCTCTTCCAGAAAGAGCAGAACCTGTGCATCCCGTTGCAGCCTCTCGAGTTCCCCCTGCTGGAGACAAAAGAGACGTACCGCCCATAGACAGACAAGACATGAAGTACAGGAAGACTTGGGACAAAAAGACTGAGGAGAAAGAACAAAGCAAGGGAGACAAAGAAAGGAAAAAGAAGAAAAGTGGAAAAAAGGAAGATGACAAAGAGAGGAGCAAGAGAGGCACTGAGGGAGAACATACTAAGGAACAGAAGGACTGGAAAAAAGATAAAAGCCACCAGGAAGAAGGTAAAGCCGGGAAGAGAAAAGAGTGGATGAAGGACAAAAAACGAGGTGATGGTAAAATGGGGAAAGAAAGTGAAGACCAGATAGATTTTAAAGAGTGGGAGGAGAAAAAAGAATGGAAGGAAGATAAAAAGGGGAAGAAAGACAAACATGTAGGACAGGATGAGAGGAGGGGAGACAAAAAGGACTGGAAGGATACTGGGAAAAAGAAAGGGAAAGCGGTAAAGGAATGGAAACCCAAAGAGGACAAAGACTGGAAAAGCGATAAACAGAGTGGTGGGAATGACCATAAAGAATGGAAAGAGAAAAAGAAAGATGAATGGAAAGGTGAAAAGGAGTGGAGAAAGGAAAAGAGTGAGGGAAAACACAATGATAAAACAGACAAAAGACGGAAAGGAGAGAGAGAGTTTCCCAAAGAGGATGGTGGAAAAGATATGAAGGAAAAGCATTGGAGGGAGAAAGAAACAGAGCCAAAAGATGAAGATCGAAAAAGAGAGGGAATAAAGGAGGAGAAAAAAAACAAGGCATTCTACCATCAAAATGAGGGGAAAAAGAGTCCTAGTCTAAAGGAGAAACCAGACGAGACAACCTCCCATCACCACTCCGAGCATGAGAACTACTGGAGCAAGCAGAGAGAGCGGATCCAGCACTATAACGGGCAGCGGGACACGTGCAGCGGTGTGGCCGACTGTGCTCGAGTCGAGGGACTCGCTCCTGTCGGCCTGCGGGACTTCCAAACGCTTCTCCAATCCTACATGAACAAGCTCCCGGATCCCCAGGACCAGACCTCCAGGGAAGAAGAGCTCCATAAGCTGGTGAAGGAGTTCTTCACGGACGGAGTCTTCGCTCATGATCAGATTCCGTTCAGTGAGTTCGTGGATGACGTGGGGGACATTTTAGAAGACCTGGCGGAAGGAGAAGAGAGCGACAGCGAGGAAGAGGAGAGCGAGGAAGATGATGACGATGAGATGGAGGAATTTGAAAGGGAGGCAATGGAGAAATTTGCACTTCCAGAGGAGTTGAGGAAGGGAGAGCAGAAGAAAGAGCGTGGAAGAGTGAAAGGTTGAAGGTTTGGAGGTTTAAAAGAAAGGTACACCTGGAAGCTATCAGGCCTGATTTCCTGCTTAATCGCGTGGAGTGTCATTTCTAAAGAGCACATTCATTTTGATCAGTAAGGCTTTGCCTTTTCTTTTAATAGATTAAGCAATCCTGTAAGACCTCAGTGATGCTGGTGTCCTTCTTCACAACATGACAGCTGTCTCTGCTCACTTTTCTTTTCTTTTCTTTTCTTACCTTTATTTGAACATGTACATAATTTGACCATTCAATAAAGACTCTTGAGGCGCCTGCTCAGTCATCTAAAGATCTGGGGCTGGATTCACGAAACTTTCTTAATAAAACTTGTAACTTTTATTTATCTCCTTATTTTCAAAGTTTAAGTTAATAAAGTTCTTTTGAGAAAACTGATGAAGAATTCAAATTTTTGAAAAATGTAACACAAAATCTTAAATGTCATCTTCAAATTATGATATAGACTACACAGATGTTTAACAAATTAATTGGACCGTTCAAATATTATAATATTAAGCATTATAATTAGGGCTGGGAATCGATTAAAAAAAAATTAACTAATTAATTGCACAATTTCTGTAATTAATTGCAATTAATTGCATTTCCCCCAAGCTTGTAATCATCAATATTTAAAGGAATAGTTCACTTTAAAATTAAAATTCTGTCATCACTCACCCTCATGTTGTTTTAAACCTGTATGAATTTCTTTCTTCTGCTGAACACAAAGGAAGATATTTAGAAGAATGTCAGTAACCAGACAGTTTCTGGTACCATTGACTTCCATAGTATATATTTGTCCTACTATGGAAGACAATGGGACCCAGAAACTGTCTGATTACTGACATTCTTCTAAATATCTTCCTTTGTGTTCAGCAGAAGAAAGAAATTCATACAGGTTTAAAACAACATGAGGGTGAGTGATGACAGAATTTTAATTTTAAAGTGAACTATTCCTTTTAACTCAGAATCACCTAATTAAACAACACAGGGGAAAAAAAGGAACAGAAAATAGCCCTATATTAAACATCAATATCAATATTTTTTTTCAATAATCAACATAATCAATTTAACAGATTTTTTTTTTTTTTACTAATTCTCAAAATAAAATATAGTCCTACAAAGCTATTATTACCAGAGCATGTAATCAGAGCAGGTAATTTTACCATTGCTGCCCAGCATGGCTATACCAGCTCAGCAAACAGAATTTCACGTTATTTGAGTGGACTGTACTTTTCCAGTGCTCGGTACATGATTGAAGCGTTTGGGCCGTTGTCGACAGAGCCGCCGACACACACGTGACACACACACATACACGGAACGGAGAGCGCGCCGCTGGGCCGTTAGAGCCGCCGACACACACACACACATACACACACGAAACGGAGAGCGCGCCGCTGGGCCGTTAACGACAGAGCGCGCCGACACACACACACGCGGAACACAGCGCGGCGCACACACGGAGCGGAAAAGACCAGCTCAATGAAAGCTGCGCGAGAATGAAACGTGATCGCCGAACACGGAGGGGCGGGACGGCCTTTTCAATAGCAGCCGCAACAGGAAATCATTAAAACGAGGCAAAAAAAGTGTGCTGCGTTAAATGCGTTATTTTTTTTTAACGCGTTAAACATTTCAAATTAATCGCAAAGATTAACGCGTTAATTCCCCCAGCCCTAATTATAATACTAGATACAGAATACATATTACTACTATATTTTACTTTTATAATCTAGCATTCTTGTAAATTTGTTGGATGTTTGTTTGTTTTAGATTAAAAAACCCTTGTTATCAGTGGAGAAAGAGACAGAAAACCCTTTTAGAGATGATGAGGTGCTTGCTACTTAAATTAATAGATGAATACATTTATCTGTATAAATATAGATGTATACAGATACAATAGATTTATTGTATTATATTTGTAGTTATATGTTAGTATACAATCAAAGTCAAATCATTTTAGCATTAAAATGATATTTTATCAATATATTCCTGAATCCAGCTCCAGGAAAACATGCTGACAGAGGGAACGATGTCAGGAACTGAGTTTTTTGGGACTGGTCTACTTTTATGGCACATCAGGTTTATGTTTAAGACCTGGCATATTTCGCACAAATATAATATTTGTCATAAGAATGAATATTCATCAGAAGAATGTAGTTCAGTGTTGAGTGTGAGAGTTACAGTCAAAGCTCGTTTGTAATAATATTCTTATTTTGTCTATCTCCATTTGCATTTTAAGATCATACTTGACTTAAACACTGTACAAATAGAGTTGTGCTGATAGACTATGTTGGAGTTTTATTAATGCTCATAATTTTTGTTATGCTTTGCTTTTTTTAAATTATTTTGTTTGTCATTAGGGTTAGGACTCTTGACCCATTGTTTCTGATTTGTTTGAGAGTTTCACTGTTATTTATACATTTTAATGGAGGATACCTTTAGTAAATAACATGCCTGTATTATCTGTAATTGTTAAAAAGTGTTGCTATAGCCAGCAAAAATATAAGCAAATCCTTAGTTTTATGTAATGCAGTAAGGTGAGTGAGGGTTTGTTATTTTAAGGTGTGTGTATAATTATATCTGAATCATATTGCAGTTGTGTCAAACTGTATGCTGGTCAGGCTAAACTGCTTGCACATTTACAGCGTTCACAGACCCTTGCTTTTTTTTGAACTGTCCAATGCAAAAACTCAAGTACACTTAACTACTTAAAGGCAGCGTGTAGAAGTTTGTCACAGACCACTAAATTGTAACAAAAAGTGCAACACAGATAAATGTAATAATTAATGTATTTAGCCTTTTTAAAGTTTTAATTGCTGAAGTTTAGATGGTAATGGTAGTGGGAAATGTTTTTGCTGTAAAACTGTTTACAGAATAAAGAGGTGTATATGGTTATGCACGATGTGTTTCTTTTCAGTGATTTTTATTTGTCATACGAATTGTACATTTTTAGTAAAACGTCTTAATGAGGCCTGCTATAGTGACTGTATCGTAAAACTAACTTATCTCTTCATCACAACATCACTTTATAGTTCCTAAATAGAAAAAGGTTTTCTCGGTTCCTCCTCTACTGCACTATATTTGAATATACAGAGCCTGAATTTCTGCATGAATGTCAAATGAACTGCATTTTTTGTTGTTCAATATTTTGTAATTATTAAATCTGAAGAAAATCAGATAATATTTGATAAGTGATTTTTTTTTTTTTCATCTGTATTTTACTTTTATTCTTAAGTCAGTTTGATGGAACAGTTTAAAGAAGTGTCCCATTTAAGAATCCTTTCAAACTGGTGGTTCCATGACAAAAAAAGTTACACAGCAAAGAGGCGGGGCTTACTTTTTTTTTAAGAGTGAAAAGAGGAAGTGAGGGAAATAATAGTTCATGCAAGGTCTGAACAAGTACAGTGTGAGGTTAAAAGCTAATGAAAGAAGAGGCATAGGCACAAGTTTATTTAAAGTTGCTCTAAAATGGGTGTGACTGACTCGAATTGCTTGAGCTTCTGGTGGAGATTTGCACTAGGTTTAAGTATCTGCAATGTTGTTTTTACTCTTAAAACTAAACGCTGCATAACCAGCGAGGAGCATCTCCTCAGAGACATGCCCACGACTCTACCACTCACGTACTGCGACCATCGACCAGGAAGGGGTCCATACACAGACTGCAATATTACAGACCTGCGCACTGATCTGTCGAAGGTAGGCATTGAGGTTAGATCCCTTTGTATCTTCAGCGATATAGCAAGCATTCCTGCCAATGCCTTTTCACACTTACCTTCTTTGGAGGTCCTTCAAATAGTAGGTGAAAGCCTTGAGAATATTCAATCTGGTGCCTTTTCAGGACTCCCCAATCTGAAGTATCTGAGGCTGCTTTTCAGTGATCGAATTTGCAGGTCCATTGCCATGGAAAGTCTTGCATTTGCTGGTTTGACTAATTTGGAGGAGTTGACACTGGAAGGTCTGAACTTAACCAACGTATCCATCAATATTTTTGATCCATTGGTTAGTGTAATCAAACTAGACATTAACAGAACTTGTTCACTGGACCTTAGTGATATTTTCTGTTATCTTCCGGTTGGAATGTCCCATCTGAAGGACCTGAATGTGATAAACAGCGGGATTTCAACGATTGAGGCAAAAGAATGTCCAGGGGGATCAAAGACCTGGCCTGTGACTGTTCTCTCTGGGATTCGAAACCTTTACCTAATAGGGAACAGTATCAAAATCATTCAAGCAAACTCATTAGTTGTGTTCCAGAACCTTTCCAGCCTTTTTCTGGAGTTTGCAGGCCAGTCTCTGGATAGTATTTGGGAGTCTGGGATTGGAATGGTCGGTGAGTTGAGTTTGACAGGGAAAAACTACTCAACAAGCTTCAAAGATTTGTGTCATCTCGTGTCCAAACTTCATGTTCAGTCCCTCAGTCTCGTTTTTATGTCAACAGACAGATTGTCTGCAAAGCACTTAAAGGATTGTGGGACAACACTGACCAAGTTATTCATCAGCAGAATGGAAATAGAATACCCGGACTTTAGTTTCTGGACAGGAAACACAGGTATGCAAGCACTGCAGATGGCCCAAATGAAGTTGCTAGAAGCACGGTTCTGTGTTGCTGTGAAAGGGACTGTGTCATCCTTAACCTTGCTAGACCTCACCGGAAATTCAATTACATATATTGCCGGGGACCAGTTTGCTTGTATGCCTCTTCTCGAGCAGCTCTTTCTCAGTGACAATGCCATAAAAACCCTACAGCCGAATGCATTTCGTGGTTTGCATCACCTCAAAATTCTCAAGCTTGACTCGAACAAGATCTCGCAGCTTACTGCAAAAGATTTCAGAACCCTTCAGGCTTTGGAGGTCCTGCTTATCAATGATAACATCATTAAGACTATTGAGGACGGAACATTTCGGGACCAGCGGGAGCTTCGTGAACTGTCATTTGGTAGATTGGAGTATGTTTTTGAGTTGCATCTAAATAGGATTTTTTATGCGTTTCCCCCGAAAATACAGCGACTAAGTATTGATGTAACAACTGGAACAACTTTTTTCCTGGGAAGTACACCACAGCCCGAGGGAACGTTTCTTCTGGAGCTAAGTGGAGACAGGCTGGATTTTGTGGACTGTAACACTTCTGTTTTCACAGCAGTTCGAGAGCTGAAAGTGAATTGCACATTTTTCAGATGCAAGAATGACTTCATGGCACCGTATTTCCCAAACCTGGAATCCTTTGAGTTCTTAGAAGTATCTGAAAAAGCTCATCTCAGTTACACTAAAATCAATACACTGCACCGTCTCAAGCGTCTCAAGCTCACCGACTTGAACTTTAATTATACAGAAGCTGAAAGTGTCTTCAGGAACCTAACGCAACTCCAAACCTTGGTGCTTGTAAACTGCCATCTCAGCTTCCTGACCGAGTGTATGTTTCAAGACCTGACGTCTCTGCAGCTGTTGCGTCTCTACAGCGACAGTCCTCTGGTCTTGATTGATGGTATGTTTGAAGTTTTGCCAGTGCTAACAGCGTTTGTTCTTGACAGAGTGGATTTCCAGTGCAGTTGTGAAAATGGCTGGATTCTTGATTGGGCGGAGAGCACGGAAAAAGTCCAGGTTATCAACTTGCAGAAGCAGAATTGTGTATGGCACTATAAGAAACTCAACTTTTTGGCGACCATGAAGAAGCTGTGTCAGACTGATTTACAGTTCATTTGCTATGTAGCCACAGCTGGCAGCGTTTGTCTTCTGCTGTCGGCAGCCGTTGGATATCGCTTTGCTCGCTGGCCTTCCATAGTCCTCTTCTTCCGCCTGAGAGGATGGGTGGAGAGAAGGTTTGGTAGGAAGTGGCATAGGAGGAGGACAAGAGTCGAGGAGATGCAGTACGATGCCTTTGTGTCTTTCTGTAGCCGAGATGAGGCCTGGGCTCTGGGAGAGTTGGTTCCTCGGCTGGAGGAACAAGGGAACCCGAGACTGAGGCTCTGTTTGCACAACAGAGACTTTGAGGTGAGGTTTATAAATGAAATTATGTTCTTTGTAATCTTCTGAATTTAAATGCATTAATAAAAGAAATGTTGTTGAGGGACCTGCTTTTAATAAGCATTAACAGTTTATCCATCTCCAAGATGTAGTCTCACTTTGAAAAAATGATAATAATAATAATATTGTGCAACATCTTGTAGGTGGGTAAAAATATCATGGACAACATCACCGAGAGTATCTACAGCAGTCAGTGCACTGTGTGTTTGATCAGCCGCCTCTATCTGCGTAGTGACTGGTGCAGTCTGGAGATGCGAGTGGCCACAAACAGGCTGCTGGAAGAGCAGAAATACAGACTCATCCTCATCTTCCTCGAACACATCTCTCCTTTTGAGCTATCTGCTTTCCATCGGTAAGAAGGGGAAGATGGAAGATGCCCCCTTAAGAACAATGTGCGAAACTGCAAAATATTTAGAGATTAGTTTAGGAAGAACAGGGTGACAATGGATCAGCCAATATGCACTCAAAAGTTTGAGGTCCATAAAAAAGAAATTGGTAACACTTAACAAAAAGTGTTGAAAAAGTCTAATTTGTTAACATTAGTTAATGCATTAACATGAACTACCAATGAACAATATATTTGTTACAGTATTTATTAATCTTTGTTACTCTCATCCTTCCCTCGCACTTTGTGACAAATCCTTCCCTCACAGGTCAAAATGACCGGAAGGCCTTAAAATTATACTTAATTTAATTTTTTTTCTCTGTTTTAATGCAATTTTTTTTGGAGATTTTTTATTTATCACTGTATTTACCTTTAAATTGCTATTTGTTTATTACTATTGTGTAAATAACATATTAAATGAATAATAATTTAAGCACATTCTTTCATCTTAAATTCAAAATAACACAATTTCGTGCATAACCCTTTTAATTCAGCTTAAGTCAAAATATCTTACATTTAGTGTCTTTGCCGACCTCTTGTGGAAAAAATAATATAACATGATATGTGATGACCCTTGCCACTAGATGGCCTTATAGCTTTTGCACTGAAGCATTCTTTGCATTCCATTCATTCCTAAGGCCAAGGAGGTCAAAATGACCCATGAGGGAAGAATTTGTTACTGTTTAAAATTTCAAACACAAAACTCCTAACTAATATTTACTAATGAAACCTTATTGTAAACTGTTACCATAAATTAATACTTTTATCCAATAATAACACATTAAATTGACCAAAAATTACAGTATGAAGAAAATTTTTTTTTCTATTTGTTAAAAAATCTTGGAAAAAAAACATATCATGGTTTCCACAAAAATATCACAGTTCACCAGTTTTCAACATTGATAATAAGAAAGCAGCAAATTTCTTGAGTGGCAAATCAGAATGATTTCTGAAGGAAAATTTAGGTTTGCAATCATAGGAATAAATTACATTTTAAAAAAACATTTATTATGTAATAATAATAATATTTTTGTATTTTTGTTCAAATAAATGCAGCCTTGGTGAGCATAAAAGATTTCTTTCAGAAACATAAAAAATCTTACCGACCCCAAACTTTTGAACGTATTATTATAAACTTATCATAGCTGGCATCTCATTTATTTATTTATTTTTATTTTTTGCAATATGTTTGCTAATCATTGAATATTATTAAACTAATTTAACTAATTTATTTATTTGAAAAGAGCTGTTAATAATGTAAATCAAATATTGTATGTAAATTTGCATTTTGTCAAATTTACTAATGTAGAAAAGTTAAATTTAATAACAGCATAATAATTCAATAAATGTTTTGAGATCAGTTTTAGTGATATTTATGGTCAAGAGGAAAATGAAAGGTGGGGAGGACATCTTACACCTCCTTACTCCGTTGTTTCTTATTTTATGTATTTCTTTAAAATAGACTAATTTTCTCATGTTATAAATTGTATTGTCACTACTTTCCATAGTTTGGCCAGACTGATGAGATCCCGCACATATCTGGACTGGCCAGTGGATGAAGCTGACAGAGTGCACTTCTGGGATCGTTTAAGGAGGAACATTGCAGAAGAAGACACAGTGAAATCATTAATATGACAAACATATGAACTGAAGCTTCAAAAAAGAATCATGTTACAGGTGTTTGAAACTATATTTGAAATAATATCTTAATTGTTTTACAGGAAGCTTCTTGAAACTACACCATTAAACATATGGTGCTTGTTGTCATGTTATGCTTATCAGTGCTAATACATGTATATTGAGCTTGATGGAGTATATGAAGTTGTTGATTCATGCTTTTTTAAAGGTGTCACTGTATGATTCTAATCCTGACTTAATTATAAATAATTTAATCAAATTAATAAATTGCTCTTATCACAATCTTTTCCATCAATGTCTGCACATAAATTTACATTGAGTGCAGCTTTCGCAAGTTACAACAGAAGAGATACTCTTGCATATAACGGTAACGCTTTACAATAAGGTTCATTAATTAACATTAGTTAATGTATTAACTAACATTAACTAAATATCAGCAATACATTTGTTACAGTATTTATTATTCTTTGTTAATATTAGTTGATAAAAGTACAGCTGTTTGTTCATATTAGTTCACAATGCATTAACTAATGTTAACAAATACAACCTTTTATTTTAATAATGTATTAGTAAATGTTGAAATTAATTTTGAATAAGATAAATAAATGCTGAAGAAGTATTGTTCATTCTTAGTTCATGTTAACTAAGGTAGTTAACTAATGTTAACTAATTAAGCTTATAAAGTGTTACCCAAATAACTTTATTGCCATTGCCACTTAAAGCTGGTTTCCTCAGCTGTGCCATTATATTATCTTGCTTTTATAAATATATAGGAGGAAAGACAGAGATAGGGTAGGAAAAACATGTTTCAGTTCCAATTATGAATGTTCGTTTAAACTCTTAAATAAAAGGTTCCAAAAGGGGGTTTTCAGATTGATACCATAGAAGAACCATTTCAGTGAACAGTTCTTAAAAGAACCTTTTTTTTTTCTTAGTGTGAAGAGCATTTTAATAATCTAAAGAGCCTTTTTTTTTCCACAATAAACAACCTTTTGTGCAATGGAAAGGTTTCTTGGATGTTAAGGGTTCTTCCATAGATGCCAAATAAGAGAGTGTATATTCATTTTTACACCAGTCAAAAAAATGCTTGAAATTACTTTTTTTTAGACAAACAGAATGAATTTCTTTACAGAGCTTCAGTTTCATTTCCAAAAGCTGCACTCAAAAGATTCTCCTTTTTTACTGCAATACCTCAGCAAAAAAACAACAACGTTTTTGGTAAATCTGACCATGCCTACTTTCAAACACTAAATGGCGCTGTTACACAGAGAGTTTTAATGGGGACTTTCCATAGACATAATGGTCTTTTAAAACCACATATTCTATCTACCCTACTCCTAACCTACCCATCAAAGAAAACTTTCTGCATTTTCACATTTTCAAAATACATCACTTTATATAATTTATTAGCTGTTTTCCTCATGGGTTCAAAAACATGGACAAGGATTTGGGATATTGCAACACACACACACACACACACACACACACACACTCACTCACTCACTCACTCACACACACACAGAGAGAGAGATGGTTTAAATAATCTGAATAAGCACAGAATTGGCATGTTAACATAGGTCAGTTTTAAGTCTTTACATCAGTGACATTTTAGATGAGATTTACAAAATGTGCTTGAAACACCAACAGCTGTCTTTGTTTAATTGCCACTTAACTGATCAGTCTCAGCTCTGTGCAGCAAATAACACAAACACATAACTAACTCAAGCTGTTCAGAGCCGTAGTGTAGCCGGAATGCATTCCTGCATCAGAATCACTGTCAACATAGAAACCCCCTAATCAATCAGTCGATCGTTGTCATGATGTCCCCACTGATTGAAGCTAATCTACAAACCAGTTCTGAAACCATCAATCTCTTGAGATGTTCTTTTCACATCTGCGCTTGCACAACACATTTATTTCTGAAGATACGCCTATGATGTTGAGCAACCTTATACTACCTTGGCAACTGGTAGAACATATTAACTAAACTAATGCCTAATAAAATATAAATAAAAGATTGCCTTCAAAATATATTTACAGGTTATGTTATATGATTATTACTACTGTTATTTCATTTTTGCAATTCCAATGCGATACAGCTCATATAGAGGTAGGGTTAACATTTGGGCGTGTCCTGCTTTACAACATGTGCTACTCGTGGTTTTAACACAGCATGTTCTGCCTGATACAGTGATAGATTTTACATTTTATGCCTTTCAAGATTTATCTTGATCCCAAAATACAACCCATGGTGCTACCCGTGTTTTTAGAATGGTGGTAGTAAGCCAGATATCCTAATATGTGTTTTCTAACTGTAAGAAGTGCTACCCATGTTATATTAAAGATCTTATACTGGGAAAAATATATTTTTTTATAGGTTAACCTATACTAAGGTCTGATTTTCACTGGCATATTCAGTCAGAGGGCCTCAAATTAATATTTACATTAAAATTATAATGGGTAAAATATAAAATAATGTTTTATACTGTTTTATAATAATGTTTTATATTATATATTATACTTTTGAAAATTTGCATTGTAATTCAAGTTTTAATGCAGTGACGGCAATAAATTCTGTTGTATTGTAGTACCATAATTATGGCAAACAATACTACTCAAAGGCAAACAAAACCTACATTAATGTTGCATAGTACACCAAACAAACAGAGAGTGTGAGCTTAGAGAACAGGGTGGAGGAGAATCACTGGACTGTGAGGGTTTTGTCTTGGTAATTGGAAAGCACATGTTCCTGATAATTGTGTTCTGGTATGCTGTGCTTTCTCTCTCACATAGCTGCATTCTTTCTCTCTTCCTCCCTCCCTCACACTGCAGAAAGAAAGTTACGCGGTAAAGAAGACTTCTTAAATGTAGATTTTGATGAATGTGGCAAAGCATGTTGGCTGAAAACTTGGAAAACGGTATCTGACTAAACTCTCAAGGTGTGGCTATGATGATCTCACTATGCCAGTGTCTCACTAAGCCTTTGTGCAACAACCAAATACATGCTCCTACTTGTGATAGGCACACACTCTCTCAGGTCATTTAGACATGGGCCATGCAGTTGGAACGGAACATGATAAACCAGAAAGCAGAAAATGTGGTAGGTATTTAAACCTACCATAAAAGCCTACTAAAAAAAAAAAAAAAAAAAAAAGATTGAAGTGGTATTATTCACTTCCTAAACCCTCTTCTCACCTCTCACCTCATTTTCCAGCTAGGTTATGATAGTAGTAGACTACGCTTTCAGGAGAGTTATGTCCGCACAACACCTCTCTTGAGTAATATATCCTGTTTTCCCCACCCATAAAGTTCTGGGTATACGCCCAGTGATTTGATGGGAAAAAAAGCAACTTGGGAAGATTGGAATTCACAGAAGAAGCATTTTATAGCCATTGTAGCCCACTGGCTTAACTTAGAAGAGGCAAGAATCAGCAGAAGAAAAGTTTTGTTCCAAAACTAGGTAAGCATTCCTATTTGATCCTAAGAGGACAAACTCTATTGTTTTATTTGATATTACTAAGTCGGTTTAGATTAAAATGGGATGGCTTTGTGGGTATTATAACACATCTGTTTCTGTGTTTAGAATATTCATCATTTATTTAACTTGCTTTGTCTTGATACCCTCGTTAAAAATAGCCTAAAGTGGTTTTCTGGTCGTAGTTTGGTCTGGTGTGCTCGCTTGTTTTAGGGAAGTTTGGGGCATTTTTCATCTTGTAAAACTGTTTTACGTCTGTTGGCTGGTTGGAAGACACGAATACAGAACTTTGGCATCAAGTGAACAGGGTTCCATGAAAAAAGGTTTCGTGCCCAGTGCAAATGTGTCACTTTCCGTTTAATCCTCCTACTCTGCCTAAATATTTCAGACCTGACGCGCGACCGCAGGCTCACTTGTCCGGTGTCTTAAAGGTAGCCGATCCAATTCCTTATAGATGTAACGCAAGCCCTTCTCACTTTACACCAAATAAGAAACCAGAAACCAGCCTTTTATTAATTCAGAGCGTTTTCTCGGAGCGCGCGCGCACGCAGCTTCTGCCGCAAATCCTCCGCGTGCGGTGAATAGATTCGCTCATTATTATGCGTCGTTTGCGGGGATAAGCAATGCAGTCGACCTTACGAGCGTTTGGGGGAAAGGCTCTCGATCATCTCAACCGGTCGAAGCACGACCTCAATGTGTCAGCGGCGACACGGCCACCAGAAGGGCGTTAATAATGAATATAGAGAGACAGCGATGGTGGGAGCTGTCCGATAACCCAGAGCTCGAGACAACTTCCTCAACGTTGCCTTCAAGTGCTGACAGCCTGGTACACGATAAGGAAATTATTTACACCTCACGGATAGAGAGCTTAACATTTATGCCTACACTGTAAAACACCACCACTTAATGAGAAAAATACTGAAAACTGTCATTTTTTGGACAGTCCACCCCAAAATTACTCCCACGCGTTGCTCCAAATCATTCACTTCATTGTAGGCCTATAGAAAAAATATTATTAATATTACGTAGCCTATTCATATTACAAAGTATAAATTCTCTAACATAACACTTTAGTAATGAAGTACCAAGTATACTTTACATCCATGCATGCATATTATTATTATTTTAAAGAACATTTATTTGAAAATATATATATTTTAGGTCTATGAATTTTAGGAATCAGATCATTCCAGTCATCTTAGGGCAATGAGTTAAGTGTGATAGCTATAAGGTATGCCCTTGCAGGAACAAGAGTATCTTGAAGAAATGCCTGCACATTTTACAAGTTTATGTGTTTTGTGAGCTGAACATGAGAAATGTGAACAGTCTTATTCATTTACTCACTATCTAATCCTCATTCTTTACATTTTCAACTAGTGATGCAAGTTTGGCATTTTTTAGTCACCATCAGGAAACAAGGGTAAACCACAAGTAGCCTGGAGGGACATCTAGAGGAGCAAGCATGGATATGCAATACTGACTTACGGCTGTTGCTATTCACAGTGTCACCACAGAAGTTACTTTGAAAGTGTTGCTTGCCAAGCTACATAATTTGCTTTTTGCTTTAAAGGGATAGTTCACTTTGAAATTAAATTTGGGTATGTTTTAGCTTACCTCAAGGGCATCCAAGATGTAGGTGTCTTTTTTTCCGCAGTAGTTTCAATTTTGATATTTTTAGGTCAAACCGTTCTTGTCTGACAGTCATATCATGCAGGTCTATGGTCACTGTCTCAAAGAGCATGCACAGAGTCCAAATTAAAACAATTCCCCATCGTCCAAATTAAACAATTCCCCACCGTAAGTACACATTGATGGCCTTTAGACACGAAATGAGTGGTTTGTGTGAAAAAACGAACAGTATTTATATTGTTTTTACCTCTTGTAACACAGCCACGTCCAAGTGATCTGAGGGCGCGGGCGCTTCCTGCTGTGTGACGTGTACGCAGACTGGTGCATAGATATATATATACACTAGATGTCGCATTAAAGACATTCGTTCTAATGAACTGCCGTAGCCAAGGCGACATCTAGTGTATCTATGCACCAGTCTGCGTACACGTCACACACCAGGATGCGCTCGCGCCCTCAGATCACTTGGACGTGGCTGTTACAAGAGGTAAAAACGATATAAATACTGTTCATTTTCTCACACAAACCGCTCGTTTCGTGTCTTAGGCCATCAATGTGTACTTACGATGGGGAATTGTTTAATTTGGACGATGGGAAATTGTTTTAATTTGGACTCTGTGCATGCTCTTTGAGACAGTGACCATAGACCTGCATGATATGACTGTCAGACAAAAACGGTTTGACATAAAAATATCAAAATTGAAACTACTGTGGAAAAAAAGACACCTACATCTTGGATGCCCTTGAGGTAAGCTAAAAAATACCAAAATTTAATTTCAAAGTGAACTATCCCTTTAAGTAGCTACACCAACAGTCAAGTTACTGCTGATAAAACCAACAGTTAAATCGGCAAATTATTATTTTTAAATAAAAAATGTGTCTATCCAATTATAATATGTGACCCTGGACCACAAAACCAGTCTTATGGGTAATTTTTTTTAAATTGAGATTTATACATCATCTGAAAGCTAAATATATAATCTTTCCATTGATGTATGGTTTGTTAGGATAGGACAATATTTGGCCGAGATACAACTATTTGAAAATCTGGAATCTGAGGGTACAGAAAAATCGAAATATTGAGAAAATCGCCTTTAAAGTTGTCAATTTCTATTGGCGATAGTGCTGCATCCATTCACAAAAATAAATGTTTTATATATTTAAGGTGGGAAATTTACAAAATATCTTCATGGAACATGATCTTTACTTAATATCCTAATGATTTTTGGCATAAAAGAAAAATCTATAATTTTGACCCATACAATGTTTTGTTGGCTATTGCCACAAATATACCCGTGCAACATAAGACTGGTTTTGTGATCCAGGGTCACATATACATTATGCAATTTATAATGTAATCATAGCCACATTTTTCTGGCACAAACACAATGAGTGATTTTGAATGAATGAACACTCAATTAACAATATTAAACTTGGGTTACACTTTATTTTAATGTGATGTAGTTACATTGTACTTATTTAAATAAGTACTGAGTAATATTATTAACTACATGTACTTAGTCGTAATTGTGCATACTTTACTGTATTACTACATGTAGTAACGTGTAACTACGTCACCTTAAAATAAAGTGTTACCTAAAACTTGAACAGGTACATTTAGAAAAAGAAGTCAAATTTGCATAAGTGAGTCAAATAATATTTTTTGTAAATCTGTTAATTTACATCGATTCACTATAATGAATCAGACTTCACTGCATCCATCAGAATCCAGCACTGCAAAAATAAGGGATGACCGTTTAGGACAAATCGAATCGCAGTAATGAATCAAACTATGTATGAGACAGTTTGTTTATTCCTTCAGCTAAGCATTTAGTTGCCCTATATACTTTTGCTAAAGTAACTTATTACTGGAAAAGCTGCACTACTGTCACGCTTCGGAATTTAATAGAATTTAATAATAAAATGAGTTGCACCCCAACAATGGAGCTATTGTGTTGAAAATTGTGTGGCACTCACTGAAGTCTGAACAAGTCTGTTGCAGTGCTTTCCAGTGTGCTTTTAGTGCTCATTTCCTTTTGGCAGCTGATATGTTTTGCAAGGCTAAATGGGTTTTGTTGACTTCTGAATTTCACAGCATCTCATTACATGACAGTTTGTTTAGGTCCTTTGGCACTAATCACTAGGAGCACCTATCCATCATCCTGCCTGATGCTTCTTTCTTTGTCTGTCCCAGTCTGAGCTTGAGTATCACTCCTAATGAATAGCGTCCCATTTAGAACAATGACAACATATTTAAAGACAAAGACACTTCTCTCTGAAGCAAACAGCCACACGCATGACCTTATTCATGCAAAGAATCTGTCTTTCCATGTCTGTAACTACAGTAATGCAATGCCACCTTGGTTGCTCAGAAGAGAAGGGAATAATAACCATTATATTCAATAAATTCCACCAGGTCTACCTCCAGTCATTTTCACCCAAACCCTGCCCAGGCTTCTCTGTCTAATTAGGTTAATAGAGGTCCATCAGTAATTAGGAAGACGGCAGGACAGTGGTGTAATAATGTTAGTGGTGTAGTGCAAGTATTCAGGTGTGACGTCTGTCAGATGGAAGATTTACTTGAAAGGGGTGGCCTATAGAATTACCCATATGTCACACCCACATTAAAATCACATTAATTTTGTGTGTGCATGTGAGCGTTGTAGCTTGTCTCAAAGGAAAATACAGGGCTTGTTCAGTCAGGCTGCAAAAATCTGATTTATTGCCTATACCCGTTTAGTTTTTTAGTACAGAAAAAAAATAGGAATGCATGAAATATTAGTACAATATTGGTTATCAAAAATTTGAGTTTTTTTCTATATATTTTTTTATTGTGCATTGTTCATTTTTACATTTAGATTGCATTTACTGTCACACTCTCTAAGCTAATAATTTAATAAAATTGTAATCTTTAGCAGGTCTCAAAATGAATACCAATTACATACTGTACGTTATAATGGTGTAACCTTACTTGTATTTAAAATTATTCATTTTTAGGCTTTTATTTTCATTAGACAAACTAGTACAGAAATTCAATACCATTATCGCCCATAACATAAAAATGCTTTTTTGTTTTTTGTATTTGGTGTATTTTGTGGGATTGTGGCCTTTGTGGTGTTTTACTGTACCTTGTGTCTATTATGGACAAGCCAGCTAAATGTCACTGGATGGAAACCCAAATTAGATCATTAATTATTTGTTAGTGTCAAATATGCGAATGAGATCTTATGCAGTACAAGAATATGAAATGCAGTAGGATACACTATATTGCTTTACTTTGTGTGTTTTTAAGGAAAGGTTTAAAGGGGTACTCATCCAAGAGGAAAGGCCTGTAAGAGTGTGTATGGGCTTTTGTGTATTTTTGTTGTTGGATGAGATAGAGAGAGTGTAACAGACATGTAGCAGGCAACCCCAATGGTAATGTGAGCCTGTGGATTGAATGTCCGTTAAAGATCACAGGTTCCATTGTCTTGGTATGTATACTCTACAGCTCTACACACTCCTCCTCAGCTCCTTTCTCTCGCCTCCCTTCTTCATGCTCTTTAATTATTCTAACATCATCCCTCTCCTCAGGTCACTCATTTTCCAATACCTGCCCTTCCTTTTTGTTATCCCAGCTGCTAAAACATCACTTACTAACACTTACTAACTAAAGAAACAACTGAAAACGATGTCTCATTATACACATACAGGGTACGTTTACACAACAATGATGTACTAAAAACAGAAAGGTTTTTCCTTTGCGTTTTTCGCGTACAGACAACAAAGTTGTCAAAACGATCCCGTTCACACCTATCCGCGAAAATGACTAAAATGGTGCATAATGCATGCAAGGCCAGCATTTGGTAAAGACAAACTAATATGCGTGATGTCGCCGCTTTCAAAAGTTAGCATTTTCAGGCCGCCAAAACATTGTCGTGTAAATGAATGGCCAAAATGCATAAAACTTTTTTCATTTTTAGTTGAAAACGGTGTACAGTAAACGGCCACTCAGTGAAGGGAGATTAATCAGTTAACGAATGAGTAACTATGGAAACAACTGGGAACATGCCTAGAATCCATGACTAACACATGTAAAACTAGGAGATATAAACTAAGGGGCCATTTACACAATACCATTTTGAACTAAAACATTTTTAACTGAATTTGCGTAAATGTGGTCTAAAACAGAAACCTCATGTACTTCAAGTCATGGAACCAAAATTAATTCCTAAGAGACTTACTACTGGAAGAAATTGCCTTCCAAACTGAACTTAAAATGATATACAGCATCTTGATCAAGTCTTGACTAACTTTTGACGTCAAATTGATATCAAGGTGCCCGCTGGGTAAATGAAACAAGTAAAAGCCGTCATTTTTAAGAACATCAGATGGCTTTTATGGCAGGAAATTATAAAGAGTAGTGAAAGTTATATAGGCTATATCTTTTTTTTTTATTATGTACATTTTTACTACAGTACATTGTATTAGTTGTGATGAACTGGCCATCTGACCAAAGTGTATTCCTGCCTTCAGCCTGCAGACGCTGATAGGCTCCAGCATCCCTACATATTTACGTATGTTGTCTTCTCTTTTGTACAGTTACAGATATGGAGGGTGCCATTAAAACAGTTGTTATGCAGTACCTGACTTCAGCACGGGGAAAGGAGAGTCTGGGTGGAAAGAGCTTCCAGAAGTTAGTCCAGGGTCAGCTGGGCAACATCCTGAGTGTAAGGAGCTGAGTTCCTGATGTTTGACCAGATGTTTTTAACAAATCTCTCATTTTGCTCCATTTAGTTGACACATAACATGTCCATCTTAAAGATTTTATGTTAAAAATGCTTATAAAAAAATGTAATCATCTTCACAGTGCATTCACAGACACATCAGTGGATTTCTTGAACGCAATTGCCAATCAGAGGTGTATGATGCCGCTTTCCAGGCAACCTGTAACCCGTGTTTTTCCAACTCGTAACTGGGAGTACATCGTTCCAGGAAACCTGTAACCCGTGTTTTTCCAACCTTATACCCGTGAGAGTGCACTGGAACGGCAGTAAACACCTTAACTTCCCACCCGTGAACTAGTACTAGATCGATGTACTCCCAGTTACGAGTTGGAAAAACACGGGTTACAGATTGCCTGGAACGCGGCATAAGTTAGAATTCACTCACCGCTGGAAACAAAAGTCAAAAGAGTGTTTGCCCTCAAATCCTCTCATTGTAATGGATATAATGGAACTTTGTGAGATTTTTAGTGATAATAAAAGCCTAGTTTTTCATGCTACTAAGAGGACCAACAGCCACGTACATGCTGAAAAGCATCAGGAATGACATCCTCACATAAATGTCAAAACTAGACGTGGACATAACTATATGTCAAAACTAGACGTGGACATAACTATATGTCAAAACTAGACGTGGACATAACTATATGTCAAAACTAGACGTGGACATAACTATATGTCAAACTAGACTATCCTCACTGATTTCAGAAGCACCCTCAGTGTTTTGATTCTGGAACAGGGCCAAGTAAATGCTAACAAAATTATTAGAAATAACAAAACTATTAAATGTTTAGTTTTAAATTATTAAACTGAGATATAGACCTTATGTAGCCCCACCCCTTTTCAGCGCTGCGCTCGTTGTCTTTTGACTTTCGGTCTGTATTTTCACAGCAATTTTGCGTGTTTATTAAAGGTGCATTAAGCAACTTTTCATGTTAAAAATACCCGTTTTTCTAACCCATACATGCTTAAACAATTGCCCGATGGGCTGAATGAGCCCTTCTATGATCTCTGCGATTGCCTCTATAATCCTGTACAGTAAAATAAATAAGAGGGATTCGGGACGGAATCGACTGGGCGTGACGTCATGCGCGTTCACGCTCACCTGGCTATGTCTGGCAGGTTTGTGTATTCGCCGCCATTATCCGCATCAGCGAAGACAACTCAAGCGACTTTGGCAAAAGTAGAAGATGGATTCAAAGAGACCGGCTTCTAGTTCATCCCAAACCCCAACGCAAACTCCACGTAATCGCGTGCACAACTCTGGTTGCAGTTTCGCGTGTCGCCAGAAGGGGGCATAGTTCTGCAAAAACTCAGAGACTTGCGCAATGCACCTTTAATGAACGGCTCGTTTTAAAATCTTCCCGGTCGACTGACATTTGTTAAGTCATCTGCTTTGAACATTACAGCCCTCATGATAGCTTTCTTTAACTTTACATTAAGTAAATCCCCTTCAAAAGCTAATTAGTCCTGGACAGCAATGCCATAGAAATATGCAGAGCGACCGCAAAAACGGAAGTTAAAAGACAATATTCTAAAGATGGCGACGCCCTCGTTTCTCTGGCGCATAAGGTCTATAGCTTACTCTACATTGTTTGTTCATGTGACAACTGTCTGACTCACTCAGAGATATATTCACCTCAGAAAAGAAAGTACAATAATACATTAGGCTCATAGTCATTCTTCTTTTGTGATCTAAAAAAACCCACAAGTAATACGGCTTTAACAACATCAGGCTGACTAATTATTTACTGAATTTAGCCACACAATCCCATAGACCCCATACAAACTATGTGAGAGAGCGACTGCTAAATAATTGTTACAAAAGTAAAAGAGCACAGTTGGTGTTGGGGCCCATACCTGGAATTTGCTTAGGGCCACCAAATCACTAACTCCGCCCCTACTATGCCTCATTACGTGTCCATTCCTGACTGGGCTAAGCTCGTTTGAGTAATGCTTAATAGTTGAGGATTCACACATTCTATCTGTCTCTCTCAGGACACTGACAGTTCCTCAGCAGTGAAGGATATGATGAAAGGACTGGATGACAACCAGGATGGGAAAGTCAGTTTCCAGGAGTACCTGACGCTGGTGGGCTACCTGGCGAACTCAATGAGTGAGCAGAAAACCACAGCCAGTGCTCCAGAAGAAGCCCCAAAACACTAATGACAGTTGATTACACTGACACTAATTTGTAACGCTGGAGTATAACACCAGTAATCGTGGTAAATAAGGGAGAATAGGGCTAGTTGTCACACCTTTTACTTACTAAATTATAAAAGTCTGTATATGCACATGTGTTTTGGCCAACACAATGTATTAATGAACTGTGTGAAATTACAATACATGAAATGCATAACAAATGTTTAACTGTAATTTTGACTCAAAACCACATAGTTGCCGAGACTGGGCCTTTGTGACCCCCCCCCCAGTGTAACAACTAGCCCCAGTCTCTCTCTAATGCACCATACAATCTGCTATTAAACTACAATAATATGAAAGGCTTTTACATTTCAAATATTTTACATTGAAATTATAATGCTGTTTACATGTATTCACATTATGAAATTATGAAACAATGACCTGTGGCCAATACAAGTGCTAAAAATATGTTGTACAAGTTCCTGCTTTTTTTCCTTTGCTTTTGCCTAAATTCCATATAACAGGTTTTAATTTCAAGACTCATAAAAAATGTAAAGTTAGGGTAGGCAATGTTTTTCATAAACACTTTTTGTTAGCAATAAAAAAATAGATAAATAATAAAATAAATAAATACTTTGTACAATGTACATATATCTTCTGAGGAAGCCTCAGGACCAAAAAATATTCGTCCAATCATTGTGTTCGTTCCAAATGCAATAACAGGATGTCATACCTGTCTGTCAATGTATGTTTTTGCATACCTCCACACACCCTGCTCGCATAGACATCACACGTCATCAAAACAATGAGCTTATGCTGCGTTCACGCCGTAACTACCGTTTTTAAGGGATGGCAATGCCAAAATGAATCTGCAGCAGTCAGGTGGTACAAGTCAGAGCTCTTTAAGTTGTTTATGTTCATTATTATTGTAATGTTTTGTGCTTTGAGACATGAGGTCATTTAAAGCCGTCTCTCGTGATGCTTCGCAGACTCTGCTGTACGCATTCATGTCTTTTTTGGAGGAGATGTGGCTTTGGGGACACTCTGAAGAGAGGGTGGGATCTAATGCTTTCAAAGCTAGCTTGCTAGCCTTTCCGAAATTGCCTACCCTACCTTTAATTGTGTTTTTACACAATGATTAGTGCTTTTTATGCTTGCTTGATAAAAAAAAAAAAAACAAGGCATATGAATTGAAGCCATTCTGCATTTATAGATTTACTCTTCAGCTTTGTCTATTTGGAAGAACGATGAGGTAAAATTGAACATGTTACACTACTGGAGGAATGTTTTGTATAATCTTTCAATAAAAATATGGAAAAAATGACAAAATAGTCATTAAAGTCATTTTCAGACATGTAATACAAGCTAAACATCAAGTTTTATGTGTTAGTTTTATTTAAATTTGCCCATTCTTGTGTGTGTGTGTTCTTATATGCGGAACTGTGTTTTATGAAGACACAAATGTGTATAATGACATAGGTATTACAATGTAAACATGGATCCTGTGTTCTCTTAAACCAAAAACATACTAAACAGTGTTTAGATTTCTGTGATAATAGGTATAAAGTATGAAAACCCGTTACACCAATGGAAGGTCCCCGTAAAACGCATGTAAAAGTGTGTGTGTGTGTGTGTTTTCAGTTGGCTGCCATGTGTATGGACACTGTTTGAATTAACACCTGTGCAGCAGTATCAGGTGTGACAGGACCACATGTAGTCAGATGCTCACACACACACACACACACACACACACACCTGAGAGTAAATAAGCACCTCTAAAGACCCTTAGGCTGTTAGTAACCACATTTGTGCCATGTATCCTTGATTGGCCTGTAACATAATCAGTCCTCGGGCACCTGACCCCATTTCATCTTATGGCATATATGTTAATAATGAACATGTCAAGTCACATTATTATATAGCGCTTTTTACAATACAGATTGTTTCAAAGCAGCTTTACAGAGATCACAGGAAAATAATGCAACAAAGTTTGTCTCCAGAAGAAAATAGCGTCACAGTCCGGCTTAAGTAAGTTCAGTGATGTTTCATTTTTGTTGTAAAAAAGTTATTCATTTAGTTAATTTATATATAGCCGCTCTGGAGAAAACCATGATGTCATCGTCCAGCTCAGTTCAGTTCTCATAAAATTGTATCAATGCAGGCAGATCAATAATATTGTTGAATATTAAATTAAATGTCCCCAGCTAAGCAAGCCAAAAGCCAATGGCAACATGTTATATAATTGCTTTTACAGTAGTTCTAATTATAGACTTACATACTAACATATGTGAATTTTATGTACGCAAACTTAAAATACTTAAGTGTAAATATTTTAAATAAATGATTCTATATATAGAATGTATAAACCATATTTTACAGCATAACTGCAAATACTGTAGTATTTCTAGAGCTGACTGTTTTTTGGGACAGCGATGTTTGTGTCTCAGTCATCAATTACAGGAGATAAATGATTTAGTTCAGGGTGCTGAACTATCACGTCTCTAAAAGTTTAATGTGACAAGCACCAGAACATATAACTAACCTTTAGGATCAAACATATCTATTTACCCAAAAGCTCTTCTTTCAGTAAAGTCCAGGTCTTCAGAGCATGTTTATATACATGAATTGCATGTTGTTCCAATAGATAAGTAGGAAAGTAAATCAACAAAACAAAACAGAGTATCTTACTTGTTTTCAATTGCTCAAGTTACCATCTAAAGCAGAAAACTTTCGCTCTTTCAATTACGTCACTGAGTGTCAACATCACATTTGCTCTTTTATGCAACACTGTTTTTGTAGTTTTCCCTTAACACTGGGAATGTGTAAACAGAGAGAACAAAAGGTTGGAAATAGGTAGGCAGAAATAAATGAAGGATGGATGGAAGGAGGGAGGGAGGAGTGTAAGGTATAATGGGAGGAGGACCAAGTAGGTATATAAGATGCTGGCCATCGCCTCCTGTCTTCACCAGCATTCATCTCTCCTCAAGGAACAGAAGAGCAGCAATCATCTAACAGCAAGGTAAGGGAAAGCAAAGGATGGATGGAAGAACAGATTGTGATTGTGAATTTTAGTGCTTTATCCTAGATGGCTTTTGTGCTGCCTGATGCTCCTTTTGAGTTTTTGGACCAGACTGGTAAACAAAGACCTTGGCGTCTTTTGCAAAAAGAAAATCATGTGCTATAAATAAAAGTTTGGTGTAAATATCAGCTATTAAACAAGCCTGTTTTAAAATGGCTTTTCTGAGGCTCCCCACCTCAAGTTTTGCATGGCTTGTGACTCATCTCTGTAGAAGTATCTGAGGAGGGTTTTCTTCCCCTCTTAAGTTATTTTTTACAACCCAACCCAATATATATATATATATCAATTAATCCATCAGGACAAGGGCACAGCTCAAACCCAGGGCAGTGTTATGTGTGTGTGTAGTGAGTTGTGGGCACTGAGATTGGCTCGGATTACACTTGGCCGGGTAACTTCCTCCCCAGGTTCGGAGTGTGTTCTCCAGTTTAGGATTTCACTCTTATCTGGCGAGTCACATTTCCCTTCTGTAGTTAAGTCAAGCCCCTTGTAGGATGATCTGGAAGGGGAAGTCATTGCGTTTTAAGCCGAGAATATATTACTGCTTCTTTTGCAATGTTTTTACTGTTGCGGTCTAAGAAAATAAGCCTGCCTCGTGCTTTTAAATATTTAACACAAGCCAGAAATACTCCCCCTAAAGGAAACCTTTTGTGCATCGTTGAGTGCATTTCATAAGTCTAAATACAGTCACTTGCTACAGTGACCTATAAATGTTTTTCTCCAGAATGTCCACTCTAAACTCAGAGAATGCCTCTACTCTGGAGAACGCCATGCAGCTGATGATCCAGACGTTCCACAAGTACTCTGGGAATGAGGGCGACAAATATACTCTCAGTAGGCAGGAACTCAAAGAGATGCTAACGCAGGAGCTGGGCAACTACCTTGGGGTGAGGAGAAAGAGTTTTGTTTTCTTTGCGAAAGTCAAATGTTTCTAATAATCTTTACCTGCATCTCTCTTGCTCCACAGAATGCACAGGATAAGGATGCGGTAGATAAAGTTATGGGAGACCTGGATTCAAACAATGACGGTGAGGTGGACTTCACAGAGTTCGTCATCCTCGTGGGCGCCCTCACCGTCGCCTGCAATGACTTCTTCCTCGAGTATCACGAAAAGGACGAAAAGAAGAGTGACAAGAAAGAGTAGAGCTGAATTTCTCTGAACAAAAGCCAACACATGACCAGCGAATGATGATGAGGGGGAAATGGGGGGAGAAAGGGAATATTTGCATGTATGAATCTTGCTTACTGAAAAAAGTTCCACATCATTTCGTCATCCACGTTCAGTGCAATCCTGGGTTCACAAAATGCTCAATGAGGTGAAACATGTTTCCAACCCCTATTAGAAATAAAAGCATAAGGAATGAGATTGTGAGATGGTCTTTGTTGAATAATATGTGAATATGTGTTTCTTCCTTTATTTTATTTTTTTTAAACAATTGGGGTTGTTCATTTTAAAATAATCTCTCCATATTACAATAAACTGCAGATTTAAAAGAAATAAATGAGGTAGGTGTACTTTTTCAGTTGTGAATGTAGCAGTGATGCTATACCACTAGATTGGACATGTTAATCTTTTAAAGTTTTTTTTTATTCGTCAATGATATGAGGATGAAACAAAAATGGGTTTGAAGAAAAATCTATAAAGAATGATTATTTAAAATGTATAGTCAGTTACAAGGGGATTGCCCAGGCTAATATTACAACTTCTAACTGAACATGCTTTTTCAGTGACAACACACTAAAATAGGTCTAAAACATTTATAAATGAATAACTTTGAAAGTTTCTCAAAGCAGGAGACTGAGTTCTCAGATCTTCTACACCTTCAAATACATATGGTACCTAGTTACCTAGTACCTACCACGATAGACGTGAGAACCAGTGAGGTAGCCTAGAGTTGTGTGGACTTTCTTCCTCTACGTACATCAATGCACGTCCAAATCCAATGTTAGCTTCACTTTCTGTCTCCTGAGATACCTTCATCTTATAAATAGATATAGAAGGCAGCATAGATGCAGAGATGGTCTTATTATTGGGAGATACGAGGGTCAGTGGCTCTACCATCGGAGAAAGCGTAACGGCTAACTTGGATCACATGTGGCTTGATAACCAATCACATTACAGTATTGTCGTCATTAAATTTTGTTCAGAGTTGTGCGACAGTCAGTTACTTTTTGTGGAATGAGAAGTGCCATAAACTGAATACATTTTTTGGAGTAAACTCGAAAAATAGATAAATCTTCAAGAGTAAACATGTTGAAGATTAGCCAATGGACTGTCGATTCATTAAACGATAAGCTGTTTTCCCCCACAAAAGCAGTTTATTCAGCATAGTGAAGCCTCTTCTCCATTGACATCCATTTAAAAAAACGGCCTCTGGTCTCTTTCCCTGCACCTACCTAATTGTTTTATTATTTCATTTTATTTTATTGTTTTTTTGCTAACCCTTGCCTTCAAGTGGCTTTTATAGATGTATCCTTCGCTGTCTTTGACATCCCACAATCCTGTGCTTTCCATTCTGTGACATTTGAGCTAAAAAAATAAAGATGGCATCTGAAAGTTGCAGTTAGTGGTCAGTTTGTGTGTAAATACGTTTTTGACCACCGTTTTCCACTTCTGATGTCATCTCTAGCAAGAAATTACTATTGCAGTAATTACACATTTGCTTAGTTATCACCAAAGCTCGCTCTATTTTGCTGTATATTATTAAACCTTTACGCTGCCTCAGAAACCGGCCCAAAATCAGTTTTGTGAGGTATCTTCGTGCACAAATGCCTATAAAGTCATTGCAAAAAGGGCAAAAATGTAAAACTTTATGCATTTTGGCTGTTTATTTACATGACAACAGCGTTTTGGGGGCCTTGCAAATGGAAACTTTTGAAACGGAACAAGATTTTGAAAACAATACTGTTATAGTCTCAGAACTTTTGAAAACGTTGACGTCATGCACGTGTATCATGTTTTCAGTCTATAGGTGTGTAGTAGTGTTTCTTTATAAAGTGACCAGCAACAAAGTGTTGGCCCAGATCCGGCCCACATCTGGTATGCGTTGAATCCACATGTACCAGATGTGGCTGGATCTGGGCCAATGTTGCTGTCTGGGGTGGGAATGGATATCGTTTTGACAATGTTGTCGACTTGTCTGTAGATAGATAGATAGATAGATAGATAGATAGATAGATAGATAGATAGATAGATAGATAGATAGATAGATAGATAGATAGATAGATAGATAGATAGATAGATAGATAGATAGATAGATAGATAGATAGATAGATAGATAGATAGATAGATAGATAGATAGATAGATAGATAGATAGATAGATAGATGTACTAATAATTAATGAATATGAAATAATAAAATATTTACTAAATTAAGTCATATTCAAAAGACAATAATTACAAAATACCGAATAAGAATGAACACTGATAGTGCGTTGAGTCTTGTCCATTAGAGGGCAGTATTGAATCAAAGCTTAACAAAAGGTCTCTGGTTGTCCAGAAGGGCAACTTGATTCTTAGTGTTTGCAGACAGACTGTAGACAGTAGCTCACTCATTTAAGGAAAGACTACATGATAATGCTCATTTATTATTCAATAAAATTATATCTTCTTGCATTCTACATGAAGCATTCACTATTTTTGTCACCAGGGATGTTGGAACATACAAAAGCAAGGTCCTGTTTTATGTAGCATAAACTGAAGGTCACATTAATATAATATGTGGACGTGCATTTCCTTTCTCTAAGCTGCTCTCATGAAAAGTTGGCTTGAGGAGCTTTCATAAAGGAGGATGCGCAGCCAACTCGAAATAAGACATGAATTTATTATGTTGTCAGGAGGTGGCAATGCCAACGGATGTGAGTTTAGAGACTGGTGAAGAAGTCCATGGGCAGCAGAACAGCACAAAAGCCAAAAGTACTCTCAACCATCTTGTTTGAGGATTTAAACAGAACTGGCATTGCATTCAGTGCAAATATTTTCAACTTTCCCTAACAGAGAAACACAAGTGTGATTTGTGCAAATAGGCCAAGAATTGTCAAACACAAAGATCTGATGAATTTCTAATCTTTATTGGACAGGATAAATGTGATCAGTTAGCCAAGGGAGGGAGGTGAGGATAGGAGGCGGGCATTTAAGTGCCAGTGTGAATAAGAAGGTGCACTCCTATTGGCCAACGCACAGATGTTTTGACACAAGAACCATTGTGATGTCACAGTTCTGGGTTATTGCAGTATTGAATAGGTTGACTTGATTGTGACATGGCATAATGTATATAGGGAGATGCTTTGTCTCTTCCCTTCGTTACATTTTTCCTCTGATGAAGTAGAGATTTCAGCAAAGAAGATTTGCTTCTTTCATGGACAGAATGAACAGAGACACGACCCTGTGTGGTGAATACTGACTTTATGTCCTGTTGCTGATGTCACACAGTGAACACACAGACATGGTGAGTCACTGGAAAGCTCCTGCCATTTAGAGCCCAAACAAAGACAAAAGTAATGCATTTATAGCTTGACTTTCACCCTTCTTTTTTTTTTTTTTTTTTAAAGCTAACGGTCAGGATAAGAGAATGTAATAGAGCAACTGTACTATGCAGGTTTGTGGTTTGTAAAAAGGGCTTTTTTGCAGAGCAGTGCTGGTGAGAGAAATACGAGAGGAGGAATGAGAAAGACTAAAGCAGGATAGCATGAGTGCGAGGTCATTTGAAGCGCTCAGGAAATACAGTCGAGAAAAAAAATGTAATCCATGGGTGAACATTTTTGCATAATCTGCTTTCTGAGAGATGAGTTTTGGAGATTTCCTGCTTAATGAACCGTATGGATGAAACTGATAGAGAAATCCACACTTAAAGTCTTAACTGCCAGGTAGTGGCCCACAAATTCATTAAGGTCAAGATATGATATGCAAATAGGAAGAAGGATATGGAGGCTCAATTAGCAGAGGAAATAGCTAGCAATGCTAGCATATTGCTTCACTTTGTTTTTTTATGAGCAAAAGTTATTTTAAATTGTAATAATATTTAACAATATTACGGTTTTACTGTATTTTGGATCAAATACATAAATGCAGCCTTGGTGACCGTGATTGGTGACAGACCCCAAACTTTGAATGGTACTACGGATATATAATCTGATTTTATATAATCTCTTTTTACCTGAATTTACCTTAATATTTAAATCAAATGTGTTAAACGGAGCTGAGAGTACTGTACTCTTGTTAATATCTGAAAGCATAATCAAATAATCCAAAATACTTAATGAACAAACAACCATAGAATTTGTGAATGACAAGCATTCAAATTATGCTGAAATCGCTGATTTCACAACCAGTATAATCACCTAAAATCAAGTATTATCCAAACTTATGTTAACACTTAATGTGTTTTTGAATATGGGAATGGTCATAATCAATGGCTTTATATTTTCATGAGAAGCTATTATGTATTTCTAAGGCGCAAGTAATGTGGTGTGAGAGGACTGATAGGAACAGGATATTTAAATGAGAAGGATAGCAGAAAGAGAGAAAGGGAATGAAAGGAAGATAAAGGAGGCCATACTGCTCAGAATTTCATCATGAAAACTTTTCATGTCAGTTTAGTCTCTCTTGTCTCAATTTTGAACTCTCAGATTCGTTGACTATTAACCATTCTGTCCGACAACGGCAGACCTCAGTAAAGTATTTGGGAGCTAAAGGGAGTCATTGAGCTCATTGCTCATCTGTTCAGTGTTGTACTGAAAATTCACAAGGCTTGGGACAACATTTTTATGGATGGGAACCCTCTCCCACGTCACAGAGAGCCTTATAATAGTGGGGCTTTTTTTTTTTGGCAAATTTAACTGTTTTCATAGAGCCACCAATCCTACAGTCATTGTCTATTAACACGCTCACTCTGATCTCATCAGGCATCCTCCCTCTTTATGTTGTGTGTTGTAGTAATACAATTCACACATTAATTATATAAATAATAATACAATACTGCATCGAAGCCCATTCTCGAAGGACTAGACACTCGTTTTCGCACAGAAATGAGAATGTTGTTGTATTTGCAATACATGGATCATGACAGGCTTCTAGACCGTAAGAAATAAATAAGACAGATTTAATTATGAAAATCTGATAGAAATGACGTTAGAGCAGGCATTTAAGTTCATCCCTGTCTGGCTAGCTTGCATGTACAGGTAACAAACGGAAGTCATGTGACTCTTGCTTGTTTCAGAGCTTGTGGGCTGTGGATGGCTTTCTATTTGCAGAAAAGAGTGCTGATTGGCTGCTGAGCAAAGTAAACAGGTGTCTCCTTTCTCTCCGATTGGCTTGTGTGGTTTTTCACCTAAAAGGAGGGGAAGGTGGACTGGACGAAAGGCCTGAATGAGAATCCTGGACAAAATCCCCACTCTGCATGATATTCCAAAAAAGTTTCATATAAACCTAAGGTTAGTCCAGAGTGACATTTGCCCTCCCCTTCGACAGACCCCCCCTCCTCCCTTCGCCCTCCTGTCGCGACTGATGGTGGGTAGCTTCCATTGGTGTGGCGAGGGTTGGTGGTTAGTCAGCCAGGTGTGTGGGTGATAGTTTTGGCTGTGTAGTTTTGGAAAAGAGGTTGAAGGAACATTCCGATCGTGCCAAAGACACACACAAACACAAAGATCCAGAGGAATAGACGGTCGATCACCATGGCGACGTACTTCCAGTCCTCACTCACCTGTGAGATAAAAAGAACAGCAGATGAAAAAGGAGTGGAAGGATGGATGGATTGAGAGAACCGTGTAGTTATTTTTAGCTAAAACTAAAACTATTAAAAATAGTTTTCATCAATCAAAATAATGCTGAAATAAAATACAAATATTAGTTGAAAAACTTAGCTTCAATGAGAATTAGAAATGCTGCCTTGGCAACAAACTGAAATGAAATGAAATTGTATATAATGTAATGTAATTTAAATTTAAAAAAATTATAAATTTAATAAAAGAGAGAGAAAGAATGGGGAAAAAGGGTGAAATTCTTCCATTATTTACTGAATACTGCAATTTTTTTGTAATCTTATCATGCTCTCCTTTTCTCTGTTCTCTAAAAATGAATTTTTTAGTTGTTCACATCGAATAGAGAATGCTTTTACAATTCCAATTTAATTCATGAATTTAAATACTAAGGAAGCAAACAGGAAGTAGAATTGAAATCTGAATTTGAATGTAAGGATGAATTGCAATGGAAAACAATTCATTTGAACCGAATTAGTCATTTTTAACAAGAACTGAATCAATGAAAGAACCGATGAATGAAAACTGAATGTTGGCACGAGATGAGAGTCTTAAAGTTTGAAGATTTTATAGGCCTTCATATAAATTTTTGGACCATTTCCCAGACCTTTTCCCACACCATTTCCCATCACCTATTAAATTTATTTGCCCAACCCTGGTATGGGCTGCGTCCCCGAAAGCTTAGGCAGTGACTTGTTGCCTGACCTATCAGACAATGACTTTGTAGGCAGCATTTGCGCACGAAGGTATCTTATAGAAAGCACAGGATTGTGGGATCTCGAAGGCATTTTTAAGCTTTCGGACGCAGCCATGATGTTTTTCATAACCCCATCCCTAAATAACAATAATTGTGATTGATCTCTATACATGTCAGTCAAGCTGCTCTTCCTTAGTAGGTGGTTCTTGACCAGAATCTGCTGCTGTATGGACAGACCTTGTGACGTCTATTCAAAGGTCTTGTTACATGAGACTGTGACCATATGTCATGGTGTTAAACCTGGGCCATAGATGCCATATTTGATTTGAGAGCTGCAGCAGAGAGGAATGAATAATAATGAATGAATCAGCGAAGAAAAGGGTTCTTTTTTGGAGCTTTGAACTCATTACATTGCAAAAGGCAGCAAGACTCTTCAAAAATTCCTTCTTTGAGTTCCATGGAAAAGATAGCAGCAAATGACTTTAGAAAGACTGGAGAGTGAGGGAATAATGACAGAATTGTAATTTTTAGGTGAAATATCCCTTTAGAAAGGCAAAATGTCAAAAAGCAAGGAAGATGTCAAATGTAAAAGAGAGACAGGACATAGATGAGTCATATATAAAATGTGAGGGTGGGGTTAAAAAAAATTGAGAGGTAAACGGGAAATTGAATGCGAATGTGTGGGAGCGAGTGAGAAATAGAGAGAGAAGGGAGGAGAGAAGAGGGTGAAGGAAAAGGTTAATGTGAACAGAGACTTCATTCCGCCACACTGCTCTGATGAGGTGAGACACAGGGGACTTGAACCGTAACCACGGCAAAGGCTGCAAGGGAGTTGGCATGGAGACGCCTTGTTACCATGGGAATGAAACTGTGTTCAGGTCGAGATGATTGACAGAATTACTGAGTGTTGTTAATTTTACCTCATGTTGACTGTATTCCTGCTCTTAAAGAGAAACCAACTGCTCAAGCCCACTTGAAAATATCGCTGAGTTATAAAAATATATTGCTAACTGTTCGAACTAAACAATATCTTCAAAATAATGTGAAAAGATAAAGAAAACAACTCACTAGCCATAAATCTATAATACTGTATATCCACTTATTCAGCAGTTTTCATGCTATGAAAGAGGCCCATATAAAAGATAAAATAATATAAATATGTATCAAATGAACCATAAAATAGAATTAATGTAATTGTAATTTTAAATGAAATATTTTCAAAATGACAATAATTAATAAATTACAAATATAAAAACAATTAAGAAGTGTTCATTTATTACATATATTATTAATAAATATATTGTATTTTTTATCTATATTATCTTTATATTTGTATTTACTTGTGTGTATACACACACACACACACACACACACACACACACATATATATATATATATATATATATATATATATATATATACACACATACATACCCACACACACACACACACACACACACACACACACACACACACACATTATATCTTATACATTACAGGTAAAACTTTTTAATATATCTATTTTAATAAATTTTCATATATCTATTTTCATATATCTTCTTAATGAGATATTTTCATATCTGATCACCTCCGACCTAGACTATCTACAAATAGATCAACTGGCTTTTATCACTTGGCTTCTAAAATGCACATCTTTGTTATAAAAAAAAGAAAAAAATCACCTCTCGTATCATCCAGCACAACTGCTGCTCTCGTACGTGAGTAATGCTGAGACTCAGACGGTGTTTGACAGAATGGGACTGTAAGCCATTTAAATGCCAACAGTGAGTGTAGTGCTGATGTGTAGCTGTGCTTTGGCTAAAGACCACATCTCTTTTTTAATGCTTCAGGACTTGCCTGTCAAAGCCTCCACATCAGAGATTATTAAACCACAAGTGTGGAGCTGCATATTGATCTGAGCATGTCTGTAGGAACGTGTGTAAGCGTTCACTGAGCTCATAATGAATGCCAAGTTTTGAGTCAGGGCTATTGCTAATCTATTGCTCACTCCTAACAGGTTTTTGTATAATGTCCAACTTTCTTTTAGCTGTAATTGCAGCAAAATAATTTCAATACTGACATAGAAATGACTGCAAAGTGACTGGAACTGCGGCTTGGTTCAGCTCAGCTTCTATTATATGATCTTAGCACTTTTGTATCAACCACAGTTATCTCTTCATTTGTACAGTTCAGCAGATACAGGTCCAGTTGTGGAGTAAGCTCAAAAGAAATGGGATCAAATACTGGTGTTACAGATATGTGCCCAATTCAAAAAGTTTTTAGGAAATATATGTTGTCTGTATGACTCTGACAAATAGGCCTTGTTTCACAGTCAGTGCTTAGATTAAGCCAGGATTATGCCTTAGTTTAATTAGGGCATTTAAGTAGCTTTTATAAACGTGCCTTTGAAAAAAAAAGCACTTTCTATGGAGGGACAGAAAAATCTCAGGTTTCATTAAAAAACATATTCATTTCTGTGGAAGATATTCAAAGATAAAGATGAATGAAAGACTAATGGGTTTGAAATGACGTGGGTGAGTAATTGATGATAGAATGTACAGTATGCCATTAAATATAATTATTATGGTTATCGGTTATCTGTCACATCAGCCATGATTGTATGATTATTCAATTAGTTGTGCAGGCCAAATACATGTTAGCTTCTTAGCAACAAAGTTATTTGTTTGAACAAGAGGAATGTTTTCATCTCATATTTCTAGTCTCAGTCACCATATTTCTGTCAGTACCACTACTATAATTTGAGGTACAACAATGAACAGGAAGCATTAATTACACTATGACTGCTATGAATGATAGCATGCTGTTGTTGCTAATGTGAAACCACTCATCCGCACATTCAGAGATGTGATTATGAAAGAGAATGACTCACACTCCGGTCGTCGTCCTCGCTCTTCATGTGGTTTGCGATGAAGCGGACTCCATCTACAGCCTCCTCGAACCCTGGGCAGGCCTGGGCCAGCAGAGCCTGGGTGAGGACCGTAGGGGGCTGCTGCTTCCCCCGAGGTAGAGCAGAGCTCTGCAATGGATTCGAACCTCCTTCCCTGGCCTCTCTCCCCCCTTCCCTTATCCCATTTAGTCCATCTGTCGAACCCCCTCCGCCACCCCCTCCACCCCCTCCACCCAACTCTGCCCCAAACTGTTTCACTGAGGCTCGGTTCACATAGCATGTGCACGCCTCATTGTTCTCTTTATTCCCTGATGAAGAGCCGCTCAGGCCCAGTCCCGCCATGAGCCCGGCAGCCAGACCCCCTCGCCCACCTTCCTGCTGTTCATTGGCACGACGGCGTTGGCGCAGACGCTGTCGCTCGCTGCTGTTTCGCGGCTGCTGCATGAAGAGCAGAGTGGGCAACTTGTTGAGGAACACCAACTTCACCCACGGAGGCATAGTGTGTGTAGTGGGTGACCGGTGATGCACGTTCAGCACGCACACGCTCGTAACAATGGAGAACGTGACCAGCACCATGGTGAACATCAGATACTTCCCGACCAGAGGGACATCGAGGGACGTGGGTGGCACGATTTTGGAGATCAGCAGCAGGAACACAGTGAGGGCCAGTAGCACTGAGATACAGAGCGTCATCTTCTCCCCACAGTCTGATGGCAGGTAGAACACTAGGATGGCCAGCGATGTGATGAGGACGCAAGGAATGATGAGGTTGATGGTGTAGAAGAGGGGTTTGCGGCGGATGATGAAGTCATAGGTGATGTCTACGTAGGTTGGGTCCAGGGGGTTTTCGTTTCGACGGCCGGGCAGTGCGATGATGTCCCACTCGCCGCTGGGTGTGAAATCGTCCATGCTAGCCACATCCGCGCGCAGAACCAGGTCCACTTCTGTGCGGTCGTAGGTCCACGAGCGGAAGCTCAGAGTGCAGTTTTGCTGGTCGAATGGGAAGTGCTTCACCTCAATTTTACAGGCGCTCTTATAGATTGCTGGTGGCAACCAGAATACACTTCCATCATAGGAGACGACAGCATTGGAGTAGAAAGACACCTCATACATGCCGTCAGCACTGATGAGGAAGGAGATAGAGGGGTTACGAGGTGGTTTATACTTTAAAGGAAGCTCTATCAACAGCAAATGTGCCATAATGTTGATCATGTAAAATAAATGAGCCTCGTTTCTTTTTAAAGGGTAACAGTAAAACTTACAATGTATATATATATATATATATATATATATATATATATACAGTATATATATATATACAGTGCAATGCATAAGTTAATACACCCATGCTAAAGTTGACTAAAAAGAGGAATAAAAATCTCTATCTCTAGGTATGGTGAAGGCTATGTGATGATGTGGGGCTATTTTAATTCCGCTATGTGATGATGTGGGGCTATTTTAATTCCAAAGGCCAAAGGAACTTTATCAGGATGCATAGTATCCTAAAAATTAATTTAAAAAAAACACTTAAAAATAAAAATCTGCCTGCCTCTATGGGAATTTAACATAGGGGTGTACACACTTATGCACCCTGTATTTTAAGGAAGAACATTTATTTATTTACGATACATTATTCATTCACAAAGAAAATTGGTGTCCTAAAAGGTTGGATTTTTCCTAATTTTTTAAATTAAGGCATTAAGTTCAATTTCCAAAATATGATTTTTTATTCCTCTTTTTAGTCAACTTTAGCATGGGTGTATTAACTAATGCATTGCACTGTATATATATATATATATATATATATATATATATATATATATATATATACTAAGGGTGTCACGATTTCGATTTTGTATCGAAATCGATCGAAATTAAACCACAACCTCGATCATCGAATTAAAAAATTGAATCGTCGATACTGCCACGCCCCCATGTCACGTCCGGTGCGGTCGGCTTGCAGAACAGAAGTCAACTAGAGCGCAGTGTAGCACCCAGAAAGTTTAGAGGGACGTACATGCTCGCAACAGGGCTTAGGCTACTTTACAAGAAGTTCATATATCAATATTCTTCTAACGAATAGAAATAACCTTATATAATGTATCTATCTGTCTATGTGTACAGTTACGTTCAGAAAGGACGCGCAAGCGGTTGCCATGGTAATGAACAGCCTGCTAGTTAAAGCGAATGTATAATATTATCCTGTATCTGAGCCAAAATGTACAGCGCGCGTTATATTTTCTAAATCCAAACAATTGGCCTCTGAACCAGCTGATAAAATCTTCATTTGATTCAAAACGTGATTACAACTTGAGGACGCTCAAACTCGATCGTATTTTACTGATACAAAAGACGCGCGCGTGCACACGCACTGAGAGGGAGCGCGGTTCACCGGGCTATGGTAAAATAATGACACAGTTTCAAGGTGTGTATAATTTAAACTACTTAGTCAATGCTAACAGTAGCTGCTGTAAGGTTTTTATTACTGCTGCTCTCCTTCTAGTCACTTCTGAACTTTTATTGATTAAGCTCCAGGTGACGGGTTGCCAGATATCACAAAAAGAGCAAAACAAGCCCCTTAAAAACGCAGTAACTTATAAGCATGGCAAAACTTTACCGGGGAAGGAACACATCTAAACCACTAGTATTACTAATATCCTATACAATTAAAAGGAAGTAACTAATTTATTATGAATAGAATAGTTCAATATAAAATATCAGATATTATAAACTGAATGATTAAGTGAAACAATAACATGAGATTGAAAAGTTATTCAGCAATACTTTCTTTAAAGTTTAATCGCACATACGAGTTGTATTTAATATCAATCAGTTGGGGGCAGTTCATCTAAAAGTTGATGGTTGTGTTCTGTTTAATATATTTAGCTATCAAAATAGTTTACCAAATAAATCATTTACCAAATAAAAGAAAAAGAAAATCAAACAAGGTGAAGTACTTTTCATTTCTAAAGTAGGCTATTTGGGTTTATTTATTATACATAAAGCCCTTTCTGTCAATTTCTCCAGAATAGCATAACTATATTGTGAAATATATTGTTACTGTGAAATAAAATGAGTCATATCGTGAAAAAATTATTTTGGTCATACTGCCCAGACCTAGTCTAGCCTAAGCAACCTGTGCTTAAAAAAAAAATAAAAAAAATAAAAAAAAATAAATAAATAAATAAATGTATGTAAAAATCGAGAATCGAATCGAATCGTGACCTTAGAATCGAAAATGTAATCGAATCGAGGATTTGGAGAATCGTGACACCCCTAATATATACACTATTTTTCCTTAAGAAGGTTTAACTATAGAGCTTTAAAGTTGTCTAAATTGTCCTTTTCAAGGTGGATACATTTTAGGTTATGCATTACTTATGTAATTTGTAGATAGAGATTGCTTCATGTAAATAGTGCATTACAGTTTTTTAACTTAACTTTGCAGATATTGTGTGAATGTTTGAGAGTTTACGTCATCATGACAACAAACATTTAAACATGCACATTTTGCAGATGGAACACTGAATTCAAGGGACACACTTTATTGGCTTGTGCATTTGCTATGAATCCAACCCATGACATTGTGCATCCCAACGTATAATGTCATAAGTCATGTGGCTATAGCTTTAATGCAGTGTTTTTCATATTTACTGCCTGACCCTGTTACTTCAAAAGTATCTTGAAGAAAGCCTTAGCGTTTAGGGCCTGCTTGTGGGTTTGTCTCACACGGTTTATTAATGATACATTCAGACAAACACAGGAAGGATGCTAGTATGAACTAGGCTAAATTTAAAATATCTTCCACTACGCGACATGACAGTGAGAGAGGAGAACATGTTTTATTTACAGTGAGGTCATGTAATGTGACACAGGATCACTGCTAATGAGAGGAAGACTGATAAGCAGGGATGTTATCTACCCTCCACTGAAAGAGGAAACGAATGGGTGATGAAAAGAAAGGATAAGATATGATAAAGACAGTAATAATCTGACTAGATAAGTAAATACTCAAGAGCCAAAAATGGGATGATCTTTGAGACTTACTTGTTGTAAAGAACAACATCAGGTAACCAAATATGTTTGGAGGGAAGACGGACCTTCTTCATGCCATCAAACTCATCTGGGTTCCATGTTAGTCGGTAGTCTTGCCACTCCTGAGGAAAGTGTGAAAATTAATAACCATGATAGACTCAAGTAGGCCTTTGATAACTGGAAAAAAGCAATCTGTTAGCATTCCCATTAATTTCAATTGCAGAATAAACAGCTACTTTTGAATGGCTGTCAATGGAGAAAAATGTGTTTTGTAGCCAGATAATATAGTTACAACACCTACTAGCAAAAACCGTGAAATACACTATGTTATACACTAATAAATCTATGAACTTCTTCCACACACATTTCTCCTTATGTCCTGAACCCGTCACATGTTGACCTGTGAACAGGCCGTGTAACCAACCCTCACATGCTGTTAAGATCATGTTCATCTGTCACACACACCACTGCTCTTGGTTAATTAGCAGTATATTAGTATATATAGCGTATGTATATAGCGTATTAATGATCTGTCACATTTCATTACTAATAGAAATGTCTTAATAAACTAGATTAGAAAATTTGAAATAATGACTCGAGGCCATAAATGCTGACAGATTAAATAGACTGCAAATGAGAGCTGTCAAAAGGCATAGCCTAACTAATGGTAGCCATCTTAATACACACAAAAAGAGTGCTAAATGTCTAATGATGGTAATTTAACACACTTCCTGTTTGGTTTTGACCAGATAGTGACCACTAATGTAATTATATTACATTCTTTACTCTGACACACCAATTGCATACACACACTCTAGCTAGAAAAGACACACACAGTTGCAAAGTTTTATGAGTAACCTGTACTGACAGCGGCAATAACTCCTGCCAACTGACATCTATAGTCATAGTGACCATGAGCAGATGATTCAGAGAGGGAGTGACAGAAAGATGGAGAACGAAATAGAAAAAAGAGAGATATGTGTAAGAGAGTACTGTATCTGTTCAAACTGATTTTGATGAGTAGTTCTGTATATACTACACTGAAAAACGTTGCTAGTAAATTTCACAAATAATTACAAAGAAATGCAAGTAACACATTGAATTAAAAGCAAAATTTTGTAAAATGTTCTCCAAAAATCTTTGTGTCATGTTGTGTATGGTCCAATCCAAGACGCTTGACGCAGGTACTATAATATAAAGTCTTTAAAGAGAAAATCAGGTAGCAGCATAATCCACACACTTATTAAAGACAATAAAGTCTTTAGTAAGAAGTCCAAGATGGAGACAGTGGCTAGTAGAACCAAGGTGGAGACAGGGGCCTGGCAGAACTGGGCGATGCTGGAGGGAGTGAGGACCAAAGTGGAGACAGAGGGAAGGAGGAGCCCGGTGGAACCGAAGGGGTGGCGAGTTGAGGCCAAGAAGTCTGTGGCGAAACTAGAACGATGAGAGACCAGGGTGGAGACCTAGGGACAAGTGAGCCCAGTGGGCTCCGGCCTAGGGACGGATATGGCATCTGGATCTGGCTCCGGGATAGACGATGTGGCTAGCTCTGACTCCGTGGCTGGAGGTGGCTCAAGCTTATGGTCCATGGCGGGCAATGGCTTGACCTCTGGTTCCGTGGCAGGCTCAGGCTTCATCACTGGGTCCTGGGAAGATGAGGCTTCCTAGAACAGGCAGGGATATGGGCTCTGGGAAGTTGGAGTTGATGCCTTCCCTGATGACGCCCAGTGTGAAGGAGGATCCAGACACCCACAGGAGGGTGAAGTCGATGAAGTCAACGAATGAAATATAGTCCTCCTCCACAAGCAGCATCTGGCCTATGATGTCATCCATCCTACTCCAAAAGATGTACTTGAGAGCCTTGAGAGTTGTCCCAGCGTGCCTCATGGTACAGATCTAAGATCTCTTCAGCATACTCCTCCCCATTCTGTGAAGGGCAATCTGTTAGTGAAGGGTGTTTTTGAAACACTGCTTCATGAAGCTTTGAAACCTTTTGTATGGAATCAGTGGTTTGGAGCATGTATCAAACTGCCAAAGTCACGTGTTTTCAGTAAACAAGGCTATTTTACATCATAAATGTTTCGAAATGTTTCGAAATTTCAATGGTTCACCGCTGGGCGGCAATCTCTGTGAACCCATGAATCATGCAGATCCACTGAGATCGCCCCCCAGTGGCGAACCATTGAACAACTGTCTATAGTTTTTACCTGATCTCTGATCAGTTTTATACATTTGTAGACATTTTAATGAGACATTAGTATAATTAAAATGAATAATAATAGTTAATAGTCTCTTATTGGCCTGTTTAGCAGAGCCATCCATGGAACAAACAAAACAGCCCCTGAAAATTGATAAAAGACCACATATTATACAGACACTTGATATTTAATCTTATTAGATGATTAGTTAATTGAATTTTATAGATTTTACTTTTAATAAAACATTTGCAATGTATTTGTAAAAGGTGTTATGTATGTCTGGCCTGAGTTTTTGTTGTTCACCAGCGTATGGCCTTTTGAACGGTTCGAAACAGTGAATCATTTTGCGAAGCAATTGGTTCAGTTAATTCGAAGCTATGAAAAGCTTTGTTTCTACCATCACTACAATCCATAGTATTACTCATAGCTGAGGGTCGGTTATTCTGTCACGTTGTGTTTGGTCCAGTCCAAAACTCTTGACACAGGTACTATAATATAAAGTCTTAAATCCACACAGAGAATCACATAGGAGAAAACCAGGAGAAGTAGCAGCATAATCCACACACTTACTAAAGACAATAACCAACAGGCAACAAATGAAACACAGGGCTTTATATACAGAGGACAAACAAAGGCAAATAAACCAGACACTAATGGGTGAAACCCATTAGTAACTAAGACAACAAACAAGGAAATTAACAAGATAAACTAAAAGGAAACACAAGAAACACAGACACATGAATGAAAAAACAAGAACACTGAGCATAACCCTGAAACTTTGTTTTATTTACAACTTTGAAAAATCTTTTTACAGTGTAGTAGCTTTTGAACCATTTATGATATTTATTGGTGCATGTTGCTATTAGATATTTAATTTAATTGTGAATACACACTTGAACGTAATCTTAAAAAAGATTAATAATTTAATAATAGTTTTTAAATGTAATCTTTAATAGAAACCAATGAAACAGCTACATCATTATGATAGAAAAACAAATTCGTGTGTGTGTGTGGTGTAAAAACACTTTACATCTTGAAAATAAAATGGAGCATAAATAATGCAAATATAGACTGACCTGTGTAAGCCAGACATTGGTGGTCATGATCTGTTCTCTCTCATGCTGTGTAGAAAAAAACAGAGGAAGGTAAAAATTTACACAAACTGCATAATTAATTAAAATTTGATAAATAAAGCCCCTATTATGCTTGTTCAGATATTACCTTTCATGTAGTGTGTAATATAGTTGTTTGTAAAAATAAAGGTCTGCAAAGATTTAAAGATCAAAGTGCACTACAAATAGAGTTAATAACTCCCTAAAAGAGAGAACCGATTCTGGACTGTCTGAAATTATATTTCAGTCTTACTTCCAACATGCACCTAGGTAGCTTTGTAGCAAATTTGCATAATGCCAGCCTATGGACTTCATTGGCTGCCCACGAACAACATTTATTTTGACCTGCCTTCAAACCTTGTTAGTTACAGCTGAGGCCTGGAAGAGTTTGGTTCCTTTCATCACCATGTCAAGAAGATGCTGTTTTCTGCGATACGAGAACAAATCCACTTTGCATGCACTTCCAAAGGATGAGGACTCAGAATCAAATTGATACGGTAAAACCTACGTCATCTTTACTGTTCGTATCACTGTGTATCAAGTGCTAATCAGCTTCTGGATCTGAAATTCAGATATGGTAATGGACGTTTCGTTTTCGACATATGCTGTAAGCAGTAGGCCAATCATAACAGACTGGGATATCTGACCAATCAGAGCAGGGTAAGCTCTCGTAAAGAAGGGGTTCAGAGAGACTGAAACCTGTATTGAACCGTTTCAGGCACTGTGAAAAAATAGGTGATGCTGCAATGTACATTATAGTGGAGCGGCTAAGTGCTTATGTTTGGCAGAATCGTTCAGTTTATGATACAAGCGTGAAAATTGGCATGAGCAGTCTCCATGGGTCACTTGACAAGAAAATTGTCCGAGCCACTTGAAATTTCAAGTAGCTGTGGGTGGCTTATTGTCTAGTGACCATCAGAGATTGCTCATGCCAATTTTCATGCTTGTATCACCAAATAAACCACTATATCACTTAACTGCTCCACTAAGGTGTCGGCCATCTTGAAAAATGAAAAATCTTGAAATTTCATGTGGCTCGGACAATTTTCTTGTCAAGTGACCCATGGAGACTGCTCATGCCAATTTTCACGCTTGTATCATAAACTGAACGATTATATCACTTAGCCGCTCCACTATTAAGAGAAAATGAAAGTGTTTTTTTTTTTTTTTTACCTTGGATACATGTGAATCTATTGTAGGTGACCTCCAAAACAAGTTTAGGAACATTAAAATAGCATAATAGGGTTCATTATGATTCATTTATGTTCCTGAATTCATTCAAATGTATTAAATATAATTTATTAAATATAATAAAATATAGTATAATACCATGTAATACAATAAGTTTGATGGTTTGAATTCTGTTTTTATTGAGCAAAGGCTACATTCTTGAGCATAATGGTTCTTTTATGGATCAAGGACATTAAGAAGCCCTTGCCGGCCGCTCCAAAGATAAATTACACAGGAATGACACTGCTTTTCTCCAGCTTTCAGCCCAGGTAAGTGAGCTGCTGATTTACAGTGCATTACAAGCATGAAGGAAGCATGTAATTGGCTGACAGCTGAGCAGTTAGCAATAATGAGTGGTCAGAAAGCATGGGTAATTTGCTGCACCTGTGGGAACCGAGATGGCTACTTCCTGTTGTCCATACTCGCTTCCTACAGCATACTTACAACATAAAAAAAAAAAAAACATCCTAATCCTGAGGCCTCAGAGCTTAACTGCATTATGTCACAGCTCCATTTTAGACCTAAGTGGGCTTACTGAACTAAGAGGCATAGTACCACATTGAAAACTGACCAAATCTGAAAATACAAGTAATTTTGAATAGAAAAGAGGCTTTTGTTAAATGCTCTGTCTCAGTCACTGCTAACTCTTTTGAAAGTGACAACTAGTTTCATGATTAAGTGATTTACTGTACAATTTGTAAGCACAAATTATTTATACAAAGCTAGAGTCAAAACAGTTTAGTGAAACCTTTATTAATATGTAAACTGTATTTAAATATGAAAGAACAAAAGTAGACACTGACCACACTGATGAGCTGGGCCAGCGAGACCATCAGCTGCACGGTCACGAGTTCTGAACCATTAGTCGCTGGTCGGATCAGTTTGTTGTAGTGGGCTGGATTAAGAAGATGCTCCACCAGTCTTTCTTCTGTATCTGCCCCATCACTGCCTGTAAGATATATATATATATACAGTAGATCAATACACATCCCACATTTCAAAAAGATTCCCATTTTTGGATGTGGCATCTGTTTTGTAGTTTTGTTTAAACCTAAGACACAGCTGCAAAACACAGAAAACCTCCTCTCTCGAGAACAGCTATATGGAACAGAAATCTTTTATAACAAAATGAATGTTACTTTGTGTGGAAGCCACAGTGTAAATGATGCAAAGCATGATCAAGCAATTTCATTTTTCTTAAATGAAATGAATTATTTATTGAAAAATTTTTGATAATTTGATAACGCAAATGATCAAAATATTTATGGTGATATATTTTATTATGATTAGGCAATACAAATTATTAAAATATATAATAAAAAATAATAATATATAAAATAAAAAATATAATATATATAATTGAATATACTGCAGTTTCAATCCCTCCAACAAAAAATACTAAAAACTGTTTACACGTAATTTTTGTTAATAATGTATATTCTTTTAAATTGGTTAATAATTTTCAAAAAATTTGTATTCTTTTAAATTTAGTTTCAAAATAGACTGTGTAGCTACAAATGGCGGGGTCTGATAGCATAAATGGTCTGATAATTCCCAATAATGCTCACTCTTTTGTAAAAGCTGTCAATCATTTGTAAACTGTTACATTCAGAGTATATGTGCTGTTCCTCATATTTATCATGTTTCTGCTTGCTTTAGGTAGCTAAATAGCTTGCATTTATTATTAATTTTGGCAGGACAGCAGAAAAGCACTGACTCAAATCTTTATTTTTGAGAGTGACAGAAAAACACCCATCACCTGCTTATAAAACTCACATGCTTACTGCAATTGACTAATAGCACCTACAGATCAATCCAGCAGTATGGCTTTATCCATCAAATCAAGTAAAAGCCTTTTTCCCTACTTCAGTCTATTAGCTACATACATAGGGCCCATATATTTGTAGGTTAATCTTCACTACCAAATGTGAATCAACACAGAATGTGACACATTTGTAATCTTTACTAGACAGTATGTAAAATGACTTTATACTTCTCTAGTTCTAACAAGCAAGTCAAATATTCTCTTTCATATTCCCCTTTGCTATTCTGTCTTCTGCATGGATGTAGTTTTCACTTCTCCTGTCTTGTTGTTTTCTCCTTTCTCAGGGTCAGCATAATAAATCTCCTCTGTCTCTCTCTAACTACTCATCCATCCCGTTCTCTCTGTCTCTGTCTCCCTGCCTCTTATTGGCTTGTTCTTGTTGTGTTCAGTGGACAGGAATGATGTTTCTACGGCACAGATCAATGAAGACTCTAATCACACACCATAAACTCTCTTTCTCCTCTGCTCTCCTCTCTGCACATGTCCACCTGCACATCCCTCTAAATCTCTCTGTCTCTATCTAAATGCAGCATCTCTTTTCTGCTCAGTTTTCCTTCTTTTATTGCTCGTCTTTAAAAAAAGACCATGAAAGAGTGAGATGAATGATTTGGTGAGTAGTGTGCTTGTTTGTCTTTAGGCTATATTAATGAATATGATAAGTTTTACATAACTATAAAGTGTGTGTATATATATATATATCAGCACATTATTTAGGATGTTTAACATTAATAAAATGCAAAACAAATAAAGCTATAAAGAAGAAGCAGCGTAATTTGCATATTTTTACTATCACAAAAGGGTAAAAACTGTTGTTGATGCTCAAGAAGCCAACACTCAATAGTAATCAATGATAGGGTGAATTCAGATAAATGGGACACCTCTTGTTAAAGGAGAACTCAAGTCAATTTTAACATTGAGCTCATTTTTTTGTACATTTGGAGTGCTGTCAATACAGAGAACAACAACAAAAATCGGTGTTGCCTACACCGTGATATCCTTTTTTTTTTAATTTGCACCCTGTTGACTTCAATGGGGCAAGTACTAAGCCTGCTTTTAGCCTCTTAACATCCTTGATGTGTCATTACAAGTGCACAGAAAATGTGAGTGATTCCTTCTGAGTGAACACGAGTGAATCTGACTGCAGTAGATGTGAAAGATATGAATAAAAATGATGTTATTTAAGCCAGCGCAAATACCTGTGTTTACATCCTGTTTTCGGTTGAAGTCCAAAGTAGTCGATTGCCGAGTTCACGTGCATAGGTTTAGTTACCTATGATCACGCGTGAACTCGGCAATCGATTACTTTGGACTTAAACCGAAAACAGGATGTAAACACAGGTATTTGCGCTGGCTTAAATAACATCATTTTTATTCATATCTTTCACATCTACTGCAGTCAGATTCACTCGTGTTCACTCAGAAGGAATCACTCACATTTTCTGTGCACTTGTAATGACACATCAAGGATGTTAAGAGGCTAAAAGCAGGTTTAGTACTTGCCCCATTGAAGTCAACAGGGTGCATATTTTAAAAATAGAATAACTCGGTGTAGGCAACACCGATTTTTGTCGTTGTTCTCTGTATTGACAGCACTCCAAATGTACAAAAAAATGAGCTCAATGTTAAAATTGACCGGAGTTCTCCTTTAATCATGTAATTTCGATTTTTTTTTTCTTAATTACTTTTGTTAACGTTAAGGTCCAGCTACAATTGAGTTTATTTAATGTGTTATTTGAAGGGTATAAACCAATAAGCATTTTGAGATCATTCACTCCAGGCAAATGTGGGCCCAAAAGTGGGCGATCCCTGATTTGTCAAAAAATTAGACATGATAAAAACACATGGATTATTAACACATATTTCAAACAAACATATTCAATCAACAACATATGAGTAAAATTTAAAAAAAAATCACTCAATTCAAGTGCAAAATTCAAAATGAATCTAGTTGTCACGTTATATTCAGTTAGTTTTGGTTTTCATGGAGTTTCTGTTTGTTTTCATTAGTCAGGTGTCTTCCTTTGTTCAGTTTTCCCGCTTCTCATTTGTTTATATTGGTTTCAGCTGTGTTTAATTAATTATTCTCATTTGTGCTCCTACTTAAGTTGTACCCTCACATTCTCTGTTTGGGCTTGTTCACGTTAGATGTGTATCTCTGCCCTGTATTGGATTATTGCCTATTTGGATTAAACTTTGTATTGGAATTATCTTCTTCTGAAGCTTCATCTGTCTGTTTGCTACGCACACTTCGTGGTGTTGTGACTAGTATATTCAGAACTCAAAAATATCAGAATATTCAGAAATCAGAATACTTACTGACATAAACTATCTTACTGACCCCAAACGATTGAACTGTAGTGTAAATGGCAAAAGATGACCTCCCAGATTAAAATTTTTCACAAATTGCCAAAAAATATGACACCGCCTTTTTATATAATCTGAGTTGGCTATTTACTACTAACTGGTGCATAAAATCACGGAGTCTGGTGTGCACCAGACAGACCTGAACCCCACTGAACATATTTGGGATGAATTACGATGCGAATGAGACCTAACCACGCGACTGCAGCTGAATAGGAGCAATTTCCTGCATTCACGTTCCATCATTAAGTGTTAAGCCTTCCCAGAAAACTGGAAGCTATTATAACAGCAAACAGAGGATCCACTCCTCTGGTTTCAAAATGACTGTAAATGTTCAGCAAAGGCCACAATGACTATCCTCCTTCCATTCCTGGTAATCCTCCATTCTTTTCTTTCTCAGTCCATCCATCCTTTCCCCTCTGGCCTTTTTAAGACAATGTTGTGAGGGCCTGTGTTGAGGCAGAAGGTATTTTAATAAATCAGCATGTTTTCTCTTCCTCTTTGATCCTCTCGCTCAGACTCTCTGGGTGTTTGCAGTGCTATATAAAGCCAAGCAGTAGGATGCCGTCTTCTCCAGCTCTATATAAGTGCTATAATGTTTCCCTGTGCTTTCGCTTGTGTGCGGATCTACTCTCATTAAAATATTGTAGGGGAGACCGGGGGCAATTGTGACATGTTTTGTAATTTCTCTCTTTTACATATCTCTTGGTATGGAAATGCTATATGTGTGCCCAAATTGTCCATTAATAGACTTATAATGAGAATTTAACCTGCCATGAATAATGTTTTCAAAGCAAACATTGAAATGCTGTTATTTTAAATAATTCAAATTGTCATTCATCAATGCACTTATGGTCTGTCAATCATGTTAACATTAAGCAATAATATAATACTTTTGAGATTTGTTCCACATTTTTGTTAGAAATTCCTCACAAAATGAAATAATCACAATCATTTTTCTACAATTCTTTCTCCCCTAAACATAAGTGGATCAATATGTGTGGATTCATTAAAGAGTTAAACCACCCAAAGAAATCACCCTCATGTCATTCCAAACCTACAGTATGACTTTGTTTTTTGTGGAACACAAAAGGAGACATTTTGAAGAATGCTGGTAACCAAAATGTTTCGGTTCCTATTGACTTCTAGTATAATATGGACTAAAAATACAATGGTCAATGGAAAACAAAATGGTTTAGTTACCAACATTCTTTGTTGTGTTCCACAAAAAAGAAAGTCATACAGGTTTGGAACAACATGGTGGTGGACTATCCCATAATGACAGTCTTATCAAACCACAAACATTTATCACACATGCACATATTACATAGTGAATGAATAAATGGACGTAAAATGGACGTATATTAGATACCATCTAAAGATGTCAGATACTATCTACCATTAGATGTTAGAGAGTATATTCCAATGCCAACATACAAAAAAGCTCATATGAATGTGGTGTGCATACTGTACATTCAGCTGTGAATAGCTTATAAATTAGGGTAAATGTCTACTGCACAAAATAAGTCTCTCCTTTCAGGCTATTACATACATATTTGTGCTATATTTATGCACTGCATTTCTGCAGTACATGCCTTTCGAAGAGAAGAAAGAGAGAAGTCATTTCAGGAGGAATAGGACGATGTGTTTTAGACAGATGCCTAGAGCTGATGGTATTGATCTTAGCATCTAAAGTACACTCATAACGGTGAAAGCTTCCAACGACAGGCCAAACAAATTCCTGGCCATAGAAAGCTATTGTGTTACCGCACATCGCATTGCATCACACATACTGCAATCCATTCCACAAGGACACGAAAGGGAGTCGGCTTCATAAGCTCATTTGGCTGACATTGTCTTCTTTACAGGATAATCTTGCCTGTCGATATGTCCCCAAATTCTACCTCTCAGCATATGGTTTTAGTGTCACCTTTTCGTTTGCCAGAATTAGAAATTGCTCCTTAAAATAAGAATGTTATTTCAGAATATTATATTTTATATCATATAATGTCATAAAAATCATTACATCTGTAGACTGTCTTACATTTTGTGCAATAAAACTGCATTACAGTAGCATTGCTGAATGATTCCTGTAATTATGTAGGCCTAATCAAAGCATTTGTGATTATACATTTGATCTAAAGGCTGAAAAGTCTTGGATCACAAAATTGGCATTTAAGCAGTTCAACAACACTCTTTTTCTTCTTTGAAGTATACAGTGCACTCTTTAAATGGGATGTAAAAGGAATCGATAGCACTCTGAACCTGTTTTATTGTTATGCTTCCCTGCTGTTTCTGGGTCTGTCTTCCTTCTGAACCATCACCATTTGTGCTCCATAGACATAAACTGGTTCTGAAAATTGAGTGCTAACAATTAGTCCAGCTTATGTTGGCAGGTTTATGTCTGGCTGATTTGAAATGGCTTGTCTGAGCTTGTTTGTGATCATCAAAAAGGAACATTGGCTTGGTAACACATGGGCACATCTGGATTAAAAAAACAGCAGCTCATCGGCAATTAATACTTGACCATCATCAATGCCCTGTTGCCCTAGTGTTTTGTTTAAATATTTAATTTAATGAAATGTACTTATTATTCTAAAATGTTAATAATCACAAAATAATTCATTTATAAGTGTTGAATGTTTATTTGTTTAGCTGTGAGCCTTTGCTTAACTTTGCTTTTAGCTGTAAATAATCAGTTATTTTAAATTAGGTTTTATTTATCTTCATTTTTTTTTTGTATTTAAATATATTAAATTTCAATTTATAAAATGTATTTCTCAAATCATAATATAATGACAGGGGTCGACACAAAATAAATAAGGTAGCATTATGAATATTCATAAGGTCTTTGCTGAGTCATGCGTTTTACCTCTCTTAGCACATCTGGCAATTAAGGTTTACTTTTTGAATCATGAAAATAAAAAAATGAAAATATGTGTGAAACAAAAAATCTGTACATTAACGTTAACCAAAGCTAAAGTTAAGCTAAATGTAATGCTCAAGTACAGAACAGTATATGATAATAATGATTATTTTAATGTCTTTGCAATGTAAACAGAGTAGCCTATGTAAATACATTAATATGGTACCATATACACGGTTGAATTAAAAATACAAAACTGGTGTGCACATCCCAAACACCCAGATTGGGCTCAGGTGCAGGACAACAAAGTTACATAAACGAAAAAAAGAAGCGCGAAGTACAACGTTTCGACCATCAGGTCTTCATCAGGCACAATTCTCAGTGTGCGGACTTCACGCTTCTTTTTTTCGACCATATACACAGTTATCATGAGCCAGCTTTAAAATGCAACTCTCTCTCTCTCTCTCTGTGTGACTATGGGGTGAAAAGGTTGAAGACCTCTGGTTCATAAGCTTTTATGATACAGATATTTCAAACTGCTGTAGAAGATTAGCATGCGAGACATGCTGGTTGGATATCTATGTGAAACTGAAAAGCCTCAGGATCATTTGTTGGCTGCTGAAACGGTCTGTGGATCATAGATATGAGTCTTATCTACATGGGCTAAAGTGTTGAGCCAGCATGACTGACATTCAGATCAGATGACAAGAGCACAACGCAAGCATGTTATATGCATATAAGCTATAATGTACATGAAACATCAAAATGGAGAGAAAAATAAGATAAAGAGAAGGCAAGAGAAACAATGTGTGTGTGGGTTTGTGTTCAATACAAACTACTGCTCAAAACTTTGAGGTCTGCAGAAGTCTCTTATATATGCTTATCAAGGCTATATTTATTTGATCAAAAATACAGTAAAAAGTAATATTGTGAACTATTATTACAATTTAAAATGATATATATATTTTATATATTTTAAAAATAAGCTTTATAATTATTTATATTTTTAAATGTAATGTATTCCTGCGATGGCAAAGCTGAACTTTCAGCATCATTACTATTCTTCTGTGTCACATGATCCTTCAGAAGTCATTCATATATGCTAATTTGCTACTCAAGAAACATTTCTTATTATATAAATATTGAAAACAGTCGTGCTGCAAAATATTTTTTATATACTTTTTCAGGAAAAAGTCTAAACCTGCATGACTTTCTTCTGTAAAACACAAAGATCTTTTACATGCAATTACAGTGAATAAAATAATGCAAAAAAGCAAAAATAGCATTGAAGTGGTCCACATGGCTTATATCTAGCTCTCATTGGTGTGTTCGAACGATTTGTGAACGAATCTTCTTTTGAGTCAGATCATTTTAACCAATTGGTTGATCCTGTTTAGAAACTCACTCATAATGATTAGTTCATGAATTGACTGATCTAATCTAAATTACTTCAGTTGAAGCTGTTCTCGGGTTAACAGAATAGTATCAGTACAGAAATTATTTTTGGTCTGTTTGTCAACCACAGCTATTGTATGGCTTCAAAAAGACAAGGAATACAGAGCACAAGTAGTATGGATCATCTTTACAATACTTTTATGCTGCTTTTGCGTTCATTCTTTTAGCTTGAACGCTGCAGTATGCATTCATTGTAATTGCATGGAAAATATCATATCATGTTCCACATAAGAGAGAAATTTATACAGGTTTGGAACATGAGGGTGAGTAAATGGTGACAGAATTTTTATTTTTGGGTGAACAATATATTTGATGACAGTTGACCTGGATAGGCAGCTGAAAATTCCAGCACACATCACCCAGTCCATGCATAGACTGGACATCATCCTGGTCTCGGAGTCTACGAAACAGCTTCCAACTGGAGCTAACTGTGAATTGGGAGGAAACGATGGAAGAGGAGCATGAGAGAAAGAGTGACTGCTGGAGGCCTGACGCTGGAATTGATGGAAAACCAGGTGCATGCCAGAGGAGGTGGGTTGAAGAGGATTTGAAGGACATTCCCTCAGCAAGGCTTATGGAATGCTGGGAATAACTGGTGCAAGCCGGAAAAGAGCCATCAACAACAGCATGGAGGCTGCAGAGCGGGTATCAAGATGCCTATGGTTGAAAAGGTGTAACGTGTGGAGAGCCCAAAATGCCATTTGGACACAGGCCAAGGCTTGATCCACCTCAGACGGGTCGCCTGTTGAAAGACCCGAAACACTATGACGCCAGGAAACAACACTGATGATGTGTCCAAGTTTGTGCATCAGTGATGTGGTGGGGTTTGGAATCGGTAGATGTGTCCTAAAAGAAGAAGCCAGGACGTCCTTGAAAGTCCTTTGAGAGTCAATGTGTTTGACCAATAGTAAGGGAGAGACACAGACTCTGTGAGGAGGAGTGTGTGTGTGCTGAGGTGTGAATAATAAACGCTAAAAATAGACCAGGAGGTAAACCTCCCATCCGCACCTACACTCAGTGCTCTTTATTGACCCCTCAAAATATGCATCTCTTTATGCGTGTCTGCAAATGGGAAAGACAGTGATACACGCATGGGCAAGTTTGCGTACATGTAATTTGATTAGTATGCAAGCCTGAAGGTTTGAGATCTGTCTCGTTCTTGAAGCAACACACCAAAGCTGTTTTCTGATTCTTGCCCGACTATTCCGTGTCAAAGTCCGCCTCCTGTTCCACCATCCGCTTCCAGCATCACCGTCTCTTCGATTACTCCCTCTCTCAACAAGTCAGTGTGCTCTGTTTGAAAACATCCATCCATCCATCACATCTTTGGCTTATGTAGTGGTATGTTTTAAAAGTCTGATTCCTGGGTGTTAGTTTGTAGCAGATCTATAATGCAGGAGGTGGAGAGGGCTTGACCCTCTGTGTCTCCACCATCGATCAGCTGGTAGATAAAGGTGGGCCTTAAGTCACTCTACAACAGGCTTTGTCTGTTTTTACGGCTCCCTCAAGGCTGAAGCTGTATTTAGTCCAAAATCACTGCCAAATCTGCTCCTCCTTGATAAAGAGAGGCCTTACGGCAGGACGCTCAGCAAAGCAGAGCAAGGACAGAGTTACTGACATTAATTACAGTTAATGCGTGGGCAGAATGGATGAGGTGAGAGGAAATGAATATTGATTCACCATATATTTCGGCTGGGTGGGTGCCTACGAATACCATGTCTTCCTGTGCCTGTATAGCACTTTTTAATATATGTGTGTGTGTGTTATATAATAATACATTCAAAATTAGGAATTATGTAAATATCTAGTTTAATATTACTGACTCAAATTAATTATATTAGGTAAACTTAATATTATAAAAATTGGATAAAATGCAGCCTTAAAGCGATAGTTCACCCCGAAAATGAAAATTATGTAATCTATTTACTTACACTGTCATGTCGTTCCAAACCCATTATAAGACTTTCATTCATCCATCTTCAAACGCTAATCAAGATATTTTTCTTCTTTCCCTCCATTTAAAGTCCATTACATCACAACGTTTGACACGTCAAAAAGTTTATAAAAAAGATTGCAAAAGAAATATATAAGCAGTTTTAATACTGAAGGGACACAATCACTTTATACGGTGAACAGATTTAATTTAGGCTTTTATTCATATACAGCCTGAACATTGTGCCTCCAGAAGACTTATATTAAACCACTCTATTCACATGGATTACTTTTACAATGTCTTTATAAACATTTTGAAGTATCAAAGTTTTGGTGGAATGGACTTTCAATGGAGGGACAGAAAAAATCTTAATTTGGAATGACATGAGAGTGAAGAAATGATATAGATTTTCATTTTTGGATGAACTAACTTAACCGATTTTCAACCCACTTTGTATTGTTACAGTATCGGTTGTATGTAAATAAATCATGTTTACTCATTCTCCGTGTTATTCCTGGACCGAGAAACTCCGTAAAAAGACTTTTAACAGCTCCAGGGCTTTCGTGAAAACTACAGATTGCACTTCCGCGTTTTTGTATCCCCGCCCATGGGATCACTGAAAATGGTAATGCAAAGGATGGTGGCTTTTATCCCTAATGGTCTTTGTAAATAAATACCATAAGAGATTATTTTCCAAAAGATGATCTCAAAAGTAGAGTGTTGCATTTTAGCTGAACAAAAGCTCAACATTAAATACAGGTCAGACTCAGAGCTTCTGACTTGATGCCACTTAATGAGAGAACAGGCCACAGACCATTGCTATAGTATGATATGTGTGTATTACATAACCTTAATCATTCACACACTGGATGCATGTCTGTTCATCACCATAACAACCGTTAATGATTATCTAATATGACTGGGTGGGTTACTGCATAGTGAGTCTAATACACACAGATGTAGTAGTACTATATCTATCCTTGAGTTGCTGTGTAAGAGAATCTTAAAATGCTTATACCATGAGCTCAGATAGGAAAAGAGGGCTATTGATGGATGTAGGATGGTGGAGAGAGGACCCTCCTCTTTCTGACCCTAGCAAACCCTTTCACCACACATCTGACGGTCACTTGTTCTTTTACTCATTAGCTTGTAGTCAGAGTTAATTAACTGAATTAGCCATCTGGGGTCTGACACTTATAAAGAAGGACCTAAGTCAATTTTCACCAGCCCACAATGTGGGTGTGTGTCCACATTTATTTATTTTTTTCCATATTAAGCTTGTTCAATTAAAAATTCATGTTCAATCATTATGTTTCTAACAGGAGAACTGCAACAATTACATCATAAAAATTGACAGGTAAGGTAACCTAAAACGTAGTAACATCTAAATCTGATTTCCAATAAAATATATTATTTAAAAGGACTAAACAGACTACATTAGGTTACACAAAAGATGGTTAAAGATCATCAGGTCACTTTTAAAGAAGAGATATTTGACTTTTAAGAGTGAAATAATTTTAGGGAAATAATCATTACTTTTTTATTTATTTTAAAACCCTAAACCTTTTCTGATTCCAGGAGATTCTGACAGGTAAATCAGGTAAATTGTTTGTTATTCCCACAATGAAAAATACATCTGTTCACTGTATTGGACTCCACAGACTAAAGTGTATTTCATGATAAAGTGTAGATAATGTCTAAGATTTTTTTTTTATAAAATCATTGTATGCGAAAATAGAGCAACAACACTATGGATTTGTATGAAAGACGCACATGATATGTGTGAAAGTGTGTTATGTTATTCATACTACAGTATATGCATATTTCTGTTTACCAACAAATTGCCATTTAGTTAAATTACTTTACAATACAACCCCAAATTGATGGTGATGACAGATGTGTAACATCTGGGTGGGAATCGTTATATTCTTTTTCTGAAGTAAAAAGAAACATTAAACTTTCTTTTCGCGTAGATATTTAATAATACATGCGTCTGGAGGTTAAAGACCCTTATGTTTCTCCATGCACACTTCAAGCCATTTCAGCAACCTCGCTACATGAATATCGATTTCTCACAAGCTTTGCAACTATCCAACTATCCATTCCTTGCGAGACATTGCTGAGTGATAAACACAAATTAAATGTTATCTTCGTCAAGCGGCGACCCCAGAGAGCCTCTAAAAATCACATTTCAGCAGCTGTGGCGGTTGCGGCTCATTGCAGTAATGATGTGTATTATCATTTCGGTTTAGGCTACAGTGTCATAACCGCTGCTCAGCACTTCTGCGTACAATGAGAAACAGCCTATCATGCCGCCGCCAACGTGATTCTATATAAATGCGCTACAGCAACTTACAGGACGACAAGAAAATATGGGCATATAAACCTAAAAATTCAGGTCACAAATGAAATATTAACACACTGTTTGTATAGATATAGTCCACCGCCCAGCATCTCTCCATCTCCAAAAGAGCTACGGTTCGCTCATACATCCCTTCTTCTATGGCAATATCAATGTGCTCGCGCAGCAAGCCTACATTATGTATAGTTTCGCGAATAAAGCCTTAGAGAAGCGCTTCCTTTGCTTTGACCACATAACTTACTTTTCACAGAGGCGAGGATGCAGAAGAGCGTCCACAGAGCCATCATCTCAGCGAGGACGGGGAAGCATCTGCCGCGCGTGAACTGCTCTCTCCCGTGGGCGCGTGTGGTCGTGCGTATCGGAGCGTGACTTTGTCGAGGTGTATACGCGCGCGATGGTTAAATGAAAATTTCTTGCTTCTCGACGTTATTCAGTACCTGGCATCGTTACGTCAGCGGCTCTGGGTTAGTGAACGCGTAGTGTCCCCCCGCGAGCGAGAGGGAATGGTTTTATGAGCAGCCAGGTAAGGTGAAGGACTCGTCGCGGTGCGCGAGAGAAGATGTGACGAGATGTCAGAAACAGCAGCGCAGGGGAGGGGCGGGGGAGGCAGGCATACCTCAGATTCCCCTTCACTACATCCGGTTACATAGAATGTGTTTTTGTTACAGGACACTTACCATTTCCTTTACAAGGTCATTTGGTCCACCTGAGGACTCGCACTGCATTTCAGAGGGGGCTTGGCTTTTACTTTAGCCTACAGTTATAGCACATATTCGAAAATATTTTCTCCGTCTAGGAAATATGACTTCAAAAGTAATAATAAAAAAAAAAAAAAATTGAGATTACAATAATAATTTCCAAAATGGTAATCATGAAATGGTTGAGAATTGCAAGCAATCCCCGACATTTCTATTGTGCAAATGAATGCAGAGGTGCAGTCCATTATGTGAGAGCCATAAATTACTATATAAGATCTTAAGCTTTTTTTTATATATGTCTGTGATTGTGAAAAAAAAAAATTACATGTTGAATGTAATAAAAGCATGCATTATTCTTAACTTTAATAGGGGCCTATAGACTATTTTCTTCTTCCGTGTTTGATACACTCTCAAAAATGATTGGCATGGTTCCATGAAGAACCTTAAACCTTAAAAAGAACCATTGCACAAAGATGATTAAATAGTTCTTCACTCTAAGAAAAAGTGATTCTTTTAAAAACTGTTCCATGAAAGGTTCTTTGGGAACCCACAATGGTTCTTTAATGGCATCTCTGTAAGAAAAAAAAAAAATGGGAACAGTGGATGAACATACACTGTAGCCTATACATCAGTGGCACCTCTTAATATTGTTCATGATAAGCTTGGTCATTACCATTTGAGTGCTGAACAGTCCTGTTGGTCTAGATATCACGAGACTTGCTCAAAATGTGGACCTGCTGTAAGTGCACAATGCAAAATTGTTTAATTCTGTTGAAGTATAGGTCCCAAACAGTCACATCAAATGTAAACTTGAATTTATATTGTAGCTTTGATGATTATGAGCGAACAGGAACATTATAGAATGTGTGATGTTGCTCGATTTCTTTATATAATCTATTCAGAATTTGAGTAACAGTTTTGTTTTTCATGATTTTACCAATTCAGTGTGAAGTTGACCTTTTACAGGCACTTGATTTACCCGATGTATAAAGCAGTTCTCAAGTTGTATTGGATATGTAGCCTATGAAGTACTTGAAATTAATAACTGTGATATCATGGGGAATAATCATTCATTATTTTTGTTATTTTTGTTATAATTGTGCAGCACTACTACTTACCTTCAAATATCACACACACATTTTGCTCCCAACAGCTGTACAAGGCAGCATCACCCTATCCAACAGCAGGGAGTAAAGCTCGTTCTGCATGGAGACTTACGCTTCATTTGTTTTGCCCCAGGGGAGCGGGTGGCTGGGTGTGAGGTTTTCAAGGAGAAGGGTATCGTCTCTCCACCAGTCAGCATCGGTAACATCACCGTATGACTGAGTACTGTCCCCACATCACAACCACTCTTGTCTGCGTGTCAGTCACTTCTGGCCTTTCAACCAGTGGTTCTGCAGTTGTTGTGTGTCAAAACTCAGTGCTCAGCGTTCCAGAAATAACCATTGCTTCCGGGGAGATGATGGGGTCTCCAAGCTCTCCCCTTCTCCTAGTTCTCTCTCTCCGTGTCTCATGCACTCACACTGTTTATGGCTCTCCCTGTCTTCCCTTTGGCCAAAATGTCTATTTCTGCATGTTCTCTGGAGGGATCCCTATAGATGACCTTGGCTTTACATCCCTAGTGGGAGGAGAAAGGAAGGAATGATGTGAAAACATTACAAGAAAGGGGATGAGAAGAGAGAATGGATTAATCGAGAGAAAGAGAAGAAAGAGAGAGCAGGGAGGTGGAATTAATGTGCAGGAAAGCAAAAGCTTGGTCACTGGTGACTCACTGGTTGACTGTTACGTAGGTATTCATATCCTATTCACACCATAGTGCACTGCTATGCTCTTTATGAGCAGTGAGTCATACAGAGATGAGGATACCTCAAGCTTTATATGATGGCTTCCATATCCTGACTTACTACAGAGTCTGTGTGAAGAAGTGTGGGGAAAACATTGTAAATGGAGAGATGAAAGGAAGCAAATGTAGAAAAGACATGCACATCATCTAAACAACAACAACAAAAACAATATATATGTGTGTGTGTGTATGTGTATGTACACATATACTCACACAATATGCAATGTTATATAATATTGTTAGATGATTCAGATGTTTATATATGTTTATATGTTATATGGATTATTGTATTTTAATTCAAATAAAACAATACAGTACTACACTACCAATGAATCGTCTACAATATATCTACTTCTATATATATATTGTAGATTCATATTGTTAAATGCTTCACATGTTTAGAGAAGATTATGGCTTCTTTTTTTTTGGAAGAAAAACAGTTTTTAATCATCTTTCTCTATTGAATCAGTTTTTTTCAACCTCCCTTTCACATCACCTTGTTCATCACCTCCAACTACAATCTTTCTGTTATTTTTGTTCTTTTCTTAAACTTCCGCCTCTCCTCCATGTCTTCCTCTATGGTTTCCCTCACAGCCTCCACTCCTTCCCTCAGTTGTTCACAGTCTTTCCTTCTGATGTCATATGTGCACCTTTGTTCTCTCTCTCTCTCTCTCTCTCTCTCTCTCTCTCTCTCTCTCTCTCTCTCTCTCACACACACACACACACACACACACACACACACACACACACACACACACACACACACACACACACACACACACACACACACACACACACACACACACACACACACACACACACACACACACACACACACACACATTTGTATACTCTCTGCCTCCCTCTCTCTATCTCTGCAGAGCTGAGCTGACAGGGAAACTTCCGTGCTGCAAGTGCTCGGATTCTCTTCTTGAATTATTCACATACTGGGACCCCCCCGAGTGCTTATCTCACCCCTCCCTCCCCCTTACCCCACCCTCTCTCCTTCCTTCTCTGACTCCTGCCATTTGCTGCTGGCATGCTTTTTCTAACTTTTTGTGGTTTTGACACACTGACTGACTTCAGCTGCTGTGAAAAATGCTATTTTGCCACGACTATTTTTTTTTTCTAACAGTTCTGAATGCAATGTGAAGGAATAATGATAGGGAATTCTGTGGTCTCAGTCAGCTATTAGGAAATGAAAAACAAAATACATTTTCTTTGGGAAAAGAGGTGAGCGAGAATGAAAAAAATCCACACACACAAACACAATATATAATGCTCAGTTAGAGCTATAAATATGAAGCTTGAAATAGCAAGAAATGAGGTTGAAAGAAAGTAAAGCATTATGGGTAGCTTTCAGAGCAGATGAGTGTACATTTATAATTATTATGGATGTATTATGGATAATTAAATGCTTTCCTCAAAACCGACTTCATACAATGCATTCAAGGTTTATATTTTAGTTAGGCTTCATGATCCCTGGGAATTGGCATTGCTAGCGCCATGCTCTGCCAGTTGAGCAATTAAAAAATATCCAATTTCTTATTTGTTTATGCATTACTCTTATTATTTAATTATATATATATATATATATACATATATTGCTGTATATATTATTTATTATTTATGTGGTTTTTCCCTTGAATTTTGAGAGCAAGAGTGTAAATTGTTAATGATTCTTAGTGATTGTCCTGATGATGTACTCTAGCAGACAAAAGTTTGTTAGATTTTTCTTTAAATGTTCTTGAAAGAAGTCTCTTACACTAAACAAGACTGCATTAATCTAGTTAAAAAAGGCAGTAAAAATAGTAATATTGTGAAAAATTTCTGATTATTATCAGTAGATAACAGTTGTGCGCCTTTAAATTTTTGTGGAAAGTGTGATAGGCCTACTTTTTTTTCAAGATTATTTGATGAATGGAAAAAAATTCTAATAGATTTTTTTAACATTATAAAATAATAATGTCAATTTTGATCAATTTAAAGAATTTAGGAAAAGAAATTAATGTTTTTGGGGCCCAATGAAATTAACTGTTTGGGGCCCATTGAAGTCCATTATATGGAGAAAAATCCTGGAATGTTTTCATCAAAAACCTTCATTTCTTTTCGACTGAAGAAAGAAAGACATCTTGGATGACATGGGGGTGAGTATATTATCAGCAAAAGTTTTTTTTAAAGTGAACTAATCCTTTAATGTTTCTTTGCTAAATAAAAGTATTAATTTCTTTAAAAAACGTACTAAAACATATACTTCTTATGGCTTTAGCGCAGTATATCTGTTGTGGTCCTGATATGTTGCATTTTTGCAGGAACCTTTGTGTGTGAATGTGAAAGAGACTTAACAAATTCAGCATTACCTGCTTTATTTCAGGCTTGGCACAGTCTTACATTGTACAAAGGCAAAATCTTAAGAGAATGTGTGTTTTTTCCCCTCTCTCTCATTTCTCTCATCTAGGTTAAAGCAATAGTTCACCCAAAAATGAAAATTCTGTCATCGTTTACTCACCCTTATGATGTTCCAAACCTGTATGAATTTCTTTCTTCTGCTGAACACAAAAGAAGATATTTAGAAGAATGTCAGTAACCAAACATTTGACGGCACCCATTGACTTCAATAGTTGTACTTTTTTTTTTCTACTATGGAAGTCAGTGGGTGATGTCAACAGTCTGGTTACCAACATTCTTTAAAATATGTTCTTTTGTTTTCAGCAGAAGAAAGAAACTCATACAGGTTTGGAACAACTTGAGGGTGAGTAAGTATAATGACAGCATTTTGGGGTTAACTATCCATTTAAAAAAATAATTACTTCAAAATCAAATTTAGTATCCTTAAGGATTAAAATGGAACCTTTTACCTTTAAACAAAAAGACACATATTTAAACGTAACTTCCCACCACCAAGAGACCAATGTCACATTCGGTACACCATGAATCCAAGCATGACTGCGTGGTCAGTATAGCTAAATCCGTTCAACATCCCACTATTCCCAAACGCAACCAATCAATAATAGTTTTACCAATGACAGACAAGAACATTGGCCAATCAACGGTAATGACTCATTTATCTGATGAACGAGCCAGCTGTATTGATCCGAGCTAACGATCTAACCTCAGCTATCCAGGAACTGCCAATGTGGGGTGAAATGTTTTTTCTCAGAGGATACAATAATATGAGGATTCAACAATTAATTCTAAACAAAATCTATACTACGGATCCTAAAAATATTAACTCTGCCAATTCTGGCCACTTAAATGCACATTCGTTCTAGCAGGGAGTAAAATTTGTGTCTCACCATTCACCAGGGAAAGTAACAAAATTGGCATCAATTGCATGAGTGATTTGCAGTTTGGATCAGCTGCCAGCAGGGGGAGTTTAGGAGCGCGTTACTCATTCAAGCACATAATTAGATCAGTAGCATAATTGTAAGTGAACTTATGGGGCTGAAGTCCCAGTACTGAAACAAGTGTTGAGGAAATAGCAAAACAAAAGTCAACAACAGATACACATTACTGTGGCGTTTAAACCACAGGTTTTGTGAAACATATTTCCCCCCTTGGTCTCTCTGGAGGGTTAGGCCTGGTTTCAAAGGGGGTGAAAACTCAAATATGAAGAAGTCCCACTTGTTCAATTACTCATTTCCATGTGCACATATACATACAGTACATACAGTAAGAAAAAGAGAAAAACTGTGCTTTGCTGGCATGTGATTGGCAGGCACCACGGTATTACATTCATGTCTTTGCACCAGAGAACGCTGTGTATATGTATACGTTTAGCATGTGTGTGTGTGTTCAGTGTGTTCGTGGTATGGGGTGCTGTAGCGTCATGTGTTCTGCCCCGGTGAAAGGTAGGCGCTGGGTACAGTAGTGGTGCACCACTTCTGGGATGCTTGGGAACACACAGCTGCTCTTTTCCAGTGTGTAGCCGCATTCTTTAGTCTGCGCTACGATGATGTGCACACATCCTTGACTTGTCCTGTAGAGAGAGGGAAATAAGGATCTTATATCATCTACATCAGCTTTTCAGGACTGCCAACTCATTTCTTGTTCTCTTGATATCAGACATACACAAGTACGCACTTACTTAAGGGCGATGGAGTACTTGCTGGTAGCTGATTCGCTGTCTCGCACCAGGAAACTGGCTTCCCTACAGTGCTGCAGCTGAGCCTCTGCCTCCTGCCGACTCACACTGCCATGATACCAGCTGAAGAGAGAGAGAGAGAGAGAGAGAGAGAGAGAGAGAGAGAGAGAGAGAGAGAGAGAGAGAGAGAGAGAGAGAGAGAAGGAAAGGGGAGGATATTCTTATTTATACATTGCATGATTATATAATATGAATACTTTGAAAACAGATTAGATAAAGTATAGAATATATAAGAAGAAAATTAGGAGGGATTGAGAAAGATGGACAGACAACTGTACAAATGGATAGATCTGCCAAATCATTTTTGTACATTCAATTTAAGTCAATGGGGTCCAGTTTTGTTGTAGCCTGGCAAGCCAGACCTACATCAAGATGTTTGGTCTGGCAACTCACCATAGACACGGCTCAATCCGAGGGGCGGGATAAACGGCTGTCTTTCAAATTCACTCTGCACTCTGAATAGGACAACGCTTCAACCAACAAGAGCGTTTTCCCAACAGCGGAGCTAACGTTAGTTGATAGATTTAACTTTTGAATCTGGCCGGCAAAACTACGAACACATCTTCCTTTTTTAAGAATGACTTCAGTGCCGTTCTTTGCTCTTTCTCAAAGAAGAACTTAACTCCAAGTCCTCCAGAGTCGCGGCCAAAGCCGATTCGAAAGACTGTTCTCCAGCAGCAGCTCTTCTTTGTTTTCAAGTAACACTTAGCAGGGAACCGTCGCAACTCTGTCGTCATATGTTAAGCCCGCCCCGCCTACTCTATACACGACGTGATTGGCCTAACCCAATTTAGGTTTTTCCAGCACGAAAGTCAATGGAGAGTTGCTAGACTACCCTGGCTGCAAAATACATTTTGCTGCCGCTAGGGTGCGTCTAGATTTCTAGGCTAGTTTTGTTATGATTCCCACTGACTTTCACGGAATGGACAAAAATATGTTTCAGAATATTTCCTTTTATATTTCACAGAAAAAGAAAGTCAAACATGTTTAAAATGACATGGGGATGAATATATGATTTTTCATTTTTGGATATGGGAGGCTGTGCTTTATTATATATTATAAATAAACAACAATAAAAATAAATAAATAAAATGTAATATAATATAATAATAAAACAATAAAACATATAAAATAAATAAATTAGAGTAAATATTAATAAACTTGTATACTTACTGATATTTGTTTAATAAAACATTTTAAATAGTTTTTTTATTAAGTGCACAGATTTTCATTACAACATAAATATAATAAATATAAAAACATATATAAAATATTAAAAATATAATACTACATTAAAAAAAAACATTAAAAGGATAGTTCACCCAAAAATGAAAGTTCTGTCATCATTTATGCACTCTTATGTTGTTCCAAACCTGTATGAGTTTCTTTCTTCTGCTGAACACAAAAGAAGATATTTTAAAGCATGCTAGTTGATGGTAGCCACTGACTTCCATGTTTTTTTCCATGGGAATAAAATACTATGGAAGTCAATGGGGTCCATCAACTGTCTGGTTACCAACATTCTTTAAAATATCTTCTTTTGTGTTCAGCAGAAGAGAGAAACTCATACAGGTTTGGAACAACATAACCTTGCATAAATGTACCTTGCATAAATGAACCTTGCACAACATAACCTTGCATAAATGAGTGCATAAATGATGACAGAATTTTCAGTGTTATTTTTGAAGATTATTCTCTGACATGCAAACTAATATTAAGTTGGCCTCTATTATAATTGCTGATATACACAGTAGCTAGGTGATCAGGTGTTTCACGTCATAACTGTTCATATATTGCATCTTTTAGCACATACATTCCCACTACTAGTTTAATCTCACCATTTCATTCTTGAGTTTTTAAGCTTCAGGTAATCTGCTTAAAATAAACACATTCACACATTAGCAGTAGTGTCCAAAACATGTTTTTCATACACAAACACACACACCTCTGTTTCTCCAAAGGCAGGGTGGGATCAACTATTGGTGTCTCGCTGTCTGGGGTGATGCTGGGAGACGATGGGGAAGTCGGGGAGGGGGGATTCGGTCGAAGAGATTTGGGGGTCCAGCTCTTATGTCTCAGGGTCTGCTGTTTTACTGTAGGAGAACCTGATTCTTCCTTCGACATGCGCTCCACTCCATCAAACTGAGCTGTACACAGAATTAATCATATTAATTGCCACAAATTTTATGATGGCATCTGGCAATAATGACCTCCCCTGTTATCCTAAATGTTTGGAACAACTGCTGCACCCCAATATCATTCAAACTAAATTACTTTTAAATATTTTTTTTCATCACTGTGTTTATGTAATGGCAATGCTAAATAAAGAAGATGCTACTAATATGAAAGTGAGGGATGGTACCTGACAGTGCTCTAACAATCTGCTCCTTCTTCCACTCCCAGGGCAGCTCATACTCTGCCAGTGGTCTGGAGTCGGACTCAGGTCGGGTCAAGGGAATTCCCTCCAGAACCTCTTCATATGGGACATCATAGATCTGAGGGGGTCCAGACCCCTCACTCTCTCCTCCATTCAACACTACACACACTTTCAGCAGGTCCTTCGAGCCTCGCCGGCGAATCTCTAGATAAGGGCACAAATTTGTATTTCACAATTGTTTCCACAAAAGAATTTATTGGATAAGAACAATATTTAGGAAGTTATTTATAGTACATTGCCCAATAAAACTAGCTATTTTTAGGCTAGAATTATGGTACAGTCACATTAATGCTTCCAGCTCTTACAGAAGCCACCTTCAAACCAAGCAGTTTTCTGCTGGTAAACATGGCAAATTTGAGAAGGAAATCTTGATGGATTCCCAACAAAATGACTCGATTTCGCCCACAAGCATTCGCAGAACAACAGTAAATGTAACCATACCTTTAGTCTCAAATTTATCAAGCTTCCACATATTCTCATATTTACAAACTGTTGAAATTAATATAGCAGATACGGTTATGGAATTTGCATCTGTGTGCAGGTGACCACTGCCCACTTTCTCCAAATGTATTATTGAGAAAGTGGGAATCCCACAAGAAAGGGACGACCTTATTTGTCCCTAGAAATCAATATACTGTATGCATATTCAGATGCTTCATTTACAAATAGTCTGTGTGCTAAGGTTGTAGAATAAGCTGTCGACTTTTTCTCAATCTATTGCCTTTTTATAAACTTTTTTGCTAAATATTGCAATAATTATTTAAAGTAATAACTTCAAAGTAGTTACACATGTAATGTAATATAATTAATAACAATATTAGTAATGGCACTATTGTCAGTCACTTTATACACCAAGTGAATGTTTTTCTACACTTTCCTAACAAATAACCATAAAACTGTTGAAAGAGCATCTAGAAGTTTAGTCTATGAAGACATTATTTGTTTTGAGATCACTTTAAATGTGTGTGAAACCACAGGAAATTATGATCAAGTCAAAGTTGAATCTGTACCAACAAATAGCACGTCAAGTCATAAGTCTGTTCTCTCTGCAGCAAACTAAATTATGCGGTAACAGGTTTGCTTCTTTAAAAGATTATACTTTATGGGAGCAACAGGCAGCAGAACCAAAAACAGGGTTCAGTATTCGAAAGATAATTATGATGATGCGCTTACGATTGAAGTGCATGAGGCCGATATAAAAGCAGAAATGTGCAGCTAAACATTTTATGAGAGAACTTACACTATTTTTCTGTTAAAGCAGTAAAGTCTTTCTTTATACACAGTCTGCTTTACCGCCCATGAGTTTTTGTAATCATTTGCCTTTTGTATTAGCTAACTATATGGTTCTAAGTTTAGATTTTACAGTTAGACTGAAAATTAAAGTAAAATTTAACTTTTGAATAATTCAGATAAAAAAAAGCGTATTACACAACACAATACATATCTGATAAAACATAGAAACCCATCTCGTATATGCCTTTTTAAACTGTGAAGAAAAGAAAAAAAAACTGATAAAATACAGCATTTCCTATCATTCTCATATATAACTGTATCATACAGCATTTTCAGTTAGTCTAAATGAATTTCTCTAAATGTGTCTACCTGTGCATCTATTCATTCCTTAAGATTTAAAGTTCAACAAACATCAACAAAACTATGCCTGAAGCTCCATCGTTCTTCCCTCTCTCTGTTTCTCTCTCTGTTTCTTTGCTGTCACTTTGTGTCTGGCCTATTGTGTGAGAAAACAATGGTCATACCAGGGAAAAGTCAGACCGAGTCTATGATTGGCTGGCTTAGCAGGCCACTTCCTGAGTTCTGGGAAGTGATTGGGGGGAGAGGGGAGTGTTGAGGGGGTCTTTCTCACATAGCCAGGCATACTGGGGGGACGGCAGGGGTCAACTTCCTGTCCATAGAATGGGGCAAAGGAAACACAGACAGGAAACAGGAAGCAGAAAGAGGAAACTGCACCCATTGTCCCAGCACAACACTGTCACCGTGGAAACCACCAACGAGGGGAGAGAGAGGGAGCTATGATTTTTCATACTCTTAAAATCCCTGAAAATCTGCTTATTACACTGACAAAACATTTAAGATGAATAAATGATTAAAAGAAGGAGAAATAAAGGAGAGAAGAGGTAAATAAATGAGTGATGTACCTGTAATAATGAGCTGGGCATCATAAGGTTCCATGTAGCCATCATTCTCTCCTTCTCTTTCAGCCTCTCTCTGTTCCCTTGTTTTCTCTGCATCAAATGGGTCAGCATAATCCTCCAGGATGATCTATTAAGAGTGAGAAGAAAAGAAGAATAGAAAGCGATATCAGTGATTTGTGTTAAGGACTATAATAGAAGCCAGTTAACAGGGAACGGTCTCAAAACCTTTTTTCATAACTTAATGGGAATGTTAGCAAAACATTCTTAGAATATATTTTTGTTAGCTAGGAAGAAACACCTTCATTAGGTAAGGAATGAAGAATATTCTGTTCAATAAAAGTTAACAATTTGTGGCATAGACTAGATATCACAAGAGAATTTCCTTTTTGGACGATTTAAAAGCAGAAATGTGAAGCTTAAAATATATAGAAGTACTTTAATTTATTCTGCTAAAACTTGTGCTTTATTTGAGCAGCAAAGTTGTTTTCTTAATTTTTATGATCATTTTAGTGTTTAGGTGTTACATTGGCATGGTAATGAACTTGTAAAATTGGATACAACTAAACAGAACAGGTTAGTAAGAGTTTTTTTCTCACTAAAATTATGTTAACATGCTTATTGTTTGGTTATGATATTTAAACGGTGAGTTTTTTTTTTTTTTACCTTTTAAGAACTTGCCCCATTCCCTTTCATTATATGTTTTCTTTTTAAGAAAAGAAGGAATATTTTTTTCTGATAATCAACATTATGCCACAAGGGCTATCGATTGGGCTTAACTTGTACTGAACCTGGAAAAGTCCTTTAATAATATGATGCCAACATATTCTGCAATGATCTACTTCAGAAATAGTGCAAACCAGCTAAAAAGGGCATTTAGTCAAAACCTGGAGTTAAATTACATCTTATTATTGGGTGGAATTCTTAGTTCCATCTTGTAGTTAAAGAATCAGTATTTCTTCATTAGCTGAAAAGCTTAAAGGGTTAGTTCACCCAAAAATGAAAATGCTGTCATTAATTACTCACCCTCACATTGTTCCAAACCCATAAGTCTTTTGTTCATCTTCAAAACACAAATGAATTGATGAAATCTGATTGATGAAATCAAACTCAGATTGATGAAATCTGAGAGCTTTTTGTTCCTCCATTGACAGCTACACAACTTCCACTTTGACGCTTCAAAAAGTTTGAGAGTTTGTGAATTGAACCAATGAGGTTAGTTCTTGCGCGTCAAGCAGGTTTGGTTGTGTTTCTGTTTCTGTTCGCTGATCAATGTTTATATGCGAATAAAAGCCAAAATTCAATCTGTCAATCATATAAAGTGATCAAGTCTCTTCAGAAAATGTGGACTAAACTGCTCAATTCATTTGGATTAGTTTTACAATCTCTTTATGAACTTTTTGAAGCATCAAAGTGGTAGTTGTAGCTGTCAATGGAGGGACAGAAATCTCTTGGATTTCATTAAAAATATTTTCATTCGCGTTCCGGAGAAGAACAAAAGTCTTACGGGTTTGGAACAACATGAGGGTGAGTTATTAATTACAGAGTTTTCATTTTAGGGTGAACTAACCTTTTAATCTTATTCTCCGGCCCATCTTTTCCCATTCTTTCTCTGATTCTCCCTCTGGACGTGGGTGTGTGTGTGTGTGTGATCTCATGAGATTCTGATTTCTGTGCTATTATGTTCAAAGTGTAGCTGGAGGGGATGTCCGTAAATGGGATAGGATACAGCCTATGTATCAGGTGACATAATTCTTCAAACACTGCCTTCGCCAGGGACTAGAAGAATGGGATAGAGCCATTGTGTTATGTACGCATTGTATTCTTTGCGTATTTGTGAGCAAGGGTGTGTGTGTATGTGAGCACAAAAGTGTGTTTCCCACAATGACAGTGAAGAGTGTGTGCATGGCTAGGAAAAGAGACAGGAAGAGAAGCAAGGAAAGGGCTCTCATTGTGTTTGTTGCTTTTCAGCTCCACTGTGTCTGCTTATAATAAAGCAGTTCAATGAAAAGAGAATATAGGAAGAAAAAGAGAGATGTGAGGAGGGAGAAAAGAAAGATATGAAAGAGAGAAGAAGGGGCTGAGGGAGGGGAAAAGAAGATATTGCTTAAACAAAGAGCTGGAAGAGAGATACTGATCTCAATTTTCAAAACAAAGACGTTTGTTTGGTTCTCACAGTCAACAGGGTGATTGAAATTGGAGTATGTCATGTATTAAAAAGAACTCCTGAAAAAAGCATCCGTCTCTGAGGCCTGCTTTATCACTCAGATCAGGGATATTCTTTCTTTATCCCAGCTGGAAAAACCCACCCTAAACAAGCCTGATGCTGGTCTCAGTTGGTTTGAGCAGGTCTTAAGTTATTTCAGCTGATATTTTCAGAAAGTATAGCAGAACAGTGCCCAAAACCCCACTAAAACCACCTAAGACCAACAAAAAACCCAGCTTAAGGGGTTAGTTTTCCCCCAAAATTAATTTACTACATAAACAGTTGTCACCTACAAATCTGTTTAGAAAATACATGATGTAATAATAATTATTAATATATTATTATTATTTATTGTTAGTTTACATTGTAGTGTTGGCTCATTCTCAAACTTACCGTTTCTGTTCTGATTGGTGACTTGGCCCTCTCGCTGTCCGGGGATGATCCTCCTGCACTGGATTTTGGATCATTAACCTTGATCATTCTGCTCATGTACGCGTCAGCCAGACTGGTGGTCCGCAGGGTGCGATGGTCTTCAAACCCTTCCATTTTTGTGGTTTTCTTACTTTTCCCAGGGATCAGAATTTCCCATATCTTCCCGTCTTTCATCGAGCCGGTGCTGGAGTGGTTTCTTCCCAGCTCGATGGCCGAATTTTTACGATTTCTCCCGTGGAGCAGCGAACCCACACCACCACCACCACCACCACCTCCACTGCCACCGTTTTCCGCTCCAGAATTTTTACGCAGACTCCCCTTCGAACCAGTACCAACGGTCAGAACCGGTTTGGGACGGGACTGGGTTCCCGATTCCGAAGCAGAACGGATCCGATCGGATCCAGTCTTCAAACTAGTTGGGAAATCTTTAAACCACTTCGCCATGACGAATACAGGTGTCTGCGCTACTCTCCATACACACGCGCAACTCCTTTAGAAAACCAATCAGCTTCTAAAATATCACTCACTATGGCCCCTATAATGGATTTTTTTTTTTTTTTTGCCTTAATCAACAACACTTTAACGTGCAGTTCAATTGACACAAGGTTGTTGTTATTTTAAACAAGCACTTTTTAATTTATTGAATTTTGAAAATCTGTCAAATTGATTTAGGGAAAGGTTCCGAATATTAAATCCCTTTTACTAATCTTGATCACAGAATTTATCCCATTCGTATTTCTTTTCAGGAAACTTCTTACACTCTCAGTTACGATTCTTCACATTGGAGAATAATGTATTGTTTTTGTTTGCTCCCAATTATTCCCGCAAGATAAAGAGGAGTCTCTGAAGGGCATAAACGCGGAAAAATTTAAAGTTTTTCTTAGCTCTCGATGAAGATCCCATTCCCGGTATATCCACTCCAAGCGACAGTCTAAATGAAGTGAAGGGGATGTAGGCTACGTGCGCTTGTGCTGACGCTGTGGGTGGGGGTGGTTGCAGCTACTGTTCCCATAAAGGAGAACTTTTCATTTGCTGGGCGCTGCCCACCTGTGGACGCAAACCTTCTGCTCAGTGATCCTCTGGTGCACAGCAAATAGATGATCGGTTTTATTTAACGTTCCCATTTATTTGCCCAAGGGGTCTAGTTGTCACACTCTTTACTCCAGTGAATAGGTCTATTTCTCAAAAGTATTTTTTTGAACGGAAAACAAACAAACAAACAAACAAACAAACAAACAAACAAACAAACAAACAAACAAACAAACAAACAAACAAACAAACAAACAAAAAACGATTTATTTTTAATTAAAACTCGTTAACATTTGCCACTACATAGCCTAGGCTACACATCACTGAACACGTTGAGCTAATCTATTCACTATAATCTTCGCAATGTGGACTAGGCTTTTCAATTTTTTTATTTTTATGTCAATGAAATGATTGTAGGATACTAGGCTCTACTTTAATTCGATAATGTTTTTTTTCTTGATATATTCTTATTTTATATGATTTATGGTAACTAAATTAGGCTATAGGTATGCAGTAGCCTAATTATAATTCATTTATTCACTTTTTGAGCATGAACCTTTTTGAGCATGAACCTGAAAAAGCTGAACCTTTCATAACTCTTGAATGCTTTGGAGAACAGACTTAAAGTTTGGTCTCTTTTTAAATAGGCTATGACACTTGTCAGATTATTGAGGAAGTAAAAAAAAAGTTTTACTTTCAAGTTGGTGTTAAAAAAAGTTGTTGTTTTTAAAAAAAAGTGAACTTGAAAAAAGTTATAAAATGTTACATGTATTGTTATGAAAAATGCACAAAAAAACAATATACATTTTTTATATTAAATATATTTTCAAAAACACGTTTTAATCTAAAACTGTGAGAAAATCAAAGCCATAAATCTAAACAAGCCGTGTTCCAAATTCGTGGTTGATATCTCAAAAAATGAGCTTTCAGTTAGAATTTGTTTGTGCACAGTAGGCTACCAAACGTTTCCATAAAATTCGTCTCCCATTCATTTCCACTGCTTATTTTTGACCGCGGACAATACAAGTGTGATTTAAAAAAAAAAAAAAAAAAAAAAAGCCGTGGTGTGTGTGTTCACATAGCAAGTGAAAAAAACTTTTTCAAGTTTCGTACCATTCCGATAAAGTAAACATTTCTAAAAAACAAAACATTTTTTTCGGTCAAAAATGACCACCACCGCTCTTGGTTGGTCGTAACCCCAGTGACGGGTAGGTTTAGGGGCGGGGTTGGGGTAGGTCATCACATGTGGTCCGGATAACCGTATAGTACCTGAGTGGTAACCGAATGCCACCAGAGGGTTAATTTAAACGGTAGCCTAAAGCAAATATGAAACAAATAAATTATGGCAGCAAAAAAAAAAAAAAAAAAAAAAAGGTAACATACAAATCCTATATCTATTTGATGTTCTTAATTTAAAAAAGCGCTAATAACCAGGCAAGCTCCAGACAAGCTCCACATTTTTATGTGCAAGACACTACCACTACCACAGTGGGGCAGCAGATTACGCCGGGTAACTGGCCCAAGTCACTTGTAGGGGCAGACACTTGGGCCACTTAAAGTCATTTATACTGCCTCCATCTAGTGGCTAATTAATAAAACATGCTAAATTAATTGATATGTAAACATGAATTATAGTATATTATAGCCTATTAATTTAAGTAAATAGACCTAATGTCTGTTTGAAAAATATTTCTGAAATTTCATAATGTTAAAATTGTTCTTAGAGTTTCATGCTTGCCTACTTGCCTGCTTATACAAACAATTTACATGTTTCTGGAAGTAAAACTACTCAACATTTAAATAGTGGAAGTTGAGCTGTGATCACACAATACTGTCTCTGCCCACATGGGACTACTGGCTGTTAACAAAGTGAAGAGTAACATCATCATTATCAAGTGTGTTTATTAACACTGTCAGTCAGCCCAGCTCATCGTGGAATGTCTTGCAGAATTTATTGAAAAGCACCTGGACCTGTTTTTCCAGTTATTGAAAACGACAGAGAAAAAAAAAAAAAAAAAAAAAAAAAAGGAAAAGGAAATCCAGATGCTATAAATTCTAGCCAGACAGCACACAAAGGGACATTTACTCCCATCGGTGGACCAACTAAATTTACATTTAATCATTTAGCAGACGCTTTTATCCAAAGCGACTTACAAATTAGGAGAGCAGGAGAGCAAATGTTGCAACAATATACAAGTGCTTCCTGTGAGTGTGACTAGTGTCTTCTTGCACAGACACAGTACACGTAGCAACTTTTTTTCTTTCTTTTTTTTATGAATATAACTAGCATAACAACTGTACTCATATTGCACTATTTTGGCTTTGTTTTCAATATGATTGCACTAGTCAGAGTTTAGGTTGGCTATGAGCTGCTACTTTGCGCAATTCCAAACGGCGATAAAATTCTGATTTTATATATTTTATTTACAAAAACAGACCTTTTTATAATACATACAAACTGGTCTTCACTGTTGATTATTATTTTTAAGATTTTATTTATATTTTATACGAGGTGCACGCACTGTAGTAAAAAACCCTGTCAACAATTTACATGCATATGGAATTACAAAACAGGCAATTACATGAGCTATAAGCTTGCCGTAAAACACTGAGCCAATTTTGTGACAAAACTGAACTTTCATTGTGTCTCTAAATCATAACTCGAATTTATTTTTCACGGCTCCACAGACAAACATGTTCCAGATTTTATTGTGATTGACATACAACCTAACCAATAATCGAAGCCGAAATGGTTTCACGCGTTCCACCCACGAGGCCACTATCAGCCAATGAGATTATCCCTCACTCGCAAAGTGGGCGAGGCAAGTGGTATCGGTCTGAAAGGTAACAGGTTGTGTTTAGCCAATGTTTTCCCTTGGGATTATTAGTTAGAGCTGTCACATTCAAAGAAACGTACTTTACTGTTACACTATCAGTTCTCATGAAAAAGCACAGCAGGAAGTAACAGAGGAACATTAGGCAGAGTGAAATTTAAACTTTGCCGTAATATCAGGTAGGTTAAATGTTATTTTTGTTCGCTATCACCGCTAAACCTGTTAGCCCGTGACTAGAAATTGATGCTTGCTAAACTTGTTTGTGGCGCCCCAGATGCTCCAACGAATTCTCGAGCTGAACTTTCTCCTTTAGGAATGACACACTTGTCTCGCTCGCATACTGTTCAGCTTAGTTGTGTTTTTGTCCTGTTTCGTGTTCTTCTCAAGTTTACTTCTCTGAAGATGGATTAATGTCTGTCCAAAGGATTATTGTCGAGCCCGCGTATTTACAAAAGCTTCTTCAACTGGTTTACGCTGAAAATGAGCGCTTCGCCTCGAGAGACTCAATAACCCATTGAGTTTCGCAGCAAGCGCAGGTGCATCGCCAGGTGAACACCTGCGCTTCTCGCTTTGGGAGCAAATCATTGAGAGAAAGTATTGACGTGGCAAACAATCCTGTTTTAACAGTGTTGTGATTGTTTACCTCACCACAGCCCACGAAAGCCCGCTAAACACTCAAAGCCTTGTGTTTGAAATAGCCCAATTTGTATTCAAATGAATAACGAGTCAGTGTCAAACTTGCCGTGAGCGATCAGGTTAACGTTACTCTGTCAACGTTAGGCTGTCAAACGTGTGCTGTTCAAAAAGACTTAAAAGAACAACCAACTTTTTAGTTATTTAAAGCTTTGCTCTCGTTTATATTTGATTCATAGTTCTTAGTATTTTGGTAGTTCCGTGATGTTATGTTATCCATTCAGACGCCAGGACGTTTCGAGATTTGAAACCAGTGACTCAGTGCAGAGGAATTGTATAGGCCCAGATGAGCAGTGTGGACACAAACTCTTTACTGTACATACTACTCATTTTCAGTCATTTACATTAGTAATTTACTGCGTGTTTTGTTATAAGGCTCAAATATAAATGTGGTACTTTTTATCTAATAGCCTACATAGAACTTGAGCTTCACTATTATTATTATTAAAATGATTATACTAATGATTAAACTTTTAAAGTTGGGATAAAATAAGATTTCATGTGTAAATCAAATGAAAATTCATTTTCCAAATGGATGTTATTGATCTTATTGTGAATTCATCTGTACTTATTTTTATAATTAGATTCTTAAGCTCACATTCAGCCAATCTGCCTACGTCCAATGGACAACTTCCATACTTTTTTCTTTTTCAATAATTAATTTAACACACTATGTCACAATATGGAAGAAAAGATCAGTTGCTATCATTTTTCATCATGATTTTAAATAAAAAACATTCAGTTCTGTGGGTGAGAAAACTCGCCAAAAAGCTTCCCTCCAATGAGACACATGAGCTTTTGATTTTCATGAGTTTTAATAATTCTGGCTGCAATTCTGGAGTAATTACCTCAAGAAAGACCTAACGGCACATTTTATTATTATGAAATCCAATTAAGTAGTATTATGTTTTATAGGTTTAACAAAGATAAATCTTTCCAAGCAAGCACCCCTTTCCAACCTGCTAAAGTACACTCAGCAGTGGATGTTTCCTGGTTGGGAATCATTGGCATTACATTAAAAGCTTGCTTTTCATTTGAATCATTGTTTGCACATATTTAGACCATAAAACCAAAACGTTTTGTTCCTGCACCCCCCCATATCACACTGTCATCTTGGTTATTGACCTATGACTACATTGTGCTGAGCCATGGACAAACATAACACTATTACATCTCTATCACTGAGACGCTAATCTAGTGTGATTCACAGCTGAGAGTCATAACTTGCTTTTATTTTTCCAAGCTGAAAAACCTGGAGTCATGAGCACATGCTGGTATTAGATAAGATTTCATTTTATATTGTGTGAGTTTCTTGTCATATGATTTGTGTTTGGCAACACTGGAGCCAGTCATGCCTGTGAGATCCAATAGACGGACAGAAGAAGAACTTCTTGTTTGTCTGTCTTTGAAACGAGAATAGTGACTGAAGTGTAGGAAGGGAGGGGGGAAGAAAGGAAAAGAAAGATTTAGAGGGAGTTTGGCAGGAGACAAAGAATGCAAAGGGGAGTCGAGCACTAATGGAGGGATACCAGACTCTTTAAAATGAGATGAAAGCTTACGATAGGCTACACTTTCTCAGATGCATTCTCATAGCAACTCGACTCTTTAATTCAGACTTATCTAGATGAACTCTATATCTCACCTCTCAAGGTAAATCAATCTTGGTTGTGTTTCTCAGTAGAATGGTTGTCATACTTTTAATATACGCCACCTCAAAAGTGTTTCTACCTGAAGTATGCTTAAAGATGTTAGTGTTAAAAACCTAAAGGACTCTGGGAATGCTAAGCATGCTTGTTTTTTCTACCTCCTACGTTAATTGAAGTTTGACCTGACAGAAGGTGACTGAAGTCATATTTCATATTGATATGAAGTCTGATGCTGCAATGCATGTCTGATGAAAAATGTAACGCATGACTCTGATACACTGATTGTAGATGCGTTTACTTTGGTTTGCATTGGTTTGTGATAGTCAACATAGATAATACAAACCATAGTGACTGCGCAGATGTCTCCTGAGTCCTACTGCCTCAGTTCCCTCCTAATTCAATTAGACGTTCCACATCTGAGAGTCTCGATTCAATTTAAGATCCAAGAATTCAATTTAATGGGAGAACAAGAGGTCGCAGACTCAGAGTTGTGGACAGATGTCCCTGGAGTGTCTGTGTGAGTTGTTTTTTTTTTTTTTTTAGTGTGTTTCATTAAGACTTTTAAATTGGAATGTTTGTTGTTGCTTTATCTCCCAGAGCATGTGGAATGAGATGTGAAAGGTACAATACAGAATGTGTCTGTCCTAATTTGTAAGTGATCAGTTATTTCGAAACATTTTTGCTTGAATGAGCTATGGAGACTTTGTGTACAAGCACTTGAATTCTATTGACAGGCAGATGAGGTGCAGTGGGTCATTTTTAACCCTGGGTTAGTGTAATCTTGGGTCATCTTGTTGTGTTCTTCGCCTGCGTGTAAAGGAGATAACTGTCTATTTAAGCAGATTTATTCATCATTCAAAAATGTGAAACTAAGAATGCAGGTTTACAAACCATAAACAAAGCAGCGCTTGCTTACCGTTTTGAATATCAGTCATGCTGATCATGTTCTTTATTCCACTCTGCTCATGTTATTAATATTCGTGCTGTAGAATGCTCAGGTAAGATGACGTAAAATTAGAGCAGCCTTCTGTCTGTGCCCTCATGACTTCTTTGCTCGCTTTTATCATTTTTGCTCTTATACTTGTTCGCTAAACTGAACAGCCAATCAGAGTTCTTTCTCTTACCGACGGCCCAACGCGATTATACATGTTGAATCGGCCAAAAAAACAACAACGGTGTCTGAGCCAATGGTGCGGAATACACCGGAAAAATTAAGTCAGGCAACGGCGGCTTGTTTTGTCCCTGGATTAATATATTGTTTGAGTTTGAGCTTTGGCTACAGCACAAGATAACGCAACTGCTTGTCCATTTGTAGAAATATCATAAAAGCAATGTCTTTTCATCACTCTTGTTCCCTAATGTGTGCAAGCTAAATGCGGCTTGTGAAAATTTTTGCGACTGTACACTGTCTATGAATATTTAACAAGGCAAGCATTGTTTAGTTTATGATTGGTTGTCGGTTGCTAAACAACCTGCTGTGACCATCTAGCACACCATTGTTTCACATTTGTATACCTTTCTCACTGCATTTCAGAGGTCTTCCCAACTTTGGAATTTCGTTAAAAGGAGTGTTAACCTCCTTTCAGATTTTCTAAGATGGGAGGGAATGAGATGGAAGATAGAATGAGATGGGAGAGGGTCAGGACTGATATACTTTAATAATCTCTGGGGGAAATTGAGGAATTGCAGCAAACATAAATCATAGAATAGTGAAAATAATTAAATGCAATATAAAACGAAAATACAGTGCCAGGAAAGAAATTTGAAACATTGCTTAATTCAAGGTTAAGAGTGCCATTAAGTCAGGGTTAGATCTAGTGTTAAAACAGGCAGAAGTCATCATAAAATCATCATTAAGAGAAATAGAGCAGATATAATTAAGAGTGCTTCATTATGAAGAGAGAAAAAGCAGTTGGTCGATTTACATTGTTTTGCCCTTAATGCACAGATACTTGCTTCTAGACTGTTAAATCCAGTGTGTTTGTTCTGGATGTAAGTAAACGCCTGCATGCCCTCGGCTATTGCCTGTGAAGGGAATAGTGACATCTCTGATTTGGATTAGTGTGTGAGAGCAGGAGAGAGCGAGTGTGATAGAGAAGCCAGTGTTCTCAGCATAGCTGCCCTTGTTTTCTGCCCCACTTCACTGTAATAATGGGAAGAGGGTCCTCATACTCCCCCTCTGTCGCACTCACGGGCTCCCTCCATTCAGCCTATCAGATAATGCAGTGCTGAGAGGCTAAACGGTGCCTCTGTCTGCCTGGCCACTGACACACTGACACAGAGGAAATGGATCGTTTTAGACTGTGACCGAATTTTGGCTCTATGTTTGACCAATGACCAGATCACTGTCATAACAGAATAAATAAATCGGTTTTGTTATTCTTAAAACTATTAAAAATAGTTTGTGTTAACTGAAATAAAACCAAAAAAATTGTATTCAATGACAAAGGCAAACTGAAAAATTTAAATGCTAAAATTATTAATAATAATTAATAATTATTATAAATTAAAATAATAAATATTAAAAAATCATGTAACAGAATTGCTAAAATAAATAAAAAAAAACAAAAATAAAAGCTAATTCAAAATATTGATAAATACAGGAAGATAGACGCGCTATAGTTAAAATAGTTTTCGGTCTTGTATTTTATCTCAAAATGATGGATGTCATTTTAAAAAAGTGGAAATTAGTGGAAATAAGTTAATACAGTCGCTTATTTAAACGAGGTAAACGTAAAGCTGCTTGGTTTATATATTTAATGTTTAGACCTATAGTTGCTGCCATTTGAAATGTTTACGTGCTTTTCTGATGATAAAATATTGTTCTTGTAAATACTTTCGAGCCTTTCAGTAATAAAAGTGTAGGCTTAGGCTACATCTTTAAAATGCATCCAAATTACAGCGACGTGCAATCGTTATCGTACGGTGCTCGGCAGGGGACAAAATTTTAAACAGTGAATTTTGAATTGATCTCTTCTTGTAATCTCGGATGTGGATCCGGACGGCAATTAAATCACTATATGACCTTGGTGTTTATCAAAAAACAGTAGGTTATTCGGGGTTTTATACGCGGGTGGTTGGAGAAAAACACTGATATTCTGGATTCGGACGGCAATTAATCACCGGCTAGCCCCTGTGAATGTTTTTTTAAAAATACCTTACGACCCCATGAGAAACAATTAGGCTACCTTCCGAATAAGGTTTTTGTGTATAGTGTTTGTGTACAGTATTTGTTTAAATTGGAGCGTGACTGGACTAGCTTGCTAATATGACCGCAGAATGAACTGGCTTGCCTTAAAGAGACTTTGATAAAAGTGCCAGCATTACTGTTAGGCTCATAACACAGTATATTTATAATATGGTGAAAAATACAATAAGATATAATGAGAACATGACTGCCACACAAATTGTTTTCAGATTTCGTTTAGACCCTCATGAAAAATGTTCATCATATTCACAACAATGTCCCCCCTGCTATCTTTAAAGAAGCCTGGTCTTCTTCATAGTTATTTTATGGTGTTCAAAGTCTGTTGTCTGGGGCTGAAACTCCACCTATCCAAGTGTGAGAGCTGAAATTGAATTGTCACTGTAAAAGTACATACATTTTACCTCAACCACAATAAACATAGATGATGAATGAATCATGAAAAATGATCAGTGCTGCTGCCACTTTCTCACTACACCTGTGTAACCCTCCACCTGTTTATCCGTCAGCACAAGAGTCTCCCGTATTGAGCTTGGCTCTCTTGTGTCTGTTTTCAGTCACTGATCTGGACACGTCAGCCGTCTCAAAAAGCTTTCTGAAGACAAAACACATAATGAGCCCATTCATTGTATTCACATTGTAATAGTAGTCATGAAGGCTACTTTTTGTCACACAGTAATTGTATTTCTTAACACTGTCTTACTCATCTCAGGCTGACTGTTAGTTAGTTTTACCTGAACCTTTGGTTAGTTTAATAAAAGGAAAATCTGTAGGTTAATTGTAAATCTGATTTGCTGAATAAAGTGCTGTTCCCATGATCCAGTCATAGGAGCGGACATCCCTGATTCTGGTTTATCATGCAGTTTATTACACTGGATTCTTTATCACACACACACACACACACACACACACACACACACACACACACACACACACACACACACACACACACACACACACACACACACACACACACACACACACACACGTAAGAGGAGAAGCACTGATCAGACTGAATGTGTTTGTAGTTTGCAGTCTGTTTAGTTTATCGCAATGATGTAGTTTGTTACTAAACAAGACGGCAAATGTGAGAGTAAAAGAAAAAGACAAAGAGAAATGGTAAAGATGTACCACTGTCTGGGAATGCACTTTGTTCCCCGTCACACCCTGCATGCTTTAATGTTCCTTATTGAGATATCATTCCATCACACCAGCCACACCTTCAGTTTTCTTCTCCATTACATCATGAGTACTAAAGCTTTGGTTTTGACGAGAAGTAGTAACATGGTAGGTCTTAATAAAAATCCCCAAAAAAGGGTGTGTGATTTAGGATAGAAAGCCAATGGAACATCTACATCAAGAAAAACAAACGTGTGTGTTCAGGTTAATGAATAATGAAGGCCATTGGGTTTTCTGTGCCAGGAGTCAGAGGTAACGGGCAGCATTGAGTAGAGTAATTCAATCCAGCCTCATTGGACTGTCTGCATTTCTGTGTCTGTCTGTATCTCAATAGAGCACAACAGTAGGGTTCTGGTAGTAAAAATCCCATTCAAATTTACCTTTAGAGAGTAACACAGGCTAGAAACATTTCAAGACAGACCATCATTGTCTACAAGGTTGCTGAAGTCAATGTGATATTGACCCCATTTACTTTATTATTAATACATGACATGTTCCTGGTTTTATTGTGTGAAGGATTCATAAAGTGTACATTATATAAACAAAAAGGCTATTCCTGTTCAGCCCCCTCCAACCACTTGGCTTCATTATAGTATAACACCCACTTTTCACCAACAAGTCTAAATAAAATGCAGATTCACAAATTTTAATTATATTAAAATATTGATAATATTTTAAAAGCATTTTAGTTTAGTAACTTCATTTGTATATAAACCAAACATTCTGCATTCAGAACTAAATGCTAGAAAAAAATGTTAAGATCACATATTATGAAATAAGTAAAGTAGGACACTGCCCCCAATCCTGAACCAAGATCCACCAATAAGAAAAGGGAATTCACCATGGTATCCTTGTTGAAGTGAAGTGCTTTTTTAGGAATGAGGAGAGGAGTCTGTAAAGGGGAAAGTGACTTCACATCAGGTTGTGCAGTGGAGTGTAATCTGAGGGACATCTTATTGCTTCTGTCAGGGCTGGTATTGGAGAAAGAACATGCAGGGTTGTGATGGAAAAATAAATATTTTTTTATTTCGTTGTACTGTTGTGATTCAGACAGAGTTGGTTATGGGTTAGAAGAACATTTTTTTTTTTTTGAAGATTTTTTTTTTAAATGTCTTTGCAGAAAATGAGAGGGGGAAAATAGTTCTGGAAGAGAGTATTTGATTTTTGAGGTCACCGGACAAGCACACTTTGACATTGTGCATTGTGTGATATACTGTACTTTGACTGTACATTTTCTTAATATTCTTTTCGTCTCACCTCTAGGATGTCCGCTCCTGTCTCAGGTAGGAAGACCCCCGTGGACTATGGCGTACAGATTCGCTTTATAAATGACCTGCAAGACACCGGAGGAGGGGGGAGTGGGCAGCCTCGAAAAGAGGGACCCAAAAAACAGACGTCTCGCTATGGAGTAGCAGTGAGGGTGCAGGGCATCGGTGGGCAGCCCTACGTTGTACTAAAAGACGGAGAAAAAGGAGATTCATATGGAGTACAGCTGAGAACCCAACCACCTGCCTACAGCAGCCTGCCTAGGTATGCTCCGAATTATTGTTTTACTAAATGTAACATTTATTGATTTCATTATATCCTAAAACCCTCTGATCTAAATGACTGCGTGTAATTGTTAAAATATTTGTTACCTATATACGTGTATTTTTAATAAATTAAAGTGCTTTTAACCCTCAGAGGTCGGAGATCACGCCGGCGTGATCTGCTCGCTTTTTTCCTTATGAGTTGAATTGAGACCCGAAATACTCTTTTGAATTTGATTTTACAAAACAAGTTTCATACATCAATCGATTCTGTTAAATGTGTATTATTTTTGTGTATACTCACAATAAAAACAAAGTGCTGTGCTTTTTGCCAAATAAAGAAAAATAAACACGAAGCGAGTTCTGCCTTCTCTCTGCCAGTGTAGTCCATTCTGAAACGCGTCCGAAAATGAACAATAACTCAGCGAATACTCAGTCAAACAGGCATACAGTCACACAGGCATGAAGCTTGAATTCTCTTCTTTTTAATGAAGTAATTTATATAAAAAACAAATATTCTCATCTTGTGAAATCTGTATTAAAAGAGAGCGATTCCAGTCGAGCTAATTACATCTAATTCAGATGTAATGTGACTCCGCCCACGGAGAGCGCACGCTATTCAAACGCAAATGACTGAGGCAATCCGCGCAAACCTGTGAACGCCCCCATATCAGCGCGAGAAAACACAAGTTTATTCAGATCATTACTTGTTTACACCGTCTTGCAGCTGTGAGGAATAATAATGGAAAATGTCCCCCAGAAGTGCGGGTATATCGAGGAGCGAGCTGAGGAATACTAGTAAGTTTTTTTCCTTCTCACATGAATTTCTTCACGTGGGTTTCTGTTTATGAATGAATGAACGGCAGAGATGCGCGCTGTTTACCACAGCTGGCAAAGACAGTTTAAATTTAAATCGCGTGTGTGAATGAATGATGATGTTTCAGCAAGCTGTATTGCTATACTGAGATGAGTAAAAATCGACTGAAATATGTTGAAATAAAATGTAGGCTATTTGTATAAGCAACGTATTAAACTGCAAATTAACAATATGCCCTAATATTTCATGAAAACAACGTTACAGTCAGGCGAAATATGAAAGTAATGAATACATAGATAAAATGTAGGCCTATAATCATTTTCTTTTTTTTCAAAGAAAGAGTACACTTGAAATATTGTTGAAATTGTAATATTGTTGTAATTGTAACCTTTTTAATAAAATGGCAAAACATATTTACAAGATAGATGTAAGCAAAATCTTAAATGATCAATATAAGTCTTCTTCTAAATATCCTTTGTCCTTGCATTGTGGCTCAGTCAGTGTCACACCTGAATGAATGGCTAATTATGCAGAGTCATTATGCAGAGTGGGTGTTCTAAGTTGTAAACCACTCCTCGTTCACGCCTCCTCGCATATTGGCTTTCCAAGCAAAACCTGTTTTACATCAATTTAAATCAATGTATGGTTTTATGTGAACGATAAAGCAAGACTATTTTCACATGATTTTGAAGAAAAAACACTAGGCGAGGACATCCATTATTCAAAAGACTTATTGACACATATTTACTATGTGTTTTGTGGCCTTATTTCAGAAATTTTAGTTTTTAGTTTTTTCAATAACCATGCATAAACATTATTCTCTCAAAAATGAAAACATGTACATACACGTTGCTCACATATTATGGTAGCCCTGTTTGTGCTTTATAGAGTGAATTTACACCTTTGCCATTAATATGTTTATAAGCAACTGAAAAAAGCACAAATGTCAGGGCATGTCAGAACATCTCAAGGGCCCCAAAAACAGCTCAGACCCCAGAGGGGTAATTTTCTTGATAAAATGGCTGATAATATAATTAACATTTTGGGATGATACAAGCATGAGAGATTCCCTATGAGAGAATACTGTGTGTATACAGATAAAGTTGGACATGCTTATATATCCAACTTTATATAAAAAGTTGGGCAATAAAATACGGTAGTTACGTTTTGTGATGAAATAAATAATCAGGCAATTTTGCTATATAGATTTATGTTGCTTTATGTGAATGTCCTGTATATAATACATAGTATATACAACTTTATATAGAGATGTGTTATAATACAGTTTACATATTTAAGTCGATATAAATATTACCCCTAAGCAGTTTAACTGAGGAGTTAATTAAAAGTTGTCTTGGCATAATACAAATGCATAAGACATTGTACATACTGTAGTTGATAATATCTTACAGTACCCCAGACTAACTTTTGAGACCTGTGACACTGGTGCCACCAAGTTTTACAGATGATGGCACCAGCACCTAATTTGGTAGCACTGGGACTGGAGTATTAATAATTACATGTTTTGTCTCTTGGAAATGCGCTTTTGGCAGTGACTTGAGTTGACAGAACAGTATCTATAGAAAATTAACACGAGTTACAACTTCATTAAAAAAATAATTTAAAAAAATGCTAATTGAGTTAGGACTCCTGATTTTTTTTAATTAACCATAGGTCTTCCTTAGTGTAGCCGATAAATATATATTCTATAGTATATATTTTTTTTGAAACAGTAGCTGAAACACATTTAGTATTTTAAGGGTAACTAATTCCCTGGTCAGGGCCTGACTCCACCCACTGGCAATATTTGAAAAATGCTAGAAAAGTGGGCAGACCCCAGCGGAGATAGAGGGGACGAACCGTGAGCAGGGGGGCGTGCACCTAAGACCTGCTGTCAGACTCTCTAAAATGGAGAGTACCCACTGCCCACTGTACAATACAGATAAATCTACGCTAGCTCGTACCTAGGGCGTGGTGAGCTCGTACCAGGGGCGTGGTGAGCTGGAACCTGCTTACGTTACCTGCCACCGCTTACGTCACTTGCCACCGCAACATCCAATAGGAAAATTCAACTGCAGCAGCCACCGTTCAACCTTAAGAGGGCAGCACTCAGACGTTTTTACACCATATATTGTAAAATTAAAACACTTTATACCCAAATGTCAAAAAAGTTACTCGAATCAATGAACAGCATTAATAAAGCCCCATTCTTACAGATCATTAACTAAAAAAAGTTGGTTTAGGGTTTAGTTACTCTTTAAAACAAATGCACAAAAACTGCTACAGTTTTATAACAAAAATAATGTATTTAAATTACATTACTCATTTATTTCATGTCTACATTAATAATATAATACAATTCGATATGAATATCTCACATTTCTGCAACAACACCATGGTTACAGTTAGTGTTACTACAGTAAATCCATGGTAAATGTTGGTGATTTGTGGGTTGAAAAGCCTTCTAACTACTGTTGTGGCACAATGTTTATCCTGTTTTCCACAGTGTTGTTGAGAATGTCAGCACTGTTTCATCTGGCTTTAACCCTCTGATGGTTTATGGGGTCTTTTGGGACCCCAAATGACTTTTACTCAAATTAAAAAAAATGTTCCCTTTGTCCAAATGGTATGAAACCTTCTACGACTCTTAACACTTTCTAGATCTACAAAAAAAAAAATAAAGTGGAATGATATCTGTTTTTATGTTAGCGTGACAAAAATTGTGACACTCGTGGTCTTCGGGGTCTCTGGAGACCCCGCAATCAAAATAGACAAAATTCATCATCAAAATCAGAAACAACGCAGAACACATCGACAGAAATGGCACAAATAAAGTGGCACACTTCCACCAATGCAAAAAACATCCACAATGCTAAATTATATTGCTCACAACACACGTGTACACACACACACACACACACACACACACACACACACACACACACACACACACACACACACACATATATATAGAGGAATACATTTTTGAGACTATAAAAACTGTTCTCTTATCATTTGTAAAATAAAATCATCCAAAATGCAGTACCACCACAAAAATAAATTGGTGACACTGACACATTGAAAATGTGCACACACACACACACACACACACACACACACACACACACACACACACACACACACACACACACACACACACACACACACACACACACACACACACACACACACACTTGTAAGGCTATAATGTCAAATAAAATCATCCAAAATGCAGATCCAACACAAATATAAAGTGGTGACACTGACACTGACAATGTGTACTCACACACTCTCTCTCTCTCTCTCACACACACACACACACACACACACACACACACACACACACACACACACACACACACGAACATTTGTAAGGCTATAATTTGTCAAATAAAATCATCCAAAATGCAGATCCAACACAAATATAAAGTGGTGACACTGACACTGACAATGTGTACTCACACACTCTCTCTCTCTCTCTCACACACACACACACACACACACACACACACACACACACACACACACACACACACACAC